>NC_052165.1:37110864-37410864 GCF_902713615.1 Scyliorhinus canicula | reverse complement strand
GCTTCACAGCTCCAGGGTCCCAGGTTCGATTCTGGCTTGATTCACTGTCTATGCGGAGTCTGCACATCCTCCCCGTGTCTGTGTGGGTTTCCTCCGGGTGCTCCGGTTTCCTCCCACAGTCCAAAGATGTGCAGGTTAGGTGGATTGACAATGATAAATTGCCCTTAGTGTCCAAAATTGCTCTTAGTGTTGGGTGGGGTTACTGGGTTATGGGATAGGGTGGTGGTGTTGACCTTGGGTAGGGTGCTCTTTCCAAGAGCCAGTGCAGACTCAATGGGCCAAATGGCCTCCTTCTGCACTGTAAATTCTATGAAAACTATGAAACACTGAGTAATCATCGACAACTACAAGAAAAACGCAAAGGTAATGTGAACATCATAACAATAGGGCTGAAATACAAAGGCGAGGAGGTTATGATGCATTTTTATAAACCACTTTTCTGATCCTATTTAGAATACTTTGAGTACTGTGAGTGTTCAAGAAGGCAGCTCTAAACTTATCTTTTAAAAAAAATATTAATTAAGGGGTAATTTAGTATGGCCAATCCACCTACCCTGCACATCTTTGGGCTGTAGAGGTGGGACAAGGGGAGATTGAGCAAACTCCACGCGCACAGAGACCCGGGGCTGGAATCAAACCCAGATCCTCGGCACCGTGAGGCAGCAATGCTAACCACTGCAGGGGGCTGGGGCCTGGGGAGGGCAAAGGGCGACCGGAGTGGGGAGGCGTGGGGGGTGGGTGCATGCCGGCCCATAGTACAGGATAATGTGACAGAGATTTCACATGTCTCGGATATAAGGTTATTTAATGGTGTGCAGCCATGGCTCCAGCCATCCCTAGGCCCTGATGGTACTGCCCTCCACCCCCCTCAGTACCCTCTCAGTGATCCTCTATGTGCTTAGCCCTCTGTGCTCTACCATTATGTCTGGGTGTGTCCCTTGGATGCACATTTCGGGTGGGGGTAGCCAGCTATGTCTCATGGCCTTTGATGCCCCTGACGGGCATCCTCTGGAAGGCTTTGGCCCTGAGGGTCCCGTCCGGCTTGGCAGTGGCACATGCCTTGCCGTACCACCCTGTTCCCCACGCTGATCCCAGGACGTGCTGTTGTTAGGGAGGGTGGACATGGGAGAGTTGGTGACTGTCGTTGTCACCCCCTATAAGGCTTTGGTTCTGCCCCCAGTGCTCCCTCCTCTCAATCGGTGCCACCTGCATCAGGGACATGGTCCTTAGTGACCTGGACATACAATGGAGCGCCTCAGTGAACCTACCTGAGACTGGACATGCTCCGCAGCACCTCGGAAAGGTACACCTACATCAGGGACAGGTCCATCAGTGACTTTAACATGCTGTTGAGGTGCTCAACCATGGCAGTCACTGACTGAGCCACACCTTTGACACCACCAGTCATGGTGCTGACATCGTGCTCCAGGCCCTCCACTGCGGTTGCCACCCTAGCAGTGTAGGCCTTGGTGTCAAGCATCTCCTGCAACCGTAGTCTTTGGGACTCGGCTATGGACCCGCTGGAGTGTCACTGACGTCCCCCACTATGAATCTTGTGGCTGCACCCCATCAACTGCATCAGCTCTGGGAAAGCCTGGTCCAGAGGCTCAGCATCTGACTGGGATTCAGCTGGGTTCTGGGATCCGACAGACCCCCGACTGCTGTTCCCCCCACCCTGGACGTTTCTGCCTCCACCTGATGTGCATCTGTGACTGTGTAGTGCTCGCCAGATCGTGCCGCAGAAGCCTATCCATTACTTTCGCCCACCGAGATGTGTGTCTCTGAGCTGGTAGAGGGTGGGGATGACAACCGTGATGCATCGATGGTGGTGCCCTCGGATCTCTCTTCCGAGGTGTTTCCTTGGATGGCAGGGGACGGGCCATCCCAGATGAGAATTGATATCACCACTATGTCATCTTCTCCCTATGATAATATTGTACAACACTGTAGAATTAAATTATTAGTGGGTTAATGTCAAGCTAAATATTAGCACAGTTACATGTATTCATTGTATTTATATAGAAACCCACGCTGTCCTGACCATTGGTACTGGGTTAAACACTTCAGTCCATGTATTCAACGTGTTGGACGATTTCTAGCAAATCAGGAATGGGAGTCTATAAACAAGAGGAAAAGCTGCTATTGAAGTATTGCAGTGCCATTGGAGTTGGGAGTAGGAATTCTCAGCTGACAATAAGAGCTGATGGGAATGGGAAAGGTGGATCTACCACCTTTGATGTCATTAGTTTGCTAGGAGCGTAACCCAAAGTACATACAAACAATGATGGGCAGTTGAAGACGAGCAAAACATACCCCTCACCTCTGTGATGATTAGAGCATCAAGACTAGACAATTCCTACCCCATCCCCGATCTTGAATCCCTTGTCCTTCATCCGCCCACCCATAAACCCGCTCCTGCCCCACAATCCCACATCTGGAGACAGGAACAGAGAGCCAGTGAAAAATCCCGGGTCAATAATAAAAATCTGTGACTTTCCCCTCAGGTGATTGAACACCAGTCCAGATGATTATTATTTGGATCTTTAGTTTGTTGTCGTCTGATTCAAGTAGGCTTCAAAAAGTGACACTCACATTTTTAACTTCAAACAAGGACGTAGGTTTCTCACGCCTGAGATTCCACAGGGGTCCCCGCCATAACTCAGGCCATTATTGCTGTTTCCCTCAGAGCAGATGTCGATCTTTCATTACAACCAGGCTGAGAGATTGCAGCAAAACACCCCAATGAAATTTCAGAGCCTTGCCTCTATGACAATAAGCAGCCACTCACATAACACTGATAAAAACATGTCTCACATTCCGAAGGATGACATTTAATTTATAATATTTAGCACTCCTAGAAATATTTCCTCTACATATACTTAATAATAATTAAAGCACATTTCCCCTTCCCTGCGCAGTAGCTTCATTTCTCAATGAGGGAGGGGGGTGGGGTGCGTTGCGTGTGTGGCTGGTGCAGGCAAAGACAGCTGGATTTTAAACAGATGTTTGGTGCCAAGTGAAATAACAGCCAGAGAGTCTGGTGGAACATTAGTAAAGGAAGGATGAGGTGGAGTTCAGTTGCAGACTTGGCATGTCGCGTTTTACGTGGATCTGTCAAGCAATTTGTCATATCTTAAGAATTAAGTAGAAAAACAGTGTCTAGAATAACATCAAATACCAGCGAATGAATATGGTGTTTTTGACTGTCCACAACTTTGTTTCTGTTGGTTCTCAGCTAGACACCAAGCAACTTTGGGGCAGTGAAATTTAATGTCCAGTGTTTATAGTTTGAGCTTTCTACTCATGCTGTTTGTCTGTTTATTTATTCTCTCTAGTTCTGCTAGTATTACTATCTGCTGCTTTTGTATGTTTTGCTCCAGCTGAAGTTTTGAATGGTTATGGATGTACCGTCTGGCTGTGTTCTAGAGCTAGCTTGCTCTCTTTCCATAGCATCACATTGCTAAGGGTGCAGTCAACTTCACCATCAGCCAACAGAACTGGTGCAGCTCCTACCAATTATCTGAAATTTGGAGGGCCAAAGGGCCTGTTCCTGTGCTGTATTGTTCTTTGTTCTTTGAAGGACCAAGATTAGCAAAATTCACCCAACCTAAGGGAGGAGATCGGGTGCCTATTTAAAAAGGCCATTCCCTGAAATGGATCTTATAGTTTCTCTGGTACTTTTGGATAATCGGATCGAAGAAAGGAAGACATTTCATTTATCTGATGAGCTTTCATAATCCACGATGTCGCAAAGGCATTTTACAGCCAATGAAGTATAGTCACTGTTGTTTACTGAATATTTTCTAACTATGACCAGTTTGTAGTTAATCAGTAACGATGAATTATGTATGTTATTTAACACAAGGAATTAAAAACATTGGACAAAATATTCTGACTATTCCGCCAGTGGGATCTTGTGGTCCTGCCAACGGCGCCCCACATTGCAGATTCCTGGAAGAGTGTGAACAATGGTAAACCCGTTGGTAGGTGCGGGATTCGAAGATCCAACCGCTGGCCAATGGCAGGTTGTCTCCACCTGCCCCCACAAAACACACCACAGAGGGGGTGGAAAATCCTGTCTATTGAGTGAAGTTACAATAAATCCACATGATGAATGTTTTTTTAAAATATTATTGGGATTATGGTGATAGTCTGTAAAGAAAACTGTGTGTTCATGATTAATTAAACTGGGGGAAGGTTACTAGAGACAGCTTATCTGTGAGATCTGAGAGATAAAAGAGTAGAGTGGTTACGAAGAGTTTGATTTACAAGTAAATCAATTGGATTCATAATTTGGTTGATGAGATAAGCATGGATTAGGCTTTTCAGATGTAGAATTTAAAATGTAGAAACAAAGTTGTGGACAGTCAAAGATGTAGAGTTTAGAAGTGACAAGGGACTTTTTACAATTACAAAGGTTTCATAACTAAACAGGAGATGGTATATTATGTTTTATTGACTCAAAAGTGGACACAATAGGAAAAGATAAAAGATTCTTGTATTGGGAGATGTTGAGTTCAAAGAGGTGTTTGAGAATAATAAAAGGGAAAAAAGATATTTAAATAAATAATTTTAGCTGTGTTGTGTGGCTGGAAATTCCCTGAAGGCAAAATTTGCATGCCACCTAGATCCAACCCAGAAAAAAACTTTGCTGCAATTTTCTGGCACCGAATGCTGACGGGATCTTCCAGTCTCACGAATGGCAACCACCCTGTGCAGTGGTTCCCCAGTGGTGGAGGATGCAGGACACGCAACGCCCTGTCGACATTGGCGGGCCTGGAAGATCCCACCATCATCCAATGATGGGTTGCCTACACCACAGGAAAACACGCCGTGGTGGGGTGTGGTTGGGGGTGGCTGCGGGGGGGGCGGGGGGAGGGGGGTGTTGGTGCCAGGAAAATCCCACCCTTTGTTTCCAGAAAACAGTTTGTTTTTGAGCTTTTCTTTTGGATAGCCACACCTGAGTGGAGGTGTTCGAGGAGTCTTGAGTTTTACATTTATTGAAGTGACAACAATTCTTTTGGGGTAATATTACTGGATTTTCATAGTTAAAACTCCATAAGGGAGTTGTTGTCAGGAAGGTAGTTTACTTGTGTTTTAACCAAGTGTTTTGTTTTGTGTGTGTGTGTGTGTGGGGGGGGGGGGGGGGGGGGGGGGGGTGCTGTAATACTGTTTAAACTGTGTAACTTTAATTTTATGCACTTAAGTTGTTTTTTAAATAAATTTGTTAATTTTTAAAATCCTAAAAATGTTACTGGAGTTCTGTGCTTTTGGGCTCAGGAGCTATTTCTCCTCATTTTCAAAATACAAGATCAGACAGGTTTCCCTCTGGGATCTGGTTTGCTCAGCAAATACCAAGTGCTGTTTGTAACAGCCGTGAGTTATTGTCATTCGGAAGTGAGTGGAAGCAAATTCAATATTCACTTTCAAAAGAGAATTCGATAGATATCTAAAAGGAAAATGTTATCAGAGCAGGGGTGTAGGACTAATTGGATCATTCAAAGGGCTAGCACGGGCACAATGGGCCAAACGGCCTCCTCCTCTGCTGTAAGAAATGACAATTCGATGTCTATTTGACTCACACATAGTTAAAGCTGCTAAATCCATTATCTGCATTATTTACCCACGTTTCTCCTGTCCTAAAACATCTAAATTCTTTCAAATATTTGTTATGTAGTAACCTTTGTTATGAAGAAACTGCTCATTTGTTGTCAACCTTTAACTGTTACTGGTTACTTTTTTTACAGGTTTCCCGCTGCGATATTTATGTTACGACAAAACTCAGACCTTTTCCAAGGGAGGAATTTGCATGCATTAAGGCCAAGGTTTTGATAATATTTTCAGCCAGAAGGGCCTGTTTTTTGTGCTTCAGTGGGGAGCACTCACACCTTTGAGCCAGCAGGTGGCGGGTTCAAGTCCACATCTGAGCACCAAATCTAGGCTGGTGCTTCTGTGCGGTAACTGAGGGAGTGCGGCATTATCCGAGGTGCTATGTTTTGGATTAAATGTTGAAGTGAGGCCCAAACTGTACTCTCATATGGCTGTCAAAGGTCCTCTGGCACTCTTTAAGCAATATTTACTCCTCAACCGACACCTAAAAGCAGATTATCTGGTTGTTTCTACTGTGGCAGCTTGCTGTGTGCCAATTGGCTGTCTTGTTACCCAATGTTACGATAGTGACTATAACTTAAAAACGCTACATTGGCTGTAAAATGCCCTGTGATGTCCGGAGGGTGTGAAAGATGCTATATAAATGCAAGTTCTCCATTTCGTTCTAGAATGGAAAATTCTGTGCACGGTTGTGCGTCTATTTGCTTGTGTTTTGATCATGAGTAATTGTTTAGATATAAAAATAAGAGAATTTACCATTGGATTCTGGAACATGCTTTTTGAGCATTTGACTATTTGCCAGACAGCCGAAGATGCCCAGGTTCTCATGAATTTTTTTCTAAATTGTTCCTGGGATGTCAACATTGCTCGTGAGACCAGAATTTATTGCCCATTGCTAATTGCCCTTGAGAAGGTGGTGGTGAGCAGCCTTTTTGAACCACTGCAGTCCATGTAGGGTAGATGTTGCCCATGGTGCTGTTAAGGCAAGTGTTCCAGGATTTTGACCCAGCGACAGTAAAGGAACGGCGATATAGTTCCAAGTCAGGGTGGTGTGTGGCTTGGAGGGGAACTTACAGATAGTGGTGCTCCCATGCATCTGTCGCCCTCGGTGGCAGAGATCACGGGTTTGGAAGGTGCTAACCCAACACCTTGTCCTGGAAGGTGTTGATCCTCTTCAGTGCTGTTGGAGCTGTACTCATCCAGACAAATGAAGAGTATTCCACCACACTCCTGACTTGTGTCTTATAGATAGTGGAAAGGCTTACATGCTGCAGAAATTCTTTTGTAGCCACTGTATTGATATGGCTAGTCCAGTTAAGTTTCTGGTCATCCAATGCGTTTGATCACACACGGCCACATCTCAAACCATTCTAGCGACAAATTTAGTAATATTTAGGCAGTATAACTTAATTAGCTCAAAAGAGATGCCCAACTAAGGGATGAAGCAATGTCTGACCTGAAATTCCTTATGTTCATAAGGAACATTGGCTGCAACGTAATGGAGGGTAACTGCCTGTGAATAGGGTGATAACTAGACCTGTTCCAGTTTTAGAATAATACACCAGAATAATTGACAAGATTTAAATATGATTAAATATGAATGAAGTCGCTGAAGTAGGTACTCAGGGGTCCAATGTTACATTTTCTTCCTAATTATATGCCCCAATTCCACAAAACATCTTTTTCAAAATAACATTTCCTCTGCGTTCATCAGAAACTTGCATGTTGAATGAATTATTGTCAGTTCACTTGAGACAGTAACACAATATTTTTTCCATTATTATATTTGGAACTCATTGCCGATAATAGGATTCAGGAGATGTCTGCAAGGGATTACGTTATTGAGGACAATTAAGCTATTGTGCCACACCCTGTGATAAATTCCCACGATTTGTGCCTCATTCTTTCGCTAAACATTGAGGGCAGATTCTCTGCTTTGGGGTTTGCATCATAGACCCACATCTATCAGTTACACATACTGGGTGGAGATCAGGAGCAGGAAATGTGCGGTTTTCCCATTCGTCTTCCTCCTGGACCCAGTCCCAAGGAAACGGCAGCAAAATGGAAGAGCCCTCATTGAATGTTCAGTAGTCAGGTGGTGTAAAGATCTACCTCTCTCCACCTGCTGTATGGCAGGCTTCTAGCTGGTTGATGTACAATTAACAAGAATGAGTCACTATTGGAAGGATGTGATTGCACTAGAGAGGTTGCGGAGGAGATTCACCAGGATGGTGCCTGGGCTGGAGTACTGTAGCTATAAAGCGAGGGTGGCTATGCTGGGGTTAGTTTCCTTAGAGCAGAGAAGGTTGAAGGGGAACATGGTCAAGGTGTACCAAATTATGAGGGACATAGATAGAGAGTAAACAAGGAAAGGGTAGGGCCCATTAGAGACCAAAGTGGCAATCTGTATGTGGAGGCTGAAAGACTTAGGTGAGGGTTTTGCATCCATGTTCACGATTCAGAAAGATGATATAGGTATAGAAATCAGAAAAGGGAACTGTAATATAATTGAACAGGTTTGCATTGAGAGGGAGGAGGTGTTAGCAGTTTTAGCAGGCTTAACAGTGGCTAAATCTCCATCCCCAGGCCCAGATGAGATGTATCCTACACTGCTGTGTGAGGCAAGGGAGGAGAGTGCAGGGGCTCTGACACTAATTTTCAAATACTCTCTGGCTACAGGAGAGGTGCCAGAGGACTGGAGGACAGCTATTTATGGCACCATTATTCAACAAGGGAGAAAACAGGTCATTAAAGGCCAGTGTGCGAGAGAAATTATTGGAAATAATTCTGAGGCAGATATTAATCTCCACTTGAAGAGGCAAGGATTAATCAAGGACAGTTAGCGTGGCTTTGTCAGAGGAAGATCATGTGTAACAAATTTGATTGAGATTTTTGAGCAGGTGACTAAGTGTGTAGATGGGGGCAGTGTAGTAGATGGAGTTATGTACATGGACTTCAGTAAGGGTTTTGACAAGTTCTCTCATGGGAGATTGATCAAGAAAGTAAGAGCCCCATAGGATTCAGGTTAATTTGGCAAATTGGATCCAAAATTTTCTCAGTGACAGGAGGCAGCGGGTGATGGTTGAAAGTTGTTTCTGTGACAGGAGCTTTTCAAAGTAACTTCATTGAAGCCTACTTATGACAATAAGCAATTATTATTATTATTAGGAAGCCTGTGTCCAGTGGTGTTCCACAGGGATCGGTGTTGTGACCCTTGCTCTTTGTAGTGTACATTAATTATCTAGACGTGAATGTGGGGGGTATGAACAATGAATTCACAGATGACATGGAAATTGGTGGTGTGGTAAATAGCGCCGAGGGAAGCCTTGGATTACAGCATGATATAGATGGGCTGGTCAGATGGGTAGAACAGTGGCAAATGGAATTTAACCCTGAAAAGTGTGAGCTGATACATTTTGGAAGGACTAAAAAGGTAAGGGAATACACAATGAACGGCAGGACTCTAGGAAGTACAGAGGACCAGAGGAATCTTGGGGGGCGCATATTCAAAGATCCATAAAGGCAACAGGGCAGGTAGAAAAGCTGGTTAAGAAGGCATATAGGATACTTGCCTTTATTAGCCAAGGCACAGAATATAAGAGCAGGGAGGCTATGATGGAGCTGTTAGTTGACAGCGAGAGTGGAGGGTGCAGTTCTGGTCGCCACTCTAGAAGAAGGATGTAATTGTGCTAGAAAAGGTGCAGAGAAGATTCAAGGATGTTGCTGGGGCTGGAGAATTTCAGCTATCAAGAGAAAAAGAAGTTAGTTGGGCTGGGGTTATTATCTTTAGAGCACAGAAGGCTGATGAGGGACCTGATTGAGGTGTATGAAATTATGAGGGATTTAGATAGGGTAGGCAGGAAGAATTTTTTCTCTTTAGTAGAGGGGTCAATAATCAGGGTGCATAGATTTAGGTTAAGATTTAAAGGGGATTTGAGGAAAACCTTTTTCACCCACAGGGTAGTGGGAATCTGGAACTCGCTGCCTGAAAGGGTGGTAGAGGCAAAAACCCTCACAACATTTAGATAAGCACTCAAAATACCATAGCATAAAAGCTTACGGACCAAGTGCTTGAAAATTGGATCAGAATAGATAGGTGCTTGATGGCCAACTCAGACACGATGGGCCGAAGGGCCTCTTTTTGTGCTGTAAAACTCTATGACTCAATGAGTCAGTCGACTGTGGGTTCAATTCCCAGGCTGGAGACTTGGGGACAAAATCTAGGCTGATGCTGCAGTGCATTACTGAGGGAGTGCTGCACTTCCAGATGCTGCAGTGCATTACTGAGGGAGTGCTGCACTTCCAGATGCTGCAGTGCATGACTGAGGGAGTGCTGCACTTCCAGATGCTGCAGTGCATGACTGAGGGAGTGCTGCACTTCCAGATGCTGCAGTGCATGACTGAGGGAGTGCTGCACTTCCAGATGCTGCAGGACATTACTGAGGGAGTGCTGCACTTCCAGATGCTGCAGTGCATTACTGAGGGAGTGCTGCACTTCCAGATGCTGCAGTGCATTACTGAGGGAGTGCTGCACTTCTAGATGCTGCAGGGCATTACTGAGGGAGTGCTGCACTTCCAGATGCTGCAGGACATTACTGAGGGAGTGCTGCACTTCCAGATGCTGCAGTGCATTACTGAGGGAGTGCTGCACTTCCAGATGCTGCAGTGCATTACTGAGGGAGTGCTGCACTTCCAGATGCTGCAGGGCATTACTGAGGGAGTGCTGCACTTCCAGATGCTGCAGTGCATTACTGAGGGAGTGCTGCACTTCCAGATGCTGCAGGGCATTACTGAGGGAGTGCTGCATTTCCAGATGCTGCAGGGCATTACTGAGGGAGTGCTGCACTTCCAGATGCTGCAGGGCATTACTGAGGGAGTGCTGCATTTCCAGATGCTGCAGGGCATTACTGAGGGAGTGCTGCACTTCCAGATGCTGCAGTGCATGACCGAGGGAGTGCTGCACTTCCAGATGCTGCAGTGCATTACTGAGGGAGTGCTGCACTTCCAGATGCTGCAGGGCATTACTGAGGGAGTGCTGCACTTCCAGATGCTGCAGTGCATTACTGAGGGAGTGCTGCATTTCCAGATGCTGCAGGGCATTACTGAGGGAGTGCTGCACTTCCAGATGCTGCAGTGCATTACTGAGGGAGTGCTGCATTTCCAGATGCTGCAGGGCATTACTGAGGGAGTGCTGCATTTCCAGATGCTGCAGGGCATTACTGAGGGAGTGCTGCATTGCCAGAGGTGTTAGCTTTCAGGTGAGAAGTTAAACTGAGGCTGCTTTGATTTCGCTAGTGGATCTGAGAGACTCCATGGCAGTTCTCAAAGAAGTGTGGGGATTAGCCCCCCCCCCCCAGACAGTGACCCAAAGCCGGGATCAAACCTGGGACCTCAGCGCCATGAGGCAGCAGTGCTAACCACAGCGCCATCATGATGCCCTTCTAAATTACATCCTCTAGACCGTTGAATGACATAGTAAATGGTACAGTACACATAATAAAGCATGACGCATTGAAGGGGAAATACATGAGGAACAAAAAAAATGGGAGGGCATGTTGATGGGGTTAGAATAAAGAGGGTGTGAGAAGGCTGCATGGGCTAGTTGGGCTGAATGGCCTGTTTCTGTGCTGTCAGTTCAATGCATCTCTGTGTCGTAACCGGTGTTCCTTTTGTTTTCTCTCAGGTTAAGTCACTGTGTTATTTTGTGCCAACCATGCGTGTGATCATATCGCTGGCGTTCCTGGTCGCAGCCTCCTGGGCCAAGCCATTTCATCAGACACAGTTTCTTGACTTCATGCTGGAGGATGAAGGATCTGGTTTTCTCCCTGAAAGTGAGGGGCCAATTTGCCCATTTGGTTGCCAGTGCCATCGCAGAGTGGTGCAGTGTTCTGACCTGGGTAAGCTATGTGATCTAAGTGCTTCAGTCGTGGGGACTACTCTTTCCCATAGTCTTCACGTTGAATAAAACATGTCAAATTCTCATCCTTGTTTTCATATACCTCCATTTCCTCACCCTTCCCGACCTCTGTAACCAGTCCCAAGCCTCCAACCCTCCGAGATTTCTTTGTTGCTCTTATTCTGGCCTATGAATGTCCCCGATTTTAATCGCTCCACCATTGGTGACTGTGCCTTTGGCAGCTTAGGCCCTAATCTCTGGAAATCTCCCTCCCCTCAAACCTCTTGGCCTCACTCATCTTTTAAGATGGTCTTCAAAAAACCCACCTCTTTGACTGGAATTTTGATAATCTGCCTCAATAACCCTTTCTGTGGTTCAGTGTTTTTTTTTGTTAATGCACCTGTGAAACTCCTCGGGCTGTTTTATTACTTTTTAACAGTTCAACTAGTTCCTGTTCGATGGGATGAATGGTTCTGATAGACTACTTATGAGGAAAATTCTATTGCGTGGGAACCAGTGGGAGAATGGGTATCTGTAACCAGAGGACTCACTTCTCAGGTAATATGCAAAGGAAATGGACGGAAAATGCGGAGAATCTTCCTTTTAACACGCGTATTTGTGATCTGGAATGCACTGCCTGAAAGGGTGGAAGCAGGTTGAATCGTAACTTTCAAAAGAGCATCAAATTTATACTTGAAAAGAAAAAGGAAATGAAGGGCAATGGGAAAAGAGTTGGGGTGACCGAGTGGTATGAGACGAAGTGGGCTTTCAAAGAACTAGCACAGACATGATGGGCCAAATGGTCTTCTCTCTATGTTAATATTGGAATTGTGCTGCGATAGACTACATGTTTTAAGTTGGTAATTGAGCACAGTTGGTGAAGGGTGAGGGATCATTGTAACAGTATATAAACCAGCTGATTCCAGGCGCCTGGGAGGAACTGGGTGAGTCTGTGACTTTGCTGTCTTGGAAATAAACTTGCCTTAAGGTACAGGCTGGCTTCAGACTCATTCTTCCTCAATATACCATTATTGGAATGTTGGATGATTGTATGGTTTGATGATGTTCTCCAGTACTGAGGATGGAATTGTGAAAATGCTGAATTTAATCATCTGATGGAGATTTGTAAATCTGGATTAAAAACAGAAAATGCTGGATACACTCACCGAGGTCTGGCAGCATGTGAGAGAGAAAGAGAGTTAATGTTTTGAGTCCTTACCTTTATGTCACTATCAACACTCTTTAGTCCTTAATGATACCATTAATACACCCTTTGTCCAATGTCCATGACATCTTTGGCTTAGCTCCGACCCATCCCTTACCTTCTATTCTGTTCCACCTCCCTCTCCAACTGTATAATTAATTGCATTTCTATCCCTCTTCAGTTCTGCAGAAGGGTCAATGAACTCGAAATGTTCACTAAGTGTGGTAAACACCACTGGTAACACATTACATGTATTACGGTAAGTACGGTAAGTATCACTAAGTTTCTCTCTCCACAGACTCTGCCAGACCTGCTGAGCTTTTCCAGCATTTTCTGTTTTCATTTCACATGTCCAGCATCCACAGTATTTTGCTTTCATGTAAATCTGGATATATGGGGCAGGATTCTCTGACCCTGAGGCTTAGTATTGATGTCGCCGTAAACGCAGTTGCGTTTCTCGCCGGCGTCAACATGGCCTCAGGATCAGCAATTCTGGTCCCTACAGGGGGTGTTAGGGGTTGGCAGACTGGGGAATGTGGGTGAGATGCCATTGGCAAGCCTGATAAGCAGCTCCCTGTCACTGTTGGGCTCCAACGTGGCAGAGGGGATCACCCGTAGATTAGGGCCCACCTGTCCAGGGTGGCTGTTTCCACTGCAGTACAGGCAGAAGCCAACCAACATATCAATGTAGCAGGAGCTGCTCAGACAAGAGGAACTGAGAGACCTGTGCATGCTGCAATGCAGGCTCAGGCTGATACCATCATGGCTGCAGATCACAGTGCTCAAAGGAGCATGCAGGATGTCACAGGAGTCCAACAATCTGCCCACCAACAGATTGCTCGGATAGTTGAGGTGCCACTCCCTGGGAGTGGCAGTGGCTCCATGGAACATAAAGCTACTGCCCTCTCTTAGGATAAAAGCATTTGTCCTCCCATCACTGCCTTTCAGCCAGCCTGGGCTGCCCTTGATGGGATGGTGTATTTCAAACCTTCAAGGCTCAGAGCTGCCTTGGGATGTCCTGCGAGCCCCCCCCCCCCCCCCCCCGCCAGTCAGCAGGCTTTCACCAGCTATGCCACAGTTACTGGAGTAACACTGCTTAGGAGCGCTAGGAGAGGCAAAGGCACCTGCAAGAAAGGCACCGAGGCAATACACAAGGGACTATAAATAGAAAGTCCCTCTTTGTATCAGTGGATGTATTTTTTGGATAAATGTGTTCTGGTAAAGTTATTGCTCATGGCTCCTATCAGATAACCCCATCAGACAACAGCCCATCAGATCCCCCCATTAGAGAACCCCATCAGACCCCCAGATCAGAAACTTCCCCATCAGATACCCCCTCCCCCATCAGTCACCCCACCCTGGAAGCTAATGAGCAGTCCCGGCTGAAACAGTGAAAAATCACTGCTTTTTCACTTACTGTCTCTTACACCTGCTGCCTCAGACAGAGGTGTAGAAAGCAGCACTGTTCCCCCGCAGGTCCTTTTATCTGTGAGACTTCTATTCACTTTCATAGATAAATAATCTTTATAGGCTATCATTGATGGAGTAAAATCCTCTAGCTGGCCAGGTATCTAGGTTGTTTTATTTTAAATTTCCCTTCACACTTGAATGCATCTCAAGTACCCTGCTGTTAAACTAACCACAATGTTTATAAACATCTAGAAGATAAGTGCTTTCACTTCCTCTTTTTCTCCCAGAAAGCACTTAATTGTTTTTGATGTAGTTAGGAGCTGTCAATCATAGCTAGATGTTTATAAATATTGTGGTTAGATTCACAGAAGGGTATTTGAGATGAATTAAAGAGTGAAGGGAAATCCATAATTGCCCTGAGTGTCTGGCTTTCAGAGGACATTTATGAGTCACTCACTGTGGGTTTTGAGTCACATGTAGGCCAGATCAGGCGAAGATGCCAGATATCCTTCCCTAAAGAACATTAATGAACTAGATGGGTCCTTACACAAAGTTATTCATGAAGGCCCGCCTTCTCAACCTTGCCCCTCGCCTGAGGTGTGGTGATCCTCAGATTAAATCAGCCTTAGTCAGCTCTCCCCTTCAAAGGGGAAAGCAGCCTATGGCCATCTGGGTCGATGGCGACTTTCCCGTATCTTATCATACAACAATTGACTATGGTTTCTTGATCATCATTAGACTTTTAATTCCAGGTTTTTGTTGAATTCAAATTTCACCATCTGCCAAGATGGGATTCGAACACAGGCCCCCAGATATTACCCTGGGTCTCTGGATTACTAGTCCAGTGGCAATACCAGTATTCCATTGCTTCCCTGTTCTGATTCTGCATGGTCAGGTGTTGTTGAGGTTTGGGTTGTCAGCCACGTGCATATAGCTTTGTCCCAGAGAAGCCAGCCTCTGGTTTTCAGGCCTGAAGATAATAAGAAAAGTAGATAGCCTCCGAATGACTGCATTGTGGGTTCTGCCACGGTAGTGGGTGTTCAGTAAGATTATGGTGACACACAAAATGATGCTGCACAGTAAGGGAGTGGTTGTCCTTTTGATTTTTGTACCTCTCCCCATTGGAATAATGGGACCTGCAGAGCCACAAGTGCGCAGTTGATGATTCCCTACATCATGGGCATCCTACTACCCTGGGAAAGCCATGTTCCAACTCCTCCTGTTTCCCCTCACTTAGAGACACAAAGTGCAATCATGACAGGGCCTCCATCAGCTTCCCAATGCATTTTGGGCTGAAATACTGGAATAAATTGGATATGTCACCTGCTCTTGCCTAGAATGATCAGTGGTGTAAAAAATTATGAATGTCGCCTTTAATGAAATGAAATGAAAATCGCTTATTTCACGAGTAGGCTTCAATGAAGTTACTGTGAAAATCTCCTAGCCGCCACATTCCGGCGCCTGTTCGGGGAGGCTGTTACGGGAATCAAACCGTGCTGCCTTGGTCTGCTTTCAAAGCCAGCGATTTAGCCCAGTGTGCTAAACAGCCCCTTTAAGACACTGGCAGCGCATTCCTCACATGGGGTGAAACTCCGGGTCAGGTTGAAGAAGGTGGCAGAATTCTGTGAACGCCTCCCTGTTGAACCTGAGCCACCTCAAACATTACTCCTGGATGTTGTGGAGGTAGAAGTGCTTTTTGAAAACCCTCCTTCACTCCCCTCTTTGCAGAGCTTCCTTCCTGTGTCACCACTGTTCAATTTGTTGGTGGTGTTGTAGACCCACTGTTCGCGCACACCCCATGCAGACTTGGGTGACTAATACCTGTCTCTCTTCATGGACGCACCAACTCACCAACAGTTAGCTGCAGGGTTCACAAACTGCTCCAGAGCAGGAGGAAGTCACCTCAGCTGCAAGTTGGATGGCTGACCCTGGCCGTTCAGGTGGCGCCAGTCAAGGTAGGGTGTGGGGATGTGGTGGTGGGGGGGAGGAGGGTGAAGGAATGTGGGGGAGTAGTGAGGGGCGTTGAGCTCTCATGTAGAATGCATGTTCCTCTGTGAATGGTTAGTATAGGCGGTCACTGTACCTGCACAGTACAAGTTTAAGACACCTGCATTCAATCAGCCGGGGCTACAGAGGTCTATTTCCCAACCATTCATAGAACATAGAACAGTACAGCACAGAACAGGCCCTTCGGCCCTCAATGTTGTGCCGAGCCATGATCACCCTACTCAAACCCACGTATCCACCCTATACCCGTAACCCAACAACCCCCCCTTAACCTTACTTTTTAGGACACTACAGGCAATTTAGCATGGACAATCCACCTAACCCGCACATCTTTGGACTGTGGGAGGAAACCGGAGCACCCGGAGGAAACCCACGCACACACGGGGAGGACGTGCAGACTCCGCATAGACAGTGACCCAGCCGGGAATCGAACCTGGGACCCTGGAGCTGTGAAGCATTTATGCTAACCACCATGCTACCATGGTGGTTAGTATTGTCCAGTATTTTTTTTTTGCTTCAGATTCCAGCAACGGCAATAATTTGCTTTTATCCCCATGTGTCAGGATTGCTGGTCCCTAACACCACACCCACCTACAAGACACAGAGAGTATGAGAGTAAAATGTAAGTTACAAGGTATATCAATTGGAAGAATCCACACAAATCTACTTGAAATGCAGAACAAAACCAGTTTGGGTTTTCGGGCAAAGACCATTAAACTCCTGGTTAGAATCAAAGTTGGAAAGCTAGAGTTTGGAAATTGGTGGCAGCAATAAACCTGGCAAGTAGCTTAAGAGCTAATTGAAGTGGAGTCTTGCTGCTCTGATTCCATTACTTCATTCAGGCTAAAATATCAGATGTGCAGAAATTTATTTGACTCGAGACTCTTGCTTTAATGATTTATGATTTCTCTTGGCACATTACTTTTGGTGAGAATGCATTCACCAGAAATCTTGGACAAGTCACTCTCATTCCTGGATTTTTCCACTTCTCAGGGTAAGTCCTTTCCAAGATGGTGATGTGATATTTTATTTGTGCTTGTTGCTGTGAGGGACGTGACTAAGTGAGGGGGAAAAAAGTTTCCTCATTTAAGTTACCTAATGAAAACAGCAAGCATATTCAGGGCCAGATGGAGAATAACATCTTTTTCCATCCTGCCCAACAATGTGTCTCAGATACAACTCAGAAGCCACTTTACACCACACCAGTGTAAGCTTTTCCAGCTCCTGCGAGAGGCGTCTCTCTGGGAGTGTCAATGATAACAGAAATCAGGAACAATTCTTGTGCTCTGGGACTCGCATCCTGCAGAACTAGGTTGAAAGTGTCCAAAGGTTTTTCACCACCACAGCTGAGCTTTCATCTAATTTTTCTGTCCATGTTCTGACTTGACACAATGGAGCCCATTTTAACTGTTTCTCCCTGTAACTCACGCATGAAACAGCAGGTAGTAGCAGTTTGACACAACTGAGTGGCTCGCTTGGCCATTTCAACCACATTGAATCATGGAATCATAGAATTTACAGTGCAGAAGAAGGCCATTAGGCCCATCGAGTCGACACCGGCCCCTGAAAGAGCACCCTACCTAAGCCCCCACGTCCACCTTATCCCCCTAACCCAGCAACCTCACCTAACCTTTGGATACTACAGGGCAGTTTAGTGTGACCAATCCACCTAACCCGCACATCTTTGGGCTGTGGGAGGAAACTGGAGCACTCGGAGGAAACCCACAGAGACACGGGGAGGACGTGCAGACTCCGCACAGACAGTGACTCAAGCCAGCTATCGAACCCGGGTCCCTGGAACGGTG
Organism: Scyliorhinus canicula; assembly: GCF_902713615.1. Taxonomy (NCBI): domain Eukaryota; kingdom Metazoa; phylum Chordata; class Chondrichthyes; order Carcharhiniformes; family Scyliorhinidae; genus Scyliorhinus; species Scyliorhinus canicula. The sequence continues at coordinate 37,392,932 of NC_052165.1, read as the reverse complement.
AAACAACAGTGCTAACCACTGTGCTGCCATGCCACCCATTCCTGTTGGTCCGGAGTCACAGGTTGCCCAGAACAGGTAAGGATGGCACATAGGGGATGGTTTAAACAGCTGGCTTGTAATGCAGAACAATGCCAGCAGCTCGGGTTAAATTCCCATACCGGCTTCCCCGAACAGGCACTGGAATGTGGTGACTAGGGGCTTTTCACTGTAACTTCATTGAAGCCAACTTGTGACAATAAGTGATTATTATTACTATTATTTCCTTCCCTGAAGGATACTTGTGAACCAGATGCGTGTTTACAGCAATGGGGGAGGTGATGAGAATTATTTTTACTCAGTGAGCTGTTGTTCTGCCTGAAAGGCAATAATAATTTTTAGAAAGGAATCGGATGCATGAAAAGGAAATATTTATAGGACTTTGGTGATGAAGCATTTGTATTGTGTCTATCATAATGACAGGACATTCCAAAGTACTGTAAAGCCATTGAAGTTTGCAGGAGAAGGAGGAGGACGGAATTTCCCAGTGGTGGGCGGAAAAGTTGGCGTGATTCCCGCAGGGTGGCGGGGTGGGTGAAAACATGCAATCTTCCACTTTTCAGCTCACTAATCATGCATTCATGCATCAGCGAGATGCTCAAGGAATCTCGCGGTGGGACGGGCAGGAAGTCGCCCGTCTTGCATTTACCTCATGGGGTCGAAGGTCCTGCCGCCATTTTTAAAATCACTTCAACAGATATTCAATCATTGCAGGCCAAGAGCTCTGCACTACTACTCCAGAGCCCTTGTGGCCGCAGCTCGTACGGGAGAAGCTGACTGATGTGGGCAACCACATCCCACGGCACACGAGACCACCATTGCCTTTCGCTCACCACGTGATAAGAGCAGCGCCGGCGATACACCCATGGTCAGTCCAATGTGAGCCATCACAGAGGTCGATGTTCACCAGTCCTTTACTTTCCAGAGGTCGCGCTGTCTCTTTCTGCTCAGTCCCTTTCTCCTCCTTGCCCTCTGCAATGGGTCCTCTTTCTCATTTGGATGCGAGCCATTACCAAGGCAGGGTTGCCTGCAGCCTGCATCATGGACACCTCAGTGCATCTTTGAACGAATTGAAGTGATAAATTCAGTGAGCATGTCCTTTACAGGCTCCCCTCCATCTCAAAGTTAGCAGGCCAATGCTCTTCCCTCTGTCATGACATAGTGTCCCCACATCATACCTTTGATATAAAGGACATTCTGGAGTACAGAGATGGGTGTTTCTGCTGTTCACACACGATTGCGCATGGAGACATTGCTCTTTGACCAGAGTAATGGGAGCCATCTGCAAGAAGCCTCATGTGGCACTCCTCCTCTGTCACCATCACCCCAGAGATTTTATGGAGAGGCCATTGCCTTGGTAGCATTGAAAGACTAACCACATGAGACCTTACCAGCCATGAACCATTCACCTGTGAGGATGGAGGTTTGGAGTCACGAGTTGGCCGCCCTCCACTAGCCGTACCTCTTGGAGACATGCACCTCCCTCCCTCTCTTCATCTCTGCCTCCAACTGCAGTTGATGCCAAATGGCACAGAATGAATGGCAGCTCCACACCTTGCTAAGACCTCAATGTTGTGAGAGCCATGAGTCTCATAATATTGCAATGCAGGCATAACCATATGACTGAGCTTCTTTGTCATCGAGTTGCCTCATATTCACTAGGGTGTCCCTTTAGTTGGCCATTTGTGCTGATCTTGAACTCCACCCACCCAAAAAGAAGCCCCCCCTCCCACCTTGAGGGGTCTCATTGACTGACCAACTGTGTGGTCAAGGTCAGTTTGGACAAATGATGTGTGTCACCTTTCAACCTCACTACAGCACCTTCTCCCCTCCCCTTGGAGCCACCAATTTCCCCCCATTGTCATAGAGCCACCCAATATCACCATTCCTCTCTGCTGTCACACTTGAACCTCCCCCTGTTACCCTGGAACCTATCACGATTCACCTCCAATGCCATTCTTCCCCTCATTGCTAACACTCGCTACTGTCCCCTTGCCCACCCCGACCCTGCCTGCTCCTGTTGTCCTGGTCACTTGACTTGTCCCTCTTCATGACCTACTCAATGAGGCCTTCACCTACAGACTCTCACTCTGGACTTGCTATCCTACCGCACCCCACTCCCTCTTTTTATTTATTCAATGGATATGTATGTAACTAGCTCGGCCAGCATTTATTGCCTATCTCTAATTGCCCTTGAGAAGGTGATAGTGAGCTGCCTTCTTGAATTGCTGCTGCCTATCAGCAGTATGCTGAGTTCTCATCCAAGGAGCCATGATTAAGACCACCGACCCTGCCCTTTAAGACACTACGTCCCCCACCCAACTCCCCAGTCATTCCCCCTCCCCTTCCCCATATACTCTCCCCACCCTTCCGCTGTGAGCCTGCCTCACCCTTCCACCCAATCCCTGTCCAGCATTCCAGCTTCCCCTGTCTCACTTGTCCAGTTTTGGTGCAGCGTTTGTTAAGGGTACTTGATTGAAGTTATGCAAGGTCCCCAGGAAGGAGAAAGCAATGTTTATGGACCTCAATGTCGTGTAAGAGGTGAAGCTCAGCCAGGTGCATGCCACTCATGTACAATCATAAAACTGAATGTACGGAATTCCCACTGGCGAGGCACTTAATGTAGGGGGCGTATCATTTCGATGAGGTGACTTTTTAATGAACACACATGAAATGCTTTAATTCATACAAATGATATTCCCAATATTGTTAATCAGGAAGCTATTCCTTAACCTGCCTTGAAAGTCGGGAGCACAAAATTCCAACAGTTTATCCCACTCTCGGGAAACAGATATTTCGCCTCCTGCCAATTACCCCTCACTCCTCGCCACGATTCTCATTGTTGGGGTGACCGGAAAATTCCGCCCGTAGCCTCTGGTGGAATGTAGTGAACTTCAGCAGCCAATTTGCGAAAATGTAGCAGGAACTAATGGGATAGCTCCTTCAATGAGCTGGCACAGGAATAATGGACCAAATGGCCACATTCTTGGTCATATGTATCTATGAAATGCATTGTCTCCTTGCTTCAGAATTGGCACTGGCTTAACAAAATCAACCGCAGGGAAGCATCTTGCCCCTAAAATAATTTTGAGACAGGCCAAGACTAAACCCACGCCCTCTCTTTCCCAACCTTCAATCACCAGTTCCCCCTTTCCATCAGCTAACTCCAATCCAACATTTAGTCAGGTATCTCACAGGCACATCAGACAGATATTTCCCCCATCTCCAGTGGAGCTGCCTGAAAAGCTTTTGAAGCGCCTGATTCACTCCATTGCGAAGAACAGCTCTAATTGCTGAAGCCAGACTGTGGTTCCAGGCTCCAGTCTAAATGAACCAAGCGTCTGATTCAGTCAAATTCAATTCAGATCTTGCTGGGTCTGGTTAATGCAAGTTTTGCATTCCCTTCCCCCACCAGCCCAATAATTTCTCAGACTGCTTCAATGTATATCTCTCAATGTTAATTCCTGATACAGAGCTGTAGATTATTCTTTAGCTTGCATGCATTTTCAATGCCCAGGGAAATACGTGATATGCAGAATCCATAAGGATGAGGGAAATAGACTGACTGAGTTACAGGGAATGGACTGGTGGGAATTGACAGAAACAAGCACCTGGTGTCCTCCAGCAATCATGGTAACACGGTAACACCTGGGCAACACGGTAGCACAGTGGTTAGCACAATTGCTTCACAGCTCCAGGGTCCCAGGTTCGATACCTGGCTTAGGTCACTGTCTGTGTGGAGTCTGTGCGTTCTCCCCGTGTGTGAGTGGGTTTCCTCCAGGTGCTCCGGTTTCCTCCCACAGTCCAAAGATGTGCAGGTTAGGTGGATTGGCCATGATAAATTGCCCTTAGTATCCAAAATTGCCCTTCGTGTTGGGTGGGGTTACTGGGTTATGGGGATAGGGTGGAGGTGTTGACCTTGGGTAGGGAGCTCTTTCCAAGAGCCGGTGCAGACTCGATGGGCCGAAAGTCCTCCTTCTGCACTGTAAATTCTATGATCAATCACAAAACACAAGGTAGCCACCCACAGAAACACAAAGACCGTGGACGGCCTTTCCAACTGGTGGGACGACTGATCCAGGCAAAACCCCATAGAGATTGGTGGGACCAGCAGGTCTCACCAGCAGCCAATGCCAAGTCACTGCCACTACTGGAAAACACACTATGCAGAAAATCCCACCCCATTTGTTTGCAAGACGCAGGGTTTTCCAGCCCCACCAAGATGGGGTGACTGGGTGGGGTGGGGGGGGGGGGAGTGGGAGGGGGGCAATGCAATAAGTGCGGGTGGGACCTCAAAATGTTCCCATCCTGCCCCCCATTGGTGGGGCCTGGAAGCCCCATCCTCAATCTTCTTTCCCAAGGACAATCACCATTGGAGAAGCTGTGAACGGTCAGACACATGGAATCCTCAAGACCCATCTTCAGATTTTTCTCCAGTTACATGTTTTTATGATCAGGCCAATACCATTTCAGCAGCTCCTGCCTGGTTTAGCTGGCGCTACCCATATTAATGTTGGCGGGACACGATGTTACTCCACCACCGACACAACTAAAACAGAAACATAATTCAGGAATACCGCTTTAACTATTACACAAACAAACCACAAGACTCTCATAGTCGCTTTGAATGTTCCATTAACCTAAAGACAGAAAAGCAATTAGCGTTTTCTAATTGTTTTCTAATTTAACGATTACAGGTTTGTTCAACAAGACATTATTATAATTCCTGTGAGGTGAACCATCTGCCAATACGTAAATTCAAGTATATGGAGGAGTTTTTGTTATTCTTTTATGGGATGTGGGTATGAATGGCAAGGTTAGCATTTGTTGCCCATCCCTAATTGCACTTGAACTGAGTGGCTTGCCAGACCATCCAGGGCAAAGTGGCCCGCTTGATTGCTACCCCTTCCACAAACATTCACTTCCTCCGCCACCAACCCACCGTGGCAGCCGTGTGCACCATCCACAAGATGCACTGCAGGAACTCCCCAAGGTTCCTTAGACAGCATCTTCCTAACCGACTACCACTGCCATCTAGAAGGATGATACCTGAGCAGCAGATACCTGGGAACACCACCACCTGGAGGTTCCCCTCCAAGTCACTCATCATCCTGAATTAGAATTATATCATCATTGCTTCACTGTCACTGGGTTAAAGTCCCTGAACTCCCTCCCTAACAGCAATATGGGTGTATCTCCACCTCATGGACTGCAGCAGTTCAGGAAGGCAGCTCCCCACCACCTGCTGGAGGGCAACTAGGGATGGGCCCTAAATGCTGCTCTAGCCAGCGACGCCCACATCCCATAAAAATGAATTTTTTAAAATTCAGACCACAGTTAAGAGTCAACCACATTGTTGTGGGCCTGGAGTCACATGTAGGCCAGACCAGGTAAGGATGGCAGATTTCCTTCCCTGAAGGTCGTTAGTGAATTTTTACAGCAATCAGTAAAAATTTCACAATCGCCATTACTCAGACTAGCTTTATATTCCAGATTTATTAATTGAATTTAAGTTCCACCAATTGCCATTTCAACCTGTGGCCCCAGAGCATTAGCCTGGGCCTCTGGATTACTAGTCCAGTGACATTTCCACAACTGAACACTTTGCTCAATCATTTGGTGCAAATACCTCAGCAATATTTCCATGAATTGTGGACAGTTTGAGATCTTTCAGTTAACTGAGCAGATGCTCTTTTCCCTGGAGACGAGAAAACTGAGATCTTGAAAATTACCAAAAGGTTCGATAGGGCAGCTGGAGAAGATGTTTTCACTTGTGGGGTGAACCCAAAACTAAGGGCCTTAAACGTGAGATAGTCATTCGTAGAATTTAAATGTAGGGAAGTTGTGCTCAACCGTTATTGAACCTTGTTTGGACCCCAGAACATATGCGGTTCTGGTCAGCATATCATATAATAGGATACCGAGGCATTGGTGAGGGTACACAGAAGATTTACGTGGGCGACATTAGAAATGTGTAGGTATAATATCAGGAAACGATTGACACACTGGATTTGTTTTCTCTTGAAAAAAGAAGGCCAAGAGATGGCCTAATCAAGGTTTTTATAATAATAAAATTCTTAAAGAGTGGATGCTGAGAGAGTGCTTCCTCTTTTGGGGAAGTGCAGAACTGGAGGCCATTGATATGATCATCACCAAGAGACGGCACGGCGGCGCAATGGTTAGCACATCTGTCTCATGGCGCCGAGGCCCCGGGTTCGATCCCAGCCCCAGATCACTGTCCATGTGGAGTTTGCACATTTTCCCCGTGTCTGCGCGGGTATCACCCCCACAACCCAAAAAGATGTGCCAGGTAGGTGGATTGGCCTCGCTAAATTGCCCCTTAATGGGAAAAATTTGAAAAAGATGAGAGTCACCAAGAAATCTGACAGGGAATTCAGAAGAAACTCCTTCATCCAGAGACTGGTGGGAATGTGTAACTCGCTCCTAAAGCAAGTGGTTGAAGCGAATTCTATAGATGTATTTAAGGCAAAGTGAAACAGTGAGTTGCGATGATGGATGAGACAAGGAAAGATGGGAGGAGTTTCGGGCAGAGCATAAAAACAATGTGGACTGGTAGGGCCGAATGGTCTGTTCCTATTTCTGTCTAAATCCAATGGGGAATTCAGGATAACCATTATTACCCAGTGAGTATTTAGAATGCCACAAGGGATAGTTGTCAATTTTGTAGTCGCATTTAAGGGGAAATTAGGTAAGTACATGAGGGAGGAAGGAATAGAAGGACATGCTAATGAGGTTAAATCAACGGAGGTTCATCTGTAGAACATTATGGCAGGCCTAGACAAGTCAGACTGAGTGGCCTGTTTCTGTGCTGTAAAACTCTATGTAAATCATCAGGCACATTTCTTTTATCAATATCTCATGTCTTCAATTAAATTAAATTTGTTTTTCATTCATCTACTTGACTTTCAATCCTGGGGCGATGTTGCCTGGGCATCTGTATAACATTACGTGAATTACACATTCTGATAAGTGGACCATTACGCTCTGGGATACATGCTTTGCCTGTTTTGCGGAGAGAAAAGAAAAATTGGAGGCCGGGGGCGCAGTCAGGAAATGGGGTGCTAGTTTGGTTCAGCAACTAAAGGATATTTTGATGAATATGCACAAGGCAAAAATGTCACGGTGGAAGTAGCCTCCTGGCAACACTCAAACTAATATTCATTCCCAACTCAACGGACCAGCAGATAACAAGGGAGATAATATTCAATGTTTACAGTCTCTGCTTGTCTGTAGCTAAAATAAATCAACTGATTCTAGAGACGGGTATCCTGAAGTCAGATGTGGAGAAAATTGGAACTGAGAGTTAAGTTGCCAGGGGCAATGTAATTTAATCCTTTGCGAGATCCTGCTTTTCAAATTACTGAATAAATATCTTTTTGTCACAGTTTTGATGTAAGAGCGACGTTTCCTACCCCTGGCTGATTAATGTTGGTATTACACTGTGCCAATTCTGCTGGGATCCTCTGCCACTCATTTGCACGGTCCATTCAAGTCACTAATGTGCTGTTGGAAGTGTCATCTTTCGGGTGGATGTAAGAGATTGAATGCCACTGTTTCGAAAAAGAGTCAGGCAAGACTCCCTGTTTTCCCAACCAATATTTATCCCTCGCCTAACACCAAGCATTGTTGCCATGGTCCCAGGTTCGATTCACGGCTTGGGTAACTATCTGTGCGGAGTCTGCACGTTCTCCCTGTGTCTGTGTGGGTTTCCTCCGGGTGCTCCGGTTTCCTCCCACATGTCCCAAAAGATTAGGGGCAGCACGGTAGCATGGTGGTTAGCATAAATGCTTCACAGCTCCAGGGTCCTAGGTTCGGTTCCCGGCTGGGTCACTGTCTGTGCGGAGTCTGCACGTCCTCCCCGTGTGTGCGTGGGTTTCCTCCGGGTGCTCCGGTTTCCTCCCACAGTCCAAAGATGTGCGGGTTAGGTGGATTGGCCATGCTAAATTGCCCGTAGTGTCCTAAAAAGTAAGGTTAACGGGGGGGGGGGGGATGTTGGGTTACGGGTATAGGGTGGATACGTGGGTTTGAGTAGGGTGATCATTGCTCGGCACAACATCGAGGGCCGAAGGGCCTGTTCTGTGCTGTACTGTTCTATGTTCTATGTTCTATGTGCTGTTAGGTGGCTTGGACATTCTGAATTTTCTCTGTGTGCCCGAACAGGCGCCAGAATGTGGAGACGAGGGGCTTTTAACAGTAACATCATTGCAGGGTTAATGCACTACTTGTGACAATAAAAATCATTATTATATTATACAGAAACAGAGTACCTGACCTCAATCACACCGCTGTTTGCGGGAGCTTGCTATGCATAAATTGGCGTCCGCGTTTCCTGCAGTGCAACCGGGTCTCCATTTCTAAACGATACGTCATTCAGTGCCAACCCGGATTAAGTGCTTGAACTCGGAACTCGCAATCTTAGAGGCGACAGTGCTACCACTCGAGCTGTGGCTGACTCAAGTCTAGAAAGTGATGTGTAAGCTCTTAAAAAGTGACACCTTTTCAAACCTTCTTTTGAAACAGGTCTGACCACAGTGCCTGAGAACATTCCCAAAGACACCACACTACTTGATCTGCAGAACAACAAGATCACAGAGATAAAAGAAAATGACTTCAAGAACCTAAAGAACCTTCATGTAAGCTCCCTCTCACTATTGGCTTGCAGCTTTTATTTCTGAGGTGGTCACCCTGGTACAGAATTGCCTCTTGATATGTTTCCTTCAGCAACAGCATTGAGGTCACAATCTTCATCGTGAGTTTGCCTCAAAACCAATGAGGGAGCACTTTTTGTCCCCGGTTATGCTTATGCCCCCACAACCCAAAGATGTGCAGGGTTAGGTGGATTGGCCACGCTAAATTGCCCCTTAATTGGAAAAAATGAATTGGGTACTCTAAATTTAAAAAAAAAGAGTTAAACTGGCTTCAAGTTGTCTTTGTAAAATAATTTTCTCACTGCATTCTCTCTTTGCCTCAATGTGTGAGGTATAGTGGTGGAATGGCTACATTACTGGGTGAATAATGCAGCCACCTTAAACAATAATCAGAGTAAATTAAAATCCCACCATAGTAAAAAAAAAAATTTTTTTTGAAGTAGTTTGGGAATTTAAATTGAGTTTCAAAAAACTTGGCAATACGAAGCAGCTGGGTATGAGTGAAAGTGACCCGTGAAGCTGTTGGACTGTCGGGTGAAAAAGAAAAAAAATCTGGTTTGCTGATGTTTTTCAGTGAAGGAAACCTGACCCAATCGTTTTTAAATTTGTTTAAAGTTTGTTCAAGGTACAGCCACCATTTATTGCACTTGAGGAGGTGGTGCAGATCCCCTTTCTTAATCTGCTGCTGCCCCTGTGGTGGAGGTACATCCACAGTGCTCTTGGGTATGGAGGAGTAGAATGTCATCCCTAAAGGATTTAACATTAGCAGGGATGTAAAGTGGATGACAGTGGATTATTCATTAGCCTTCCATGGGAGGTGGGCTCCAATGGCAAGGCCAGCATTTTAAAGCCCATCCTTAATTGCCCTTGAACTGAGTGATTCACTCGGTCAGTACAGAGGACAGTTAAGAGTCAACCACAATGCTGTCGGTCTGGAGTCACATGTAGGTCAGACCAGGTAAGGGCGGCAGATTTCCTTCCCTAAAGGATATGTGAACCAGGTGGGGTTTTACAACAATCAATGGGAATTGTCATGGTCACCCTTACTGAGACTAGCTCCATCCTCCAGATTTATTCATTGAATTTAAATTCCACTAGTTGCCATGATGGGATTTGAACCAATGTCCCCAGAGCATTAGCCAGGGCCTTGGGATTACTAGATCGATGAGATTACCACTACGTAACTGTCTCTCATTATGCACCCTACATGTCCACCCCAGTCTCCCGTAACTTTCTATGATGGCAATGGGTAGGAATATTTATTGGTACATATACTGGAGGGCAAATTGTCCCCATCAAGACCCTCTGTCAAATTGGACAGTTTCACCCACAGATACCCTGCTCTGGCTCTCCAACTAGCTCCTGATGAATACTGGCAAATGGAATGTAGGGGGTTTTGTTACTTTGTTATTTTATTGAGGCCTTCTGTGCTCTACTCAGCCTCCAATAACAAAGCAGCCCATTCAGAGTTCTCGTAAGTCACCAACTGTGGGCTGTACTCCCTCCCTACTCTTTCTTTTCCCTTGAACACAGAGTGCCCTTCTCTAAGTCAAGGCCATTTCTGAATTCTCCTCTAGTCTGGTACAAGGGATCATCTTCTCATTTAAGTGCAACCAGTCATTCAAAGAGCTGGCACAGGGCCGATGAACTGAATGGCCTCCTTGGTCCTTCTTAACAGGCCCCCACTGGGCCACCAGGGGGTCTCCCACAACATGTAACCTTCCTCTTAGGTTCTTCCCCTCCCCCACCGCCCCGGCCTATATACACTAACTGCCACACACTTCACCTTCTCCACCCAGATCCCCAGGCCCAGTTTCAGTGCACTGCATGCCTCACTGCAGTACTGTCAATGGCCACCACTCCCAGTGGCGCTGCTGGTACTGGAGAGCGAGAGGCCACTGAGGAGCCAGCAGTTCTCTGAGGTGGGTCTTCCTGTTGCTGAGGGTGGAAGTCCCACCTCAAGCCAATTAACACCCAGTTGACCATTAGGCTACAGGGCAGCCATCTGGAGCGGAAGTCTGGCTCCACCCCAGACATATTAACCAGGAGAGTGGGGTCCATGGCACACCATTAAATCCAGCTCCAGGACTTTTTACTCAATTGCTTGATAAAACAGTGCAACCTGTGCACGAGCTACCAAACAGGTGCTGCCCCAGTGTACCATTTACCCTCAAGCTTCACTTTCTGGCTTCCCCATACTTGCTTTGCTTCCCAATGGATTATTTTTCCCAAATATTTATCCCACACATGTAGCCACTTATCTATGGCCACTTTCAATTATATCCTTTCTGGCATCACTTCCACGCCCTAACATCTTGCCAAGCTGCCGCCTGTAAACTGAGTCAGTGGGAGTGCTGTTATTATTGAAAACGGCCTGCAAGATTTGGCAGCAGTAGGCCTTTAAGAGTCACAATAATTGCGATCGATACCAACCAGTTATAACCTGGTATGAGAACCATCGCTGCTAACATAGTGTGCAGTCACCTTCAATTCAAATCAACAAAGCAGTCAAGAGGCAAGGCCAAATAAGTAGAATGGGCCTATATTCCCTGGCATTTAGAAGAATGCTAAGGTGATCTCATTGATTTCATAGAATCATTGAATTTACAGTGCAGAAGGAGACCATTCAGCCCATCGAGTCTGCACCAGGTCTTGGAAAGAGCACCCTACTTAAGGCCATGCCTCCACCCTATCTCTCTAACCTAGTAACCCCATCTAACCTTTTTGCACACTAAAGGCAATTTATCTTCTACTCCTTCAAAGAATCGGCTCTTCCTCGCCCTCGTGAGGTGTGCGCTGCATACCACCTTCAGCTGTATCAGCCCCAACCACGCACATGAGGTGGAGGCATTTACTCTCCGGAGCCCCTCACACCAGACCCTCTCCTATATAACCTCTTAAGCGTACCATTCTAAAGGGCAAAAAGGAACAGAGGGATCAGAGTGTATATATTCATAAATCATTGAAGGTGGCAGGAAAGACTGAGAAGACAGTTAATAAATGATGCTGAATCCTGGGTTTTATAAGCCCAGGGTACAAAAGCAAGTAAGTTATGAATCTTCATTGACATAAAACTCTTGTTCAGCCTCAATGGAAAGGATGCAAAGGTATTTGAAAGGGTGCACAAAACATTTATAAGAATGATTCTGAAGATGAGAGACTTCAGTTATGTGGATCGATTGGTGAAGCTGGGGCTGTTCTCAGTGGGAGAAGAGAAGCTTGCGAGGGGATTTGTTACACATCTTCAAAATCATGAGGGGTCCAGATAACGTAAATGGGGAGCAACTGTTCCTCTTGAATGAAAGAAAGTCGAGAACCCCAAGGTGATTAATAAAAGAACCAGAGGCCACATGACGAAAAACATCTTTATGCAACAAGTGGTTTGGATCTGGAGTGCACTGCCTGAGTGTATGGTGGAGACAGATTTGATTGTGGTTTTCAGAAGGGAACTGGATAATTATCGAGAGAAAAGATTTTATTGGGCTGCAGTGGAGAGGTTGCGGAGTGGGACTGGCGCTGTAGAGAAGTGGCACAGTGACAATGCGGCTGAATATCCTCCTTCTGTGCTGTAACCATTCTATGATGCTAGTATAGATATATGAGGAAGAAAGAAGCTGAAGGTCACCGTGATAGTGTGATCAAGAAGGATGGGGGGAGGCTTGTTTGGAACATAAAAACAAATCAACATAGATGGGGTAGGCCACATGTGCTGCAATTACCTAGTAAAGCTGTCAGCAGGAAGTACAAACATTATACTGCATCTCAGATCCTAGAAACATGGAAAATATGAGCAGGAGGAGGCTATTCGGCCCTTCAAGCCTGCTCCGCCATTCATTATGCTCATGGCTAATCATCGAACTCAGTAACCTGTTCATGCATTTCCCCTATATCCTTTGAACCCTTTAGCCCCAAGAGCGATATCTAACTCCATCTTGAAAACATATGGAGGACAATTTAACCAAATGGGATCAAAGTTCCATCACGAGCGTGTTTAGCCTCGTGTTTCCTGTCGATTCGTGTTTGACAGGGCCCTCGATAGGGAATGTGCGGCCAAGGCCACACATAGCCCTATTTTGTACACTGAGGACCTCCACTCCTTAGTGCAGCAAGAGATGGCATCCCAATTTCCAAGGCCCTGAAGTGACCCCCGATTCCCCGCCCAAGCCCCAACGCACTATGGGAGGGTCCCTGCTTACTCCCCCCCCTCCTCCCCTAACATCCAGGCAGGGCACCACCTGCCCAATCACACTGTGAAAAATATGCCAGCTTGGCACCTTGGCAATGCCAACTTGGCACTCTGGCAGTGGCCATGCCAGCTGGCACTGCCAGGGTACCAAGCTGGCACTGGCAGAGTACCATGCTGGCACTGTCAGGATGGCAGTGGCAGGGTGCCCAGGTGGCACCAGCAGTGCCAGGGTGCACCCTGCCTAAAGGGCATGTACCTGAGGGCTACCAAACCCCTGGGAGACCCTCACAAGTGCTGTTCTGTCTCATCCCCGTTTCTGGCTACCAGTACTGAACAGCACTCATCCAAGGTCTCCGAGGCAAAGGAGATACATCCCTCGGGTAACTTAGGAATCTGCTCATTAAAGTGAGACTAGCTGCCTCGCTTTAATATGCAATTTGCTAAAACTTCCCGCTCAGAATCGGCAGGATTCCCATCGCAACGTCTCATGAGATGGCGTTAGATGTTGCGAGGCATTGTGAGCGGGGTAGATCCCGGGAGCGGGTTCTACCAGCATTTATTGGCCACGCTGTGCCACGCAAGTTGCTTTTTGTGCATAGAGTTGCCATTAAATCGTGTGGCCTCAACTTCTTTTTGTGTTCGGGAATTTTACAGGCTCACCACTCCCTGGGTGAAGAAATGTTTCCTCTTCCAGTCCTAGATAGCCATGATGTGGAGATGCCGGCGTTGGACTGGGGTGAGCACAGTAAGAAGTCTTACAACACCAGGTTAAAGTCCAACAGGTTTGTTTCAAACACGAGTTTTCGGAGCGCTGCTCCTTCCTCAGGTGAATGGCGAGGTATGATCCAGAAACATTTATATAGACAAAGTCAGAGATGCTGGGCAATGCATGGAATGCAGGCATTTGCAGGTAATCAAATCATTACAGATCCAGTGAGAGGGATAATCACAGGTGAATTGTCTCAAGCCAGAACAGTTGGTAGGATTTTGCAAGTCCAAGCCAGATGGTGAGGGGTGGATGTAATGCGACATGAATCCAAGATCCCTGTTGAGGCCATCTCCAGATGCAATTCTGCAACTCATCCGCTTCATTCTAGATCACAACGTCTTCACCTTCGACAACAAATTCTTCATCCAGATGCATGGAACAGCCATGGGGACCAAATTTGCACCTCAATATGCCAACATCTTCATGCACAAGTTTGAACAAGACTTCCTCACCACACAGGACCTGCAATCGATGTTATACACCAGATACATCGATGACATTTTTTTCCTTTGGACCCACAGCGAAGAATCACTGAAACAACTACACGATAAGATCAATAAATTCCATCCCACCATCAGACTCACCATGGACTATTCTCCAAATTCTGTGGCATTCTTGGACACGCTCATCTCCATCAAGGACGGTCACCTTAGCACTTTGCTTTACAGCAAGCCCAGACAACCTCACGATGCTCCACTTCTCCAGCTTTCACCCGAAACACATTAAAGAAGCCATCCCCTATGGACAATCCCTCCGTATACACAGGATCTGCTCAGACGAGGAGGAGCGTAACAGACACCTACAGATGCTGAAAGATGCTCTCGTACGAACGGGATATGGCGCTCGACTCATCGATCGAGAGTTCCAACGCGCCACAGCAAAAAACCGCACCGACCTCCTCAGAAGACAAACACGGGACACCACTGACAGAGTACCCTTCGTTGTCCAGTACTTTCCTGGGGCGGAGAAACTACAACATCTTCTTCGCAGCCTTCAACACATCATCAATGAAGATGAACATCTTGCCAAGGTCATCCCCACATCCCCACTACTGGCCTTCAAACAACCGCGCAACCTCAAACAAACCATTGTTTGCAGCAAATTACCCAGCCTTCAGAACAGCGACCACGACACCACACAACCCTGCCATGGCAATCTCTGCAAGACATGCCAGATCATCGACTTGGATACCACCATTACACATGGTAACACCACCCACCAGGTACGCGGCACATACTCGTGCGACTCGACCAATGTAGTCTACCTCTTACGCTGCAGGAAAGAATGTCCCGAAGCGTGGTACATTGGCGAGATCATGCAGACACTGCGACAACGAATGAACGGGCATCGTGTGACAATCACCAGGCAGGAATGTTCCCTTCCAATCGGGGAACACTTCAGCAGTCAAGGGCATTCAGCCTCTGATCTCCGGGTAAGCGTTCTCCAAGGTGGTCTTCAGGACACGCGACAACGCAGAATTGCCGAGCAAAAACTTATAGCTAAGTTCCGCACTCATGAGTGTGGCCTCAACCGGGATCTTGGATTCATGTCGCATTACATCCACCCCCCACCATCTGGCCTGGACTTGCAAAATGCTACCAACTGTTCTGGCTTGAGATAATTCACACCTCTTTAACCTGTGATTATCCCTCTCCCTGGATCTGTAATGATTTGATTACCTGCAAATGCTCGCATTCCAAGCATTGTCCAGCATCTCTGACTTTGTCTATATAAATGTTTCTGGAACATACCTCGCCATTCACCTGAGGAAGGAGCTGCGCTCCGAAAGCTTGTGTTTGAAACAAACCTGTTGGACTTTAACCTGGTGTTGTAAGACTCCTTACAGTCCTAGATAGTATACGCGGTATCCTCAGACTATGTACTCTAGTTCTGGATTCCCCCACCACCAGGTAGAAATGAAAGATCCCATTGTGCTAATTTAAAGAAGAGTGGGGGAGTTATCCCTAGTGTTGTGGCCCAAGTTTATCCTGTAATCAACCGCATCACATTCTGGGCATCATCACGCTGCTGATTGTGGGAACTTGCTATGTGCAAATTGGCTGCTGTGTTTTCTATTTTGTAGACAGGGGTTGCCCACAAAAGTGCTTCAACAGCTGTGAAGCGCTTTGAGACATCTCATAAAAGACGTTATTATAAATACAAGTCTTTATTTTTAAGACAAATGAGCTCCAAGAGAATAAAAGCCATGGGAAGCATTGATCCTAACCTCCGGCAGAACACGGTCTGAAAGCAACAAATCCGCTCAGCACCAAGGTGCCTGTAATAAAGTTCAGATGGGGCTGCACTAACTGGTTTCCTCTGTGGCTTCATAAAGATTATACCAGCAAAGTTCAAAACAACTGTTTATAGGTATTGGGCAGAAAGCCACTAGTCTGTATTTTACTTTGCTGCATTAATCCAAGCCTTGTTTGAATTAGAGGTTTAACTTCATTAAGGACAAAACTACATACAGAATGATCCAGAATTCCTTGATGTCAACATTCTATTTACAAGCGGATCTTTTTTTATAACCGCACATTTTGGGGGCCAGAGGCAGATTTCATACTGAATCGTAAACTTCTTCTATTTGTTTACACAAATGATTTCAGTGCAAATAGCAAGTGGAGAAAAATGTTGCCCCCGTATCATCCTTTTACATTTGCTCGTAGAATGAGTTCTTCACCTCAGCTGCAGGGCCATGTTGAGCAAAGGTGAGGTGCAACCCCAGGGAAAGGGAGGGAGAATCGGAGAACAAGTTAACCCAATGCACCTTGTAGCACGTTGAGAAAACTAGGATCGGAAAAGGCCTGGGAATGGTTTGCTCGGTCGGGTTCAGTCACGAATGGTGCCAGGAACACTCAGCATACTGAAGGAGGCTGAAGGATCAATTCTGTCTGAGGACAGTAATCAGTGTGCCACATATACTGCAAACAATCATGCACAATAATTAGTCTAGAAGTGATTGTTGCCCATAATCAACTGGTGAATGTCTGAGGGAGAAATGTCAGCCAGGAGAACTCCTCTGCTCTTTTAGAATATTACCATGGGTTGTACTCTTTACAGATGGCAGAGAGGGCCTCAGCTAAGAGATGACAGTCCCACAGTACCCTACGATTTTGTTAAATTGACCATGTACTTGACCTTCTGGCTTAAAGTAAGTGCATTAAAAAAAATCAGAGCAGTATTTGGCTATTTGGCCTATCAAATCTGCTCAGCATTTGAATACCATCATGGCTGATCTGATTGCGGCCTTAACTCCACTTCACCGCCTGCTCCAAAACCCTTGGCCCCCTCTTGCCGATCAGAAATCTGTCTAACTCAGCCTTGAATATATTCAATGGCCCGACCTCCACTGCTCTCTGAGGAAGGGATTTCCGAAGATGAGTGTCCCTCTGAGAGAAGAAATTTTCCATTTTAAATTGGAAACCTCTGATGTTAATGCTGTGCCCCACCCACCCCCAGAATCTTATACATTTCAATTGGATCACTTCTCATTCTTCTAAACTGCAATGAGTACATACTAACCCACTCAACCTTTCCTTCTAAGGCAGGGGTGGGCAAACTTTTCCGTGCAAGGGCCACATTTAGAAATTCATAATTTTAAAGGGCCGCATAGTATATTAAGTAAAATAATTACTTCACCCGGTTATGATTCTGGGCGCCTCATATAGAACATAGAACAGTACAGCACAGAACAGGCCCTTCGGCCCTCGACGTTGTGCCGAGCAATGATCACCCTACTCAAGTCAACGTATCCACCCTATACCAGTAAGTAACCCAACAGCCCCCCCCCCCCCCATTAACCTTAAAAAAAAATAAAAAAAAAACATTTAAAAAAAAAAAATTTTTTTTTTAAAAAATGACTTGGTGGGCCGCATAAAGACCTTTGGCGGCCCACGGGCCGTAGTTTGCCCACCCCTGTTCTAAGGCAAGCCCCATTCATCCCAGAAATCAACCTAATAAACCTTCGCTTAGATAGATCATGGAATAACAGAGGTTCTTTGAAGGAGGCAAGGTGGTTGCGTAGCAAGCAATGCCACTGCTTTCAAAAGATTTTCAATTATAAATATAACATTTCAATGTAATTTTAATATAATTCAGCAATGATGGAACATTAGCCTTTGCAGCTAAGAAACAGTCCAAGTCCAATCAGACATTCTCCACTTCATGGACGCCCCAGCACATGTGGAGATAACAAGCTGTTTACTTGTTTGAGGCAAGGCATATCTGTGTGCAGTTTTAGTCTCAATATTGAAGGAAGGATGTAAATGTGTCAGAGGCGGTTCAGAGGAGGTTTACTGGATTGATATCTGGAATGAGCGTGTTGCCTTATGAGGAAAAGCTAGACAGACAGGGCTTGTTTCCACTGGAGTTTACGAGAGTGAGGGATGGAAGGATATAAGGTCCTATAACGGTATTGACAAGGTGGATGTGGAAAGGATGTTTCCTCTTGTGGGTGAGTCCAGAACTAGGGGGCACTCTTTTAAAATTGGGGGCCACCCTTCTGGGCAGAAATGAGGACAATTCTTTTCTCTCAGAGGATTGGTAGACTTTGGAACTCTGTACCTCGGAAGGCAGTGGGGAGGATGCCATTGAATATTTTTAAGGCAGCAGTAGGGAGATTCTTGTTAGGCCAGGGAATCAAAGGTAATCGGAAGTAGATGGGAATGTGAAATTCAAAACACAGTCAGTTCAGCCATGAGCTTATTGAATGGCGGAGCAGGCTCGAGGGGCTGAATGGCTACACATGCTCCTATTTTGGATGTTTATCTGAATGGAGGAACAGCCACAACATTGGCACCATTACATTAGCTATCATGGAAGAATTAGCGGTGGCAATGGAGGGAGCCTCAAGAGGAAACCTTCCGAGTTGTGAAGTGAGCATTACAGTCATCAAACCTCTCGGGGCACGTTGACTCGGAAAATCAATCATGCTGACATGTGATGCATCCCCTTATAGTACAGGGCCCGTTTTATCCCATAAAATGGTAGATGGTTCGGAATACCCTATCGCCTTTGCCTCAAGGACTCTTTCTGAAGCAGGGATTGAGAAGGAGGGCTTAGCGGTTATATTCAGTGTGAAGAAATTCCACCAGTATGTATATGGTTGACAGTTCGACATAATGACTGGCCACAAGCCTTTTAAGGGATAATGTGCAAACTGCCCATGGCCTCAGTGAAGGTGCAGCTTTGGGCCTTGTTGTTGGTGGCCTACAACTATGCTTTTCAGCACTGGCCAGGGATGCAAATCGCAAATGCGGATGCATTAAGCCACCTGCCCCTACCCAGAGCATTCCATCATCACCACCTATACCCCAGGAGATCAGCCTAGCTTTAAACTTCCTGTACACTTTGCCAGTGTCCGTGGAGAGATCCACAACTGGACTCAAAGAGACCCTATTCTTTCAAAGTTAAAATGAATGATACAGTCTGCCTGTCATTGCGAGAAGTCCGAACAGCTGAGGCCAAACTTCACTTCTCAGGATGAGTTGACATCTGAAGTCGGTGAGATTCTGTGGGGATCACAGGTGGTCAATCTGCCTCAGGCCAAGGGGCCCATCCTTCAAGAGCTACATAGCGCCCACCAGAGCAGATGACGATGTTGGTGCAGAGTGTGTCTGGAGGCCAGTCATAGATAAAGCCATTGAAGAACTAACACAACAATGCCACTCTTGCCAAATGCAGAAATCTTTGCTGCCTTCCGCTACCTTTCACCCTTGGGAATGGCCAGATTGCCCATGGACCATGGTCCCATTGATTATGTGGGCCCGTTTATGATGTTTTTTGTGTTGATGGGTGCCCACTCTAAGTGGCTATCGGTTCAAGAGATGGCGACGACTACCTGAGCAGCCATGAGATGCCTTGTGCCAAGTGTTTGCCATTCATGGGCTTCCTGGGTCAATTGTTTCAGATAATCGCACCCTCTTCACCAACAATGTTTTCCAGGTTTTTGTGCAAGCCAATGGCATATGACACATGAGGACAGCCCCCTAACACCCAGTGTTGAATGGTCTGGCTGAGAGGGCCGTCCAAACTTTCAAGAATACAATTAAAAAGCAGTCTGATAAATCCCTTCTCCAGAGGTTGGCTAATTTTGTTTGTTGTACAATTCAACCTCTCACTCAACCATAGGGGTCATACCAGCTCACGGGCCAACAACTGAAAACGCAATTGGATTTTGTGATTCCAAATTTGGCAGGGAGGGTGGAATCATGCCAGGCCTCCCAGAAGAGTGAGCGGTCAGAGCAGTTCCAGGTGGAAGATTTGGGGTTTGGTCCATAATTTCACCTTAGGTTCACCTTAGTTACACGGATGGGCTGTGGTCCAGTCAGGGCCGGTGTTTTATGCCATCAATGTGAATTGGAAGTCCATCAGACCCCTTGAGGAGTTGTGGGCTGGTGATCCCCAGCTTGGAGTCGACAAGTCAAGGGAGCACTGTGAATAGTCCTTTAACTCTGGCCATCAAAGTGAGCCAGGGACTCCCTTCGATGAACAGAGTTAAAGGACTACAAAATTATGAGGGGCATAGACAGAGTGGATAGTCAGAGACTTTTTCCCAGGGTAGAAAGGTCAATTACTAGGGGGCATAGGTTTAAGGTGCGAGGGGCAAGGTTTAGAGGAGATGCACGAGACAAGTTTTCTACACAGAGGGTAGTTGGTGCCTGGAACTCGCTGCCTGAGGAGGTGATGGCAGCAGGGATGATAGTGACGTTTAAGGGCATCTTGACAAATACATGAATAGGATGGGAATTTAGACTACGGACCCCAGAAATGTAGAAGAGTTTAGTTTAGACAGGCAGCATGGTGAACGCAGGCTTGGAGGGCTGCAGTCCCTGTTCCTGTGCTATACTTTTCTTTGTTCTTTGTTTCTGTTCAACCATCTGCAACAGTTGAGGCCAGATCGCCTGTTGTTGAAGTGGTGCCTCCCAAGGTAGCATCAACTGTTGACCACTCGATCTCCCAAAAAGGTGTCGAGCCTGTGGCAGGGCTGCAGAAGTCTGGCAGGATTCGGAGGTCTCCGGACCGATTGACTTTTTGATGGACTCTCTTTCCCCTATTGTCTCTGGTTACATTTGTAACTTCTGTATGCAGTTTTCGTGGAGTTGTAATAAGGGTCTGTGGTGAACATATTATAGTAACCATTCACCACTGTACTATATTAGAACATAGAACAGTACAGCACAGAACAGGCCCCTCGGCCCTCGATGTTGTGCCGAGCAATGATCACCCTACTCAAACCCACGTATCCACCCCATACCCGTAACCCAACAACCCCCCCCCCCCCCCCCCCCCCCCAACCTTACTTTTTAGGACACTACGGGCAATTTAGCATGGCCAATCCACATGTGTTGCCATGTGGGCTCCACCTATGGACCATTGTACAGTACTACATTGATTGTATCATGTTGGTGCCCTTGTGGGCTCTGCCCCTGGCTCTGCCCCCTTGAGGGGAGGTATAAAGAGCAGCTGTAGGCGGCTCTCACTTGCAGAGCAGTTGCAGGCAGGCACTGTTCTAGTCGATTAAAGCCACTGTTCACTTCAACTCTCATGTGAATTGATGGTCGCATCAGGAACTTAAGGGGGGAGGAGGGCTGTGTTAGTGTGGGTCCTTTAAGGGGGCAGGCTCCAGGGAGCACATGACCAGCTCAGGGCCAATCACACGGGAGGGCATGAACTCCTGCAAATGGGGAGTTTGCGCGAGGCCTTGGGTGCAGGACTCCAGGCAGAGCTGAAATGTTAAGACGTATAGTGTTCTGTGCCTGTTACTTTAACTGACTTTGCCTTTCATCGATAAACCTCTCTGTTTACTACTGGAATCTTCCAGTATATGTCTTGAGCCACCACACTTAACTATTCCAACTAATCTTAACTATTTCATCCAAGCTTAACTCCTTCAACTCACATGAGGTCGGAGGTTGGAGGTTTCTCATTCTAACCACTCTCTGGGTAAATAAATTTATTCTCTAACAGGTTTATTAGTTACTATCTAATATTTATGGCCCCTAGTTTTGGATTCTCTTCAAGTGGAAACATTTGCTCTAAATTTATCCGTTCATAATTTTAAAGATGCCTTGTAGGTCGCTCCTTTTATGTAGAAAAAATGGCACCAGCATGTTCAGCCTTGCCTGAGACCTCTCAGTTGTGGTCTGCTCTGTGAAAGTCTTATTTTGCACCTTCTCTAGTGCCTCTATGTCCTTTATGTAGTATCGAGATAATGACTGTGCACAGTGTTTAGTCAAGTGCACCTAACTAAAGAAGTTAATACGCATCCCTGTGAGCTATAAACCCAATTTAGAAAAATAATATGAGTAGCACAGCATGGTTATAATTTAGTGGACATTCATCTCTAAGGTGGTGGTGCTATTTTTGTATAAATTTTGTACAAGCCAGCTGAAATGATACATTGAGGGACAAACAAAGTTAACACTTCAGGGTGATGACCTTTCTTCAGAGCAAGCCCATGAAGGTCATCAACCTGTAATATTAGTTCTGCTTCTCTCTCTCCACTGGTGCTGCCTCACCTTACTGAGTATTTTCTGTTGCGTTTTCAGATTCCCAGCATCTGCAGTATTTTCCGTTTTGCGGTGTTTACAGTGATTTTTGGCAGCTTTCCTTTCTTTTCCAGGCATTGATCCTGGTCAACAACAAAATTGGCACAGTTCATCCCAAAGCCTTCGTACCCCTGGTGAGGTTGCAGAAACTTTACATGTCCAAGAATCTGCTGAAGGAAATCCCGGCAAACATGCCTCCCTCCCTCCATGAGCTTCGCATCCACGAGAATGAAATCACCAAAGTGAAGAAGAACGTGTTTGACAACCTGTCGCAGGTGTACGCCTTAGGTATAACTCACTGACACCATGTTCACTGAGATCAGACACGATGCCAAGCTAAATATGGCTAATTTATTTCATTGGCACTGAATTTATTCTCTTTAGCTAACGTTAAAAGGTTGGGGGATGCGGAGTTAATTTTACAGGTTTTGTGCTTCCTTTGTAATTCCCGGCTCGGGTCACTGACTGTGTGGAGTCAGAATGTCCTTCCCGTAACCGCGTGGGTTTCCTCCGGGTGCTCCGATTTCCTCCCACAAGTCCCGAAAGACATGCTTGTTAGGCGAATTGGACATTCTGAATTCTCCCTCTGTGTACCCGAACAGGTGCCGGTGTACAGCGACTAGGGGCTTTTCACAGTAACTTCATTACAGTGTTAATGTAAGCCTACTTGTGACACAAATAAAGATTATTATTATCATTCTCACCCATCTGGGCAGATCAGAAATTCTGACAAACTCTTCCTACTTTTAATTCTTCTTGTCTGCGGATGGAAAATCATAGGATAAACCACGTCAGAATTCCCAGTGCACATTCACAGTGGGTGAGGCTCCACGTTGGGCAATCAAGTTAAAATGATCTCATTGGAACTAGGGGTATTGTAGTTTGGAAGCATTGCCGTGAAGTCAATCGCTTTCCAATTCTATTGTAGTCTGAATACATCAAATCACAGAATGCTATAGGGCAGAAGGAGGCCATTTGACCCATCGGGTCTGCACTGACTCTCCGAAAGAGCACGGTACCCAGGCCCCCTCCCCTACCCGACACCCATAACCCCACCTAACCTGCACATCTTTAGACACTAAGGGGCAATTCAGAACAACCAATCCACTTAACCGGCACATCCCTGGATACTAATGGGCAATTTAGCCTGGCCAATCCACCTAACCTGCACATCTTTGGACTGTGGGAGGAAACTGGAGCACCCGGAGGAAACACCGCAAACACGGGGAGAATGTGCAAACTCCACACAAACAGTCACCCATGGCCGGAATTGAACCCAGGTCCTTGGTGCCATGAGGCAGCGGTGCTAACCACTGTTCCACCATGCCACCTAAAATATACTAATGGACCCCACTGATAATCATCCCTGGGATAATCTGTCACAAAGCTCAACTTCTCTGAAGCTGATCGCGTTTCCCCAAAGATTAGTTACTGTTGTTGCATTCAGGTCTGCAGTACTAATATATTTCCTCCTGAAGAAATAAACCATTTCACATTTTTTTTTAATGGTTTCACACTCTTGTTCCATGCCATGTCATGTTCCAGGTCTCTGACACCACCACCGTATGAAGGTTAATCTAACGGAAGCAGAGTATTGCTCTACTGGCCTTGATTGTGAAGGGGCGGAGGGCTGGATACAATAAGGACCGAGTTCAGAGTTAAAGGCAGGGAAATATAACCATAAATTTTCTCATTGTTCCGCTTGAACCCAGTCTGGCTGGAGGGAGGACATCCAAAAATGTCCACCTGGAGGAAACCCACACAGACACAGGGAGAAAGTGCAAACACCACACAGACAGTCACCCGATTCCAGAATTGAACCCGGGACCCTGCAGCTGTGAGGAAGTAGTGCTAAGCACTGTGCCACCGTGCCACCCCACAGTTTTATTGTATTCACAGTTAAGCACTGCTTTATACACTGGCTGTTGATGATCAACCTGTATCCTGATTTTTAAAAAATTCATTCATGGGATATGGGCGTCGCTGGCTGTGCCATCATTTATTGCCCACCCCTAATTGCCCTTGAGGGGCCAGATAAGAGTCAACCACATTGCTGTGGGTCGGCTGAGAACCAGGTAAGGATGGCAGATTTAATTCCCTGAAGGACATTCGTGAACAAAATGGTTTTTTCCATGACAATTGGCAATGGTTTCATGGTCATCGTTAGACTTTATATTCCAGATTTAAAAAAATTGAATTTGAATTTCACAGTGATGGGATTCGAACACAGGTCCCCAGATCTCTCTCCTACAAAAAAAGCTGTTCAGGCCGGAGGTCAGTTGAAAATTTCAAAACTGTGGTTTTTGTCAGGCAAGGGTATTGAAGGTTACAGAATAAAGATGGATGGACAGAATTAAGATATAAATCAGCCTTGAGCTAATTAAATTGTGGAACAGCCTCAAGGGGCTGAATGGCCTCCTCCTTTTGCCTTGTTACCACGACATCAGTGAATTGAACTTTCTATGATCCTGTGGTTCACTGTGTCAATCGTGTTGGTTCATGGCAACAAAAAATTTGGACATCCTTTTTTATATTAAGCATTAAAACTTCTGCTATTTCAACCACATTGTATAACTGGATTGCACTGCCTGAAAACAGAATTAATGGTGAATTCCAAAGGGGTATTGGATATTTCCTAGAAAAAGGAAACTTTGAAGGCTGTGGGGAAAGAGGAGAAGAGTGTGACTAGTTAGGTGGTTGTTTCAAAATAATCCACACAGCCACAATCATTGGAATGGTCTCCTTTTTAAAATTTATTAATTCATGTGATGCGGGAATCAGGCCAGCATTTATTGTCCATCCCTAATTTCCCTTCAGAAGGTGGTGGTGAGCGTTCTTGAATCAGTGCCGCCCGTGTGGTGTTGGTACATCCACAGTGATATTCAAGGGGCAGTTCAATGACAGCGAAAGAACGGTGATATATTTCCATGTCAAGGTGGTGTTTGACTAGGAGGGGGGGGGTGGGGGGGAACTTGCAAGTGCTGGTGTTCCTGCTGATCTTGACCTTTTCGGTGGTCGAGAGTTTGGAAGATGCTGTTGAAGGAGGACTGGCGAGTTGCTGCCGTGCATCTTGTAGGTGGTACACACTGTGTGGCTGGTGAAGGGAATGAAAGTTGAAGGGGGTGAATGGCGGGTTAATCAAGCAGGCTGCTTTGTCCTGGATGGTGTTGAGCTTCCGAAGTGTTGTTGGAGCTGCACCCAGCCAGGTGCTAAAAAATACGGTGATTCTAACTCTTCTTTTCAATTCTCTCATCTCCACCCCCCAACAGAAATGGGCGGCAACCCCCTGAAAAATTCAGGTATTGAGAGTGGTGCTTTTAACGGACTGAAAAAGCTTTCTTTCATCCGACTATCAGACGCAGACCTCACAACTGTACCTAAAGGTAATGAGCAAATGAAGCAATTGGAGAAATTGGCTTTGGCAAAGGAGCCCTGAGCACAACAGGGACCTGTGAGTCTTGCCAGAGCCGCATTGAGCTTGTGGTGTAGCACTTCATCAATGTGTCTGTTATCTATTAACTTCTTATTAATTTGTTAACACATTTATTAAGCCATGACCACCAGCAAAACTGGGTTAGTTTCCCTGTCAAGCAGAGAAGGTGAGCGGGATATTCAATGGAGATGTTCAAAATGGCGTGGGGCTTCGATAGAGCAAATAAGGAGAAACTGCTTCCACTGGCAGGAGGCTCGGTAACCAGAGGGACACGGACTGAAGATAATTGGTGAAAGAGCCATCGAGGGAGAAGATGAGAATTTTTTTTGCACAGCTGGTTGTGATCTGATAGGTAGAAGCAGATTCAACAGTAACTTTCTAAAATAAATTGGACAGATTCCTTTCTAAGGAAACATTTGTAGAAAAAGGAGGAAAGAACAGGGGAGTCGCACTAAAAATAGGTTCTTTAATGAACTGGCCTGGATGTGATAGGCCGATAGGTCTCCTTTGGTGCCTGGTGATCATGATTTTGTTCACCGTTGTGAAATTCTGTCATTTAATGAAGATAACTAATAGTAAATAAGATTACCTTTGCGGGTATTAGTGGATAGATAACAAATATTGTTGGAACCAACAATTCCACGGACACGTGCTTGTAGGATTAGAATAGCGGTTTTAATATACTCACAACAGAGCCAGCCTATTAGCCATTGAACTTTCGGTGAACTGGCCGGCTGACCATGTGGCACTGACCTTTATATAGCAGCTTCCGGGGGAGGAGTCCTGGGCAGAGCCAAGGGAGAAGCCCCGTACAACTCGAGCATTCCCAGAGCTACTCCCCCTGGAGGACAGGTAGTGCAACTGCACTTACAATACAGACACATGTATATACAGATTATAATCCGGTGTGAATCACATTCACCACAGATAACAAATATGTATTCTGATCCATTTGCCTCTGGAATAATGGTCCAGTGATAATACCACCACATCACTGCCTCCCTTGGTTACTAAATCAATGTGTAACATCTTTCTTAATTCAGTTTCATGATCTGACCGCCAGCCAGCTGCAGGGTTTAACCAACAGATCTAATCCTTAATTAGCAGCATTTCCTTCTCGTAACAAATTTATTTTGGGTTCCTTTCTTTATTTACGTCAGACAACTCCCTCACTATCTCTTTCCCTACTTTGTCCCTGTTTCATAGAATCGCTACAGTGCAGAAGGAGGCCTTTCAGCCCATCGAGTTTGCACTGACCCTCTGAACGAGCACCCCACTGAAGCCCACTTCCTCCACCCTATCGCTGTAACCCCACCCTATCTGAATGTCTTTTGACTGTAGGAGGAAACCCATGCAGACACAGGGAGAACATGCAAACTCCTCAGAGACAGTCAGCCAAGGCCAGATTTGAACCCAGGTCCCTGGCGCTGTGAGGCAGCAGTGCTAACCGCTGAGCCACCGTTGCACCCATTTCATTTGGGGATATTGTGTTGGCCCCCACCAGGACCTCTTCTAACTTTGTTGGTTTGGCATTGGCTTCGCTCAATCTTTACAGCTTATTTTTCACCATTTTGGGTCTCTGGATCTTCCACAGCTTTCAGCTGGCCTGCAGCTTTCTGCTGGTTGGCGTTGGTCTCTTTTCTTTCCCTGGCTAACATCCTGCTGTCAGCCAATTCATTCCCAAAGTGGAAATCGATTCCTGCTCCTGATAGTTCAGGGGCAATACCTCCCGTGACTGGGCCCGAAACAAGGTCACACCCTAGGTGGGCCCTGTGAATCCTCCTCCCTTTCCACAGATGTGTTCTAGCCTTCAGGGAGGACTCTGGGGGTGAGGGTGCGATGTTGTGGGGAGGGTTTAAGTTTCCCTCCAATACAAAGTACTGGGTGGCCCCTGTGTCCTGGAGCAGTGCAATGGACTTGCACATTTTGGGATGGGTAGAGGGACACTGTTCTCAAAAGGACAAAACTCTAGATATTCTCTGGGGATTTGTCCAGCTCAAACATGCAGTGCCATGCCCTCCAAAGGGAAGTCTCAGTAACGCGAGGCTCTGCTGTACCACACTGCGGGGAATCTTTTTGAAGCACTACACCTAGTAGATCAACAAGCAATCTCTGGAAGGGCCTATTTTATTTCAATGGGAGCTCACGGCCTCCATACCTTCTCTTTTGGGCTGCAGGAGAGCTTCTTGCATCCTCCTTTGTGTTTTCCTTTCTGGCTGGTGGGGGGGGGGGGGGACCTTTCCTATCTAGATCACCCTGCTTACCTTTCCAATGCTCATGAGAGGGGTTTGGAAAGGATCTGCTGAGTTTCCAGGTCTATCGGGGACATCGTAGCAGTCTGCTGTGACTGTGGCATCCCTAGCTGTGAGGATTCTCTGCTCCTCCAAGTGTGCCAACAGGTTGGAGGGTTGACAGCTTTTGAATTCCTGCAACAGTGCTAACTCACAAAGCCCTCATAGTTACGCCGGATTGTTAGGGATCTTAGCCATCAGTCGAATGTGATTTGCTTCAGCCATTCAAACTCGATTTAGGTTTGTGTGGATTTCTAACGCGCGTTCTGGATTTGCTGGGGACATACCTCCTGGACTAACTCATAGGCACTTACGATGGCAGCTTTAGTCTGCTCATAACTCATAAACACATCTGGGGGAAGCATGGAATAGACCTCTTAATCTGTCCCTGACAACTGCCTTTGAATTAAAAATGCCCTGATATCCAATAGTCATTTAATTGCACTGCTACTTTTGACAAAAAATGACTCCACACCACTCTCTTTGAATTTGTGAATGAAGCTAACATATTTCAGGCCTCAATGATTGGTTCAAGGTTAGAGCGATGGGTAGATAGAGGCTTGCCCTTGTAGCTTTCAGCTGCCTGCTCTCTCTCTCACTATGAGCTGCTAGCTCCATTTCCAATTTTCAAAGCTGGAATTCTTCTCTCCCCCTTTCTCTTTCTCTTTCTTTCTCTCTTCCCCTCTCCAGTGCTTCCCTTCTCTCTGTTTATCTCACTTCTGAAATTCTTGCTGTAATCTGAGAATTTCTAGCTCAAATTAGGTGGCTTGGCCATGATAAATTTCCCCTTAGTTTCCAAAGATGTGTAGGTTAGGTGGGGCTATGGGGATAGGGTGGGAAATGGAGTGCCCCTTCAGAGGGTCGATGCAGACTTGATGGGCCAAATGGCCTTCTCTGTACTGTAGGGATTCTATGGATTCCATGGAAATTGGGCTGGGTGTGTGGGGCTGGATTCAGAGTCATAGTTGAGCTCTAGATCTAACTGCTCAATTGTTTTGGGGTGATCCAATTTCTTTTAAATACCCCACAGAAAATGCGAGATATGGTAAACTCAAAGGTCAGTTTATTTGTGCACATTCAAAACACAGGAGTGGAGTCACCATGTGGCCACCTGTGCACTCATAAAGTAAAATAGGGATTGAGAAAAGAAATATTTGCAGGGCAAAAACCATAGAAAAAAGAATTATTGTTTCAGGTGTATCTAGAATCAAGGTCCAATGAGGTATTAATTCACAGGGGTCAGCAGGTTGAAAACCTATGCTGTATATTTCACTTTTCTAGCGCAGTTAACTTCGCACAATGAGATATGAACAGAGTGATGGATCAGCCTTGTAGGTGATGGGTCAGAAATTCCAGCAGAAACAGTGTAGATGCGGCCAGGTATTCAATCTGGGCAGAGTCCCTTTTATGTGATGCTGTTTATCAATGGTAAAAAGCTCGACGCCACAAAGCAATGTTACTGGTTGCATGAGTGAGATTCACAGTGCATGACACGCAACTCTCCACTCTGGCTTTGACAAACTATATGTATCTCTTGTCTGGGTCCCCGAGATTGTTAAATGTTTGAAATATTAAGACTTGAAAGGGAGGTCGTAGGGTCCTTTGTCCTAGTAGACAAATAGACTTTGGTTGGCCAGGCCTGACTCATGTATAGTTCTCTTTGAATGGACACAAATGACCCTTTGGGGGCTGCAGCGACCAGAATTCAGAGATAATGAGGTACAAGTTTTTGCAAAACTGCCATGGTAGCTTCTCCTGTTCGAGGGTCACAGATAGACATAGCTACAACCATTTTAAAAGTCCTTGTCCAGTTTACAAAATGTTAGAATTTGGCGATGAGGCTGTCAACATATATTTTATGAAAAGTTAGAGTGCAAAGCCTTAATCCCCTATCAGAATATTGTGGGTTAAAGAGCCACTTTAGAAACTTGGCCACATAATCCAGACCAAAACTCCAGAGCAGTAATGAGGGCGTGCTGCGCTGCTGGAGGTGCCATCATTCAGATGAAAAGTTAAACCTAGGCCCCATATGTCTTTGTACGCAGATTTTAAAAATGCTTTTCACACTATTTTGAAGAAGAGCAGGGGAGTTTGCCCCTGTGTCCTGGGTCAACATTGTCCCCTTATCCAACAACACTAAAACAAATAATCACATTTTTTGTTTGTGGGAGCTTGCTGTGCACAGGTTGGTTGATGCATTTACCGACATTATAGGCGGTGGCCACATTGCAAAAATACTTAATTGGCTATAAAGCACTTTGAGAATCCTGAGTATAGGAACAATGCTATAAAATGCAAGTCCCTTTGATTTGCGGATGTACTGGGGGCCCAATATGGAGCCCAAGTGTTCGCGGCATTGTGAACGCCGTCGCGTTTCACGACGGTGCAAACCGGGCCCGGGCACAACCGATTCTGGCCCCCACACGGGGCCAGCACGGCACTGGAGCAGTTCACGCCGCTCCAGCCTCCTTTCGCGGCGCAAAATGGACACCGTGCCAACCCGCACATCCGCAGTTGGGCCGTGCCAACCTGAGCATGTGTGGGGGACTTCTTTAGCGTGCCATCCCCGACTCAACATGGCGTCGGTGTTCAGGGGCCGACCGCGCCAGAAAGTAGGCCCGGGGGGGAGAGGCCGGCCCGCCAATTGGTGGGCCCCGATCGTAGGCCAGACCCCATCGGAGCCCCCCCCCCACCCCCCACCGCCACCCCCCCTCCCCCCACCCCGGTGAAGGAGCCCCCGTCCCCCCTCACAGACAGCCCCTGACCGTTCGCCAGAGTTCCTGCCGGCAGCGACCAGGGATGAACGGTGCCGGCGGGACTCTGTCGTATTGGCGCGGCCGCTCGGCCCATCCGGGCCGGAGAATCGGCGGCCCCACCGATTCCAGCGGCCCAAGGCCAGCGCAAATGCCGCTGATTCTCCGCACCTCGGAGAATCGCGCTCTGGCGTTGGGTGTCGTGGTGCGGTTGCAGCGATTCTCCAGCCCGGCGCGGGGCTCAGAGAACTGCCCCCATTGTTTTGGGGATTTGAGCAGCACTCACAAAGCCAGCATTTATTGACCATACCTAACTGCTCTCAAAGGGGTAACCATGAGCTGCCTATAGCTGTGTGGCTTGCTCGATCATCTCAGAGGCAACCATATTGCAGTAGATCTGAAGTCACACGTAGGCCAGACAGGGTAAAGATGGAAGATTGCATCTGCTGAAGAACATTGGTAAACCCAGATGTTTTTTTGTGACAATCAGTAGTTCCACCGCATTTTATTGAATTTAAATTCCTCCGACAGCTGTGGTTGGATTTGAACTCACATCTCTGGATTGCTAGTCCGGCATATACTCCTGCACCTGCCCCCTTCGGAACATTGTGCAATCTCCTGATATGATCCAAAGACCCACTGATGTTTCTTGCTGGAAAACCTCTTCAGCAATTTGTTTGCATGGAATGATAGGTGCAGTGCTTTCAATTGATAATTATATTCCTTCAATGTATGAGGGATGATTTGCAATCCCAACAATTCCAGGAAGGGAGGGAGTGCTTCATGGGGCATCATGGGCTGCTTTCCAATGAATACTGGAGTTGGGTTTCTGGTAGTAAGAGCTGCTCCTTGTTCCAGGAGGATGGGACCATCCACTCACTGCCCTATTTAAAGATGACAGAATGTTTATGAAGAAGCCTTTCATCTGGTGGTTTATGGTAGCTCTCACATGGCTCTTTTTGACTCATTTCTTTTCCCTTCACCCCCCAACCCCGAAACTAGGTCTCCCGAGTACTATGTCTGAAATTCATCTTGATGGCAACAAAATCTCTCACATGAAAGCTGATTCGCTGAAGGGTCTGAACAACTTAGTCAGGTAAACAAAGCTCTGTGATCCCTTCCTGTCCCATCAGCCCTCCCAGATCGTTGCACTCCAATTATGGCCACTTGCGCATCGCTGATTTTAATCACACTGCCATTGGTGGCTGTGCCTCCATCTGTTTAGACCCTGGCTTGCGACCCCTGCTGATCCCTCTCCTCCTTTTAGACACTCTGTATCGATGGCCCTAATGTCTCCTTTTTGTGGCTCAACGTCACATTTGTTTTGATAACTTTCCTGTGAAGCACCTTGGAGCATTTCATTATGTTAACAGTGCTGTGTAAATGGACAATGTGGTGCAATCCTCAATGCTGCCATTAACAGCATTTCTGGGCAGCATGGAAGCATAGTGGTTAGCACTATAACTTCACAGCACCAGGGTCCCAGGTTCGATTCCCACTTGGGTCACTGTCTGTGCGGACTCTGCACGTTCTTCCCATGTCTGCATGGGTTTCCTCCGGGTGCTCCGGTTTCCTCCCACAGTCCAAAGATGTGCAGGTTAGGTGGATTGGCCATGCTAAATTGCCCTTTGGTTAGATGGGGTTGCAGGGTTATGGGGATAGGGTGGAGGTGTGTGCTTAAGTAGGGTGCTCTTTCCAAGAGCCGTTGCAGACTCGATGGGCCGAAAGGCCTCCTTCTGCACTGTAAATTCTATGATGATGAACACTCCCGTTGTCTTGTGTCCATGACTGTTCTGTTAATCACTCCTTAACTCTGACCTACCGCTGACCTATTCTGTTCCAACTCCTTCACCCCCTTTCCCACTATATAATTCAAAATGGACTGTTTGGATTGCTCTACAAGCACTCAGGATGGATTCAACGGGCTGAATGAACTATTCTATGCCATACAGTCTGCATATTATTGAATAGAATATGATAGAATCCCTACAGTGCAGAACGAGGCCATTCAGCCATCGAGTCTGCACCAACCCTCTGATTGAGCACCGTACCTAGACCCACGGCCCCACCCGATTCCATAACCCCGGGCTTCATGGCGGCGCAATAGTTAGCACTGTTGCCTCACGCCGCTGAGGACTGGGGTTCGATCCTGGCCTCGGGTCGCTGTCCGTGTAGAGTTTGCACACTCTCCCCGTGTCTGCATGGATATCACACCAAAAGATGTGCAAGATAGGTGGATTGGCCACACTAAACTGCGCCTTGATTGGGAAAGAAAAATAATTGGGTACTCTAAATTTTTTTTTAAAACCAGTAACCCCACCTAACCTTTGGACACTAAGGGGCAATGTATCATGGTCAATCCACCTAACCCGCACATCTTTGGACTGTGGGAGGAAACAGGAGCACCCGGAGGAAACCCACGCAGACATGGAGAGAAACTGCAAACTCCACAAGGCTGGAATTGAACCTGGGTCCCTGGTGCTGTGAGGCAGCAGTGCTAACCACTGTGCCACCGTGCCGCTCCTCTAATTGTTTGATTAAAGGTCAGGCAGCTTCTGTGGACGAAAGATTTTGGTCAATGAGAAATATTCAGTAGATGAGGTAACACCTGTAAAGAGTTAATGTTTAAGGTCGGTGATCTTTTTTTTAAGGTCGCAAAGTTTGATAGGTTTTGCGACCATATAAAAAAAGCCACTGACCTGACACATTAAGGGCGGGATTCTCTTAGCTCGGGGCCGGGCTGGAGAATCCCCGCGACCGGCGAAAATTGCACCGTGCCGCCCCGCGCCGACACCATTGGCGCCGGCGTGATTGGTGCGGCGCAGGTCGGGGGCCGCTCTACGCGGCCGGCCCGTCGATTCTCGGCCAGCGGGAACTCAGCATGGGTCGGGCAGCATGTGGTGGGAGGAGGGGTGTCCAACCCCGGGGGCGGGGGGGGGGGGGGGCCTCCGATGCGGCCTGGCCTGCGATCGGGGCCCACCAATCGGCGGGCCGGCCTCTCTGGCTGAGGGCCTCCTGTCCTACGCGCCAGCCCCAGTAGTCCTACGCCATGTTGCGACGGGGCTGGAACGTTGAAGGAAGCTACTGCGCATTGCCGCCGGGATCAGCAGCTGGAGCGGCGTGAACTGCTCCAGTGCCATGCTGGCCCCCTGTAGGGGCCAGAATTGCTGATCCTGAGGCCGTGTTGACATTGTCGAGAAACGCGACGGCGTTTCCGACGGCGTCAACACTTAGCCTCAAGATCACAGAATTCCGCCCCAACTCTTTACAGGTGCTACCTCACCTGTAAATACAATGTGTATTTCCCATTGACCAAAATCTTTCGTCCTGATTCCTGGCTGGGGTTTTCTGGTGCCGCTGCAAATGAACGGAGTTTTGGCTGGAACGCCAAATTCTCTGATCTCGCTCACTATGGGTCCCACCACCCACGGACATTACCAGAGAATCCCGTCTGTTATTACTGAACATCGCCCGTTAGTTTTCAACTTGTCAACTTTGATGTCACATGGACAATAGCATTCTAATTCATTCCCACCCTTGCAGAATTGGCTTGAGTTTCAATAAGATCATCGCTGTGGACAATGGCACACTGGACCGTGTACCATACCTGAGAGAACTTCACATAGACAACAATGCACTCCGAAAAGTCCCCGCAGGCTTGGGTGATCATCGATACATCCAGGTATGTAGGTGTAGGTGAAAGACATGCCAAACTGTGATCTGTTTGCATTAATGATCCTATATTTAACCTGTTTGTGGTAACTGGCTGGACTAATCATGATGTTTAGGAGGAACACTAAACGCCCATTTTTTAAATTGTTTCTTGATGCATTCTTCATGGTAACTTGCCAACCAATCAGCACCCTGTATAAATGGTTGTTCCCTTTGAACTTTGGCATTCGTGTATCTGTCCTGATGAGTGTACGATGAAAAGCTTTGACAGTCAGCAATGCTCATTTTCGAGACTTCCGGTTGCGGTGATGCGGAGCTAAGCCGCACGTTCGGCAGCTCCCGCTATCAAAGGACTTTCGGGCCTGTTTTAGGGCCCCAAACAGCGCTGTTTCGACGATTCCCGGTGGGGGAAGGTATTTGGAGGAACATTCCCCGAAATTTATGGTGCGTACCCAGAGTGGGGCAGGGAAAAGGCTGCAGCAACTCCCCAGAAAAAGCGGGGGAAGGAGGACAAAATGGCGGCCGGCGGAGCACCCGAGGATTGGTGGAAGTGGGCGCTGGAGCAGCAAGCTGCTCTTCTGCGCTGTTTTGCGGAGCTGAAGGCTGAGTTGCTGGACTCCCTGAATGCGACTACCAACAAGCTGCTTGGGACCCAGGCGGCCCAGGAGGCGTCCATTCGGGAGTTGCAGCAGCAGGCCGCTGATCGGGAGGAGGAGGCCGCGGTCCTCGTGGGGAAGGTGGAGATGCACGAGGCACTTCACAAAAAGTGGCAAGACCGCTTGGAGGAGCTGGATTTTCGCACGAGGTGGAAGAATTTGAGGATCCTGAGCCTGGCGGAGGGGCTGGAGGAGTCGGATCTTCCGTCCTATGTGGCCACGATGCTGAATTCATTGATGGGGTCGGGGTCCTTCCATCTGCCCCTGGAGCCTGAGGGAGCCCACAGAGTGCTGGCCAGGAGGCCCAAGACGAATGAACTCCCGGTCGGTGCTGGTGCAGTTCCATCAGTTCAGTGACCGGGATTGTGTGCTGCGCTGGGCCAAGAAGGAGAGGAGCAGCAAGTGGGAGAATTCGGTAGTGCGAATCTACCAGGACTGGAGTGCGGAGGTGGCTAAGCGGCGGGCCGGGTTTAACCGGACGAAGGCGGTGCTGCATAACAAGCAGGTTAAATTTGGAATGCTGCAGCCTGCGCGTCTGTGGGTAACATATAAGGACCGGCATTACTACTTCGAGTCCAAGGAGGAGGCGTGGGCCTTTGTGCAGGTGGAGAAGCTGGACTCGAACTAGGGTTTGGGGGCTGCGGGGTCTTGTGTACTACGGTTGTTGCTGTTTTTGCTGTTGCTGTTTTTGTAATTTTGATATGTGTTTTTTATGCTGGTTCTTGCTCTGTTTCCGGGTGGTTCTGTTGGGTATGGTTTTGTGTTATGTGGGAAATGTTGGGGGTTTGTTTTTCCTTCTGTACGGGGCTGGGGGATGGGGTTGAGCTGGAATTTGGGAGCTGCGTCAGAAAGGTAGGTGGGGCAGTGTGAAAGCACGGGCTTTCCTCTGGTTTCCCGCACTGCGGGGCAGGAGGGGTGGAGCTGGCGGTGGGGGCGTGGCCTCTATTGGTTTTTCCCCACGCTGAAGCGGTGCCCAGGAGGAGTGGCAGGAGGGGGGATGACCCCATGTCGGGAGGGGCCGGGTTTTGGCGGGAGTTGCCGGGGTCAGCAGAAGTCAGCTAACTCACGGAAGTACCATGGAGGGTGCGTTGCGGCTAGGAGGGGTCCTAGCCTGGGGGGGAGGGGGAAGGTGGAGGGATACCGGGTTGCTGCTGGACTGGCCAGGAAGGAGCTGGTATGGGCGGGGGGGGGGGGGGGGGGGGGGGGGGGGGGGGGGGGTGGGGGTAGGGGAGAGGCGCTATTCTCATGGGGAATGGGTCGGGCGCGGTGTGCTGGCCTGGGGCGAGCAGTCGATAATCTATGGCTAGCCGGCGGGGGAGAGGGGCAGGTTGCCCTCTGATCCGGCTGATTGCCTGGAACGTGAGGGGGCTGAATGGGCTGGTTAAGTGGGCTAGGGTATTTTCTCATTTGAAGGGGCTGAAGGCGGACGTGGCTATGCTCCAGGAGACCCACTTGAAGGTGGCGGACCAGGTTCATCTGAGGAAGGGGTGGGTGGAGCAGGTTTTCGACTCAGGATTAGATGCGAAGAACCGTGGGGTGGCGATTCTGGTGGGGAAGAGGGTGGCGTTCTAGGCGTCTGAGGTGGTGGCGGACAAGGAGGGCAGATTTGTTATGGTGAAGGGTAAGCCGCAGGGAGAGAAGGTGGCGCTGGTAAACATGTATGCCCCGAATTGGGATGACGCTGGCTTTATGAGGTGTATGTTGGGCCGCATTCCGGACCTGGAGGCAGGGGGCCTGATCATGGGGGGAGACTTTAACACGGTGCTGGATCCCCCACTAGACCAGTCCAGTTCAAGGACGGGTAGGAGGCCGGCGGCGGCCAAGGCGCTGAGGGGGTTTATGGACCAGATGGGAGGGGTGGAGGTTTGGGAGGCCGAGGGCGCAGGAGTATTCCTTTTTCTCCCATGTGCATAGGGTTTACTCCCAAATAGATTTTTTCGTCCTGAGCAGGGGATTGATCCCGAGGGTGCAGGATGCTGAGTATTCTGCCATAGCGATTTCAGACCATGCTCCGCACTGGGTCGATCTGGAGATGGGGGAGGTGCGGGACCAGCGCCCACTGTGGGGTCTGGACGTGGGGTTGCTGGCTGATGAGGAGGTATGTAGGAGGGTCCGGGGAAGTATTGAGGGGTATCTTGAGGCCAATGATACGGGGGAGGTCCGGGTGAGGATGGTTTGGGATGCTCTGAAGGCAGTGATCCGGGGGGAGCTGATCTCCATCCGGGCCCATAGGGAAAGGAGGGAGAGGGAGAGACTGGTTGGGGAGCTCCTGGATGTGGATAGGAGGTACGCGGAAGCCCCGGAAGAGGGATTGTTGGGGGAACGGCGTAGTTTGCAAGCCAAGTTCGACTTGCTGACCACCAGAAAGGCAGAGACACAGTGGAGGAAGGCGCAAGGCGCGGTTTATGAGTATGGGGAGAAGGCGAGCAGGATGCTGGCGCATCAGCTCCGCAGGCGGGATGCGGCTAGTGAAATTGGTGGAGTGATGGATAAGGGTGGGAATGTGGTGCAGAAGGGGGCAGAGGTGAACGGGGTCTTTAGGGACTTTTACGAGGAACTGTACTGGTCGGAGCCACCGGTGGGGGGGGGGGGGGGGGGGGGGGGGGGGGGGGATGGAGAGCTTTATGAACAGGCTACGTTTCCCAAAGGTGCAGGAGGAGCTGGTGGAGGGACTGGGGCGCCGATTGAGTTGGAGGAGCTAGTCAGGGGGATTGGTCAAATGCAGTCAGAGAAGGTGCCGGGGCCGGATGGGTTCCCGGTGGAATTTTATAAAACGTATGTGGACCTGGTGGGCCCCCTGTTGGTGCGAGCCTTCAATGAGGCATGGGAGGGGGGGGGGGCTTTGCCCCTGACGATGTCGCAGGCGCTGATCTCTCTGATCCTGAAGCAGGATAAGGACCCCTTGCAGTGTGGATCATACAGGCCAATCTCGCTCCTCAATGTTGATGCTAAGTTGCTGGCGAAGATCCTGGCCATCAGGATAGAGAACTGTGTGCCAGGGATGATACACGAGGATCAGACAGGATTTGTCAAGGGAAGACAGCTTATCACGAATGTGCGGAGGTTGTTAAATGTTATTATGATGCCGGCGGTTGAGGGGGAGGCGGAGATAGTGGTGGCGCTAAATGCAGAGAAGGCCTTTGATAGAGTTGAGTGGGGGTACCTGTGGGAGGTGCTGGAGAGGTTTGGATTTGGGGAGGGGTTCATCAAATGGGTGAGGCTGCTTTATGAGGCCCCGATGGCAAGTGTAGTTACTAATGGAAGGAGGTCAGAGTACTTCAGGCTCTACCGTGGGACCAGGCAGGGGTGCCCCCTGTCCCCCTTGCTTTTTGCACTGGCATTGAACCTCTGGCTATGGCGTTGAGGGAGTCGGGGAGGTGGAGGGGTCTGGTGCGGGGAGGTGGGGAGGAACATCGGGTATCGCTGTATGCGGACGACCTGCTGTTGTATGTGGCGGACCCAGAAGGGGGAATGCCGGGGGTGATGGAGCTGTTGGCTGAGTTTGGGGGCTTCACGGGCTAAAAGCTGAATCTGGGCAAGAGCGAGGTATTTGTAGTGCACCCGGGTGATCAGGAGGAGGGAATTGGTAGGCTCCCATTTAAGAGGGCAGTGAAGAGTTTTAGGTACCTGGGGGTGCAGGTGGCCAGGTGTTGGGGGACTCTCCACAAGCTTAATTTTACCAGGCTGGTGGAGCAGATGGAGGAGGAATTTAAAAGGCGGGACATGGTGCCGCTATCGCTGGCGGGTAGAGTGCAGTCCGTCAAAATGACGGTGCTCCCGAGGTTCTTGTTCCTTTTTCAGTGTTTGCCCATCTTTATCCCTAGGGCCTTTTTCAGGAGGGTGACTAGCAGCATTATGAGCTTTGTTTGGGCGCATGGGACCCAGAGGGTGAAGAGGGTCTTCTTGGAGCGGGGTAGAGATGGTGGGGGGCTGGCGTTACCCAATCTCTCGGGGTATTATTGGGCGGCCAATGTGTCGATGGTGCGCAAGTGGGTGATGGAGGGGGAGGGGTCAGCATGGAAAAGGTTGGAGATGGCGTCCTGTGGAGGCACAAGCCTGGGCGCCCTGGTAACGGCGCTGTTGCCGCTCCCTCCTACGAGGTATACCACGAGTCCG
Source organism: Scyliorhinus canicula (assembly GCF_902713615.1). Taxonomy (NCBI): domain Eukaryota; kingdom Metazoa; phylum Chordata; class Chondrichthyes; order Carcharhiniformes; family Scyliorhinidae; genus Scyliorhinus; species Scyliorhinus canicula. The sequence goes on along the minus strand of NC_052165.1, from coordinate 37,353,799 downwards.
GTGGTGGCGGCTGCCCTCAATATTTGGGGGCAGTGGAGGCGACATGGGGGGGAAGTGGGGGGCTCGATGGAGGCTCCGCTAAGGGGGAACCATCGGTTCGTCCCGGGGAACATTGATGGGGGGTTCCAGGGTTGGCACAGAGCGGGCATCAGAAAGCTGAGGGACCTGATCGTTGATGGGAGGTTTGCGAGCCTGGGGGAGTTGGAGGAGAAATTTGAGCTCCCCTCGGGGAGGCCAGTGTTTTGGCCTTTGCATCCCGAGTAGCCCGGCGGAGGATCTTGCTACAGTGGAAGGATGCGAGACCCCCAAGCGTGGAGACCTGGATCAATGACATGGCGGGTTTTATTAAGCTGGAGAAGGTCAAATTCGCCCTGAGAGGATCGGTACAAGGGTTCTTTAGGCGGTGGCAGCCTTTCCTCGACTTTCTGTCTCAGCGATAGGGAACTGGGTCAGCAGCAGCAGCAAACCGGGGGGGGGAGGGGGGAAAAAAGCGGGGGGGGGGGGGGGGGGAGGTGGGGGCGTTGACTATGTTAATTTTAATTTATTTTCAAATTCTCCTGTTATTTACTGGGTTTGGGGGGGTGGGGGGGGGGTTCGATATATGCGTTGCTATGATCTTGGGGGTGTTATGCTTATTATGTTGTTTTATTGTTGCTTGTTACTGTTTGTTGTTATATACTTTGTAAAAAAATTTCAATAAAAATTATTTTAAAAAAAAGCAATGCTCATTTTCTTTTTATTAATTCTTGAGATCTAAGCATCAATGGCAGCAGTTGGGGTCTTTAACATATTATTTATGGGGTGTGAGTGTCACTAGCAAGGATTTTGACTGCCGAAGGACCTTTATTGCCTATCCCGGGTTCTGATGAGTTAAGCTAAGAAATAGGAGCAGCAGTAGACAACGCAGCCGTCGAGCCTCCTCCCACATCCAATATCTTCACAGCTGATCTTTAAATCCACTTTCCTTCCTGCTCCCCAGAGTTGCCCGTCTGATTGAACAGATTAGTTTGTTTGGCGATTTCAGGGGCAGTTATGAATCAAACTCATTGCTGTGGATCCAGATGTAGAGCAAACTGGGTTAAAAACAGTAGTTTCCTCCCAAGGAAGGACTGCGATAACCTGGCAGTCAGATTTATGGTTGGTTTCACTGATACCAACTGTGATTATTTCCAGATTCCTTAACATGAATTCAAATTCCCAAAGTACAATGGTGACGCAGGGTCTCGAAATACCTTCACCCTCAAGTTCCTGATTATTCCTTCATGCTGGGTGTCACTCAGTGGGCAGCGCAGTCTCTCGACTGGAGTATTGTTTCCTGTTCTGGGCACTGCACTTTAGGAGGGATGTGAAAGCTTTAGAGAACGGGGCAGAAAAGATTTACAAGAATGGTTCCAGAGATGAGGGACTTCAGGGATGAGAGTAGGGAAGCTGGAGGCATTCTCCTTGTGAGAAGGGAAGGTAACAAGGAGATTTGATAGAGGTTCAATGTCATGAGGGGTCTGGCAGAATAGGTAAAGAGAAATAGTTCCCATTAACAAGATTTGTGAACTAAAGGAGACTTGCTCGGTATAACTGAACTTGAATATTGCCACAATTCCTGCACATGATGTCTTTGCACCAACAATCTGCTGCTGAGTGTATTGTCTTTGCACACTTATGGCAAGTGCGAGTCCGTGTCAGGTCTTGGTTGACATCTTGTGAAATCTCGTGCTTGAGGTCTCTGTTAAACTTCTTTGGCTGCCAGTTCCATGAATACAGCAACTTCCAAAGCTTTCTTTAAGATCAGGTTGCTTTTGGTTAACAACCGCTTTTGAATACCTTTGCTCCTTAAACCACAGACTAATCTATCTCTGATGGTATCATTTAACACACCCCTGAATTTGTAGTGGTCAGTCAGTCTTTTCAGGGTAATTACAAACTGTGCAATCAATTCACTTTCTTTTTGGTTGCACTTATGAACCTAAACCTTTCAGCGATGAGGAACAGTTTTGATGAATTATAGCCCTGCAATATTTACACTACTTCATTGTAGGTTTTATGTCTGGTTTTTCGGGGTGTACTAGGTCTCGGGAGGTTAAATGTTCCCCCCCCCCCCCCCCCACCTCGCCACACTCAGTAAAGTTGGAACATTTATATAACTTGAAAAAAATTGGTCGAATCTCTCTGTTTTGGACAGAGCACGTGGCGAGCTTCCTTCCAAAGTAGTTTTCTTCGGATATTTTGGTTCTTCCAGTGTCTGTGACTATTGTTTGGCTCCCCTGTCCCCAGTTTTCATGTAGAGGCGGTTTCAATTATTTATTTTTCTCGCGCGTGCCCACAACATTGTTTGCCTGCCTCGTTGCTAGCCTTTATGAGGTAGTTTTAAGATTAAGTCTACAGGCCTCAGATGTTCAAGCAAATGAAGAGCTTTATTCAGGAGATGTTAACACTAAAGGCTGCTATGTTGCATGGCCCGTTTTCCCACGCAAATGGCCATTGACCAATGGTGTCACGTGAGTGGTCTCTTAAAATGCTCCCAGAAATACCATGACTACACAACACTTTGGGATGGTGAAAGGTGCAATGGAAACGCACGTCTTTCATTCTGTTCACTAATTATTGCTTTTTCTGCTGACACTATTTTCCCTATTTCCCTGCAGGTGGTTTACCTCCATAACAATCTCATCACGGCCGTGGGTGTTAACGACTTCTGCGGACTCGATTACTATGCAAAGAAGAACCTGTACTCGGGGATAAGCCTCTTCAACAACCCTGTCCCATACTGGGAGATCCAGCCAAGCACCTTCCGCTGTGCCATGAACCGTGCAGTCATCCAGCTTGGCAACTTTAAGTAAAACCTTCCCAGTCTGTGAGATGGAAATGTCACATTCAGTGCTGAGTATCTCCCTGTACAGTTTAAAACCAAACAAAAACAAACATCCCAAGAGCGGGTGGAAGGCGTAACCCTGCAGCTGACCAAACAGAATCAGTTTGACTAAACTATCTTCATTACTCCTGAATAATTATAGAAATAAGCATACCCATGAGCTTCATTTTCCAACCGTACACCTATTCTGTAACGTCTGCGAGCGCAAGTGCATCACATGGTCCAACTGAACCCCCCACCAGCCAGTAATTTATTATCCATCGCTATGACGATCTGTCAACCACAATCCTTGTCCATCGTCTAAGGGCGGTTCATTGCTAAATCTCACATTGTCTATGTTTTTAAATGACAACAACCCTCACCAAATCCATCAAGAATTCCTTGGAAATGCGTTTTGTCCCATCTGTGTTGGAAACCTTTGTGTGTGGGGAAAGGGGAAGAGGCAGTTTGATTGATTGATTGAAGTATGTGCCTCTCCCGTTCTTACAAAGTGTATGTATTATAAACAGCATGTTGGTGCTCACCTGGTTAATGTGAGAACTATTCAAAATATATCATAAGCTCCAGTCCCGGTTTCCTTGCATCCATTCTTTTTGATGACAGCCACTAGTATTTGTGTAGCCTCTTTAAAGTAATAAAAATCTCGAGGTGCTTCAAAAAATGGGAAATCCCATTAACAGTGGCAGGAGTAAAGAATCCGGCCGCCAGTGAACGGCGCTCCGCCTCCCCCTGCTGAGAAACACATGAATAGGAGAATCCCGCCGAGGATCATCAATGGTAGAGCGATAAAATTGGGAAGGCTCAGAAAGAGCAGAATTTGATGAGCACAGATAATTGGGAAGCTGGAGAAGAACAGGAATAGGGAGAGATGAGGCCATTGAGGGATATGAAAACAAGGATAAGAATTTTAACATTGCTTGACCATTACGGAGTGGGTCAGCGGGCACCAAAATTGGTAGCCCATCCGTCATATTTAATTGGATAATCAAGGGTCAATTAGGCTTGTTACCAAGCCACCTGACTCTGATAATATGCTCCTTACACCATAAAGTGGGTTTAAAGAGACAGCCGGTAGTTTGAATAAATGTTTCGAAAGGAAGGAAAAGAAGGGTTTGGGGTTCTATCTCCGGGGGCTGCCCTTTGTGGATTGAGAAGTGACCCCCCCAAGAGATAGAATGTTTCCTATTTCTTCCTACATACCTGCAGCCATAGTTACCACCCCAACCTCCTCAGCCTCTCCCTAACCACCAAACCCTGCCTGCCCAAGAACCCAGCCTTCCCTATTTCTGGGGATCCATTAGGTCTTCTTTTGTGTCACCATTGCAGTCCTGACAGTGCCCGCTAATGCAATCTTAGCACTGCCAGGACTTATTCAGACGCAGGCTACACCCAAGGGTGGGGCTTCCTCCGTAGTGAGGGCCTGAGTCCGACACCTGTCCTGGTTAGCCTGCCCAGCTCTTTATAGCTGCGGAGTAGACCCACTCCACACCACCTTTATTTCCAGGGTGGGAGGTGGGTAGCGGGAGCCATGTGCTGTACCACACACACATCCACCCCAACCTTCTTTTCTGGACAGATATATGAACGGGTGGGGAACAGAGAGAAGTAGACCTTGGAAAATAGGCAACAGGTTTAGATAAAGGATCTGGATCGGCGCAGGCTGGGAGGGCCGAAGGGCCTGTTCCTGTGCTGTAATTTATTTTGTTCTTTGTTCTTAACCACCACCTCCACCCCACTACCCCATGATATTCAGCTCCAGGCCTCTCATATTGAGCCAGATTCTTTACAGGGGTAAGTAACTGGGCCCCAGAGCAAGCCACCTCCCTCCAGAAAGGACCTGGTCACACTTTCCACTTGTGCCTCAGGCTCAGCTGCCTCTTCTCCTTCATTGGGAACAGTGTCGGTCAACTCATGGACGAGACAGGGAAAATGGTCAGGGCCGGAATTCTCCAGCCATTGGTATTCTCTGTTACCACTGGCAGCGGGTCTCCCGGTGGCGTGAGGTGTCTGTAATGAGAAATCCCACTGACAAGCAGTGGGAGGAGAGAGTCGCCACCGAGAAACACATGGCTGGGGAACTGGAGAATCCAGTCCCAGATTTTCAGGCCCTGCCCCCCCTACAGTCCTCCACCTGTGGGACATAAAAGGATCAAGTCGGCCAGGATTCCTGGAGCAGTGGACGGAGTTAAAGCTCCACATTGATGGAGGCACACCTATAACAATAGACTTTCCCAACTAAAGTTGCTTTATTTTCCTGCACTAAATCAGAACTCTAAATCCAGAAGAAAGATTCACATCATATTTATTTTCAATGAAGAAGCTTGGAGGGAATTTTCATACAGAACTTAGTAAAAGGTACCGATGAGGCGGACATTGGCAAGTTATTTTCAAATGGACAACACAGAAACAGACTATTTGGTCCATCAAGCTCCAGGCAAGATTCTTCCAACCCAGCCTGATCAGCATATTTAACCTGGATAATGACAGCAGGCTTGGTACAAAACTGACTATTTTAAACACATCCCACAGGATCGTGAATAATGTGGAACTAACTCCCAGAAATATTTAGGGGAAGGATGAGGGGGGAGAGGGGATGAATTGTCATCTTGAAAATAAGATGGATCTATATTTGTTGTGAAGAGGAATCCTTGGGTTAGAGAGCTATCAACAGCAGGATTGGAATGTTTGATGGGAGGAAGACAATGGTTGAAAATCGGAATATAAACTCTGGAAGGGGCTGAACCATTTGCTGAATGTCCTTTTTTCACTCCATGTTTTATGAAACTATGATGACATGATGCTCTGCGACATTAGTGATGTATGTGGGAATGAGCTAGGAAGGTTATCCATCCATCTCTTTACCCATTAACAAGGGGCTGAATTCGCTGTTCCTGAGGCGAAGTGCAGGCATGAACGGACAATCCATGGGAGTTTCATGACAGGAAAGCCGGCGTGAACCCCTCCCGATTCTGGTACAGGTGAGGGGCTAGCACCAGTGCCAAGTGAAACGCCCGCGAATCGCGCCGAAAAGGGGCGGAGAAAGGCCGAGTCCCGGGCCACACACGTGCAGGGCTGACGACCTACACCGGCCACGCTATAAAACATGGCGTGTTCCAAACCTAACCCGTCAACCGCAGCCCCACATCCCACCCTCTGGCCAGCCCCCACCAGTCCGCCCAGCCCTAGCAGAAGCACGGATCCTGGACGAATGTGGCGCGCTGGACACTATTCCCAGTTGGCACGCCGTGTTTCCGATAGCTGGGCCCACATGTGGCCCGCACCGTTGGGAACACGGCCCATTGGGAGGTGGAGCATCGCGGGTGAGCCAACCGATGACGCTGTAACGGCACGCAGCATCATCGTGATGATGCCGGTTTGGAGGGGCGGAGTATGGCAGACCGGCGTCAAACCAGCGCTGGCCCTGATTCCAGCGTCAAAATCCATTCTCCACCCGATCGCCGATCATGATTTCAGCGTTGGGCCCATGGAATCCAGCTCATGGTGTCTCACGGAGTAAGGAATTGGACGCAAGCCTGTTAGCCTGTTAACGTGATAGGGTTGATAGGAAGAAATGTTTCTTCTGAGTAGAGGCGCCAATAACCAGGAAGCATAGATTAAAAATAAGGATAGCAGATTTTGAGGAAACTTGGGGAAAAACCTTTCAACTCAGAGGGTGGTGGGAATTGGCAACTCACCGCCTGAAAAGGTGGTCGAGGTAGGAACCTTCACAATACTGAAGAAGTGTTTAGATGAGCACTTGAAACGCCAGAGCACACAAGGCTACAAACCAAGTGTTGGAAAATGGAATTGGAATACATCAGTATTTGTTTCGCCGGCGCAGATAAGATGGGCCAAAGGGCCCCTCTTTGTACTGTAAAACTCTTAAGACTCTGTAGGCTGATTGTTCTGGCCCGCCTGCCGCAAGATCGCCATGGGCGGGATGTGGACCAGGTAAAAGTTCATTGGCCTGGGGCAGGAATTCCCGGCTGGCAGGCAGGCGCAGCTGGAGAATCTCGCAATATATTCATATTGGTCTCAGTCATCATTCATTACAACTCTGAGAAGGTTTGAAGTATAAACTGTGGGACATTATCTCTAAATGGAAAGAAAAATCATTAGCAATTCAATGGGTAGGAAATGGAAGTAATGCCGCCTCCCTTTGACAAACTAGACCCAGATATTTGTTTTTTCGTCAACGAGCAGTCAGCCCCATTTGTGTCTGGGGACATGTTGCAAACCCATTTTTGCTTCCCCTCATGGTGCTGTTACTTTATGATAACATTTTGACAAGTGTACATCATTTGACGCTGCCCAGGAGGATGACGGTTTATCATGTTAATCACTTTGTTCTTCCTTACTTAGAAATCTAACTCAACTTCTCTGGCTGAAGAAATTAGACCTCATGCCTGGGCCCACGCCATCACAAATACATTTTTAGCCAAACAACACATTCTGCGCTCTCTGATGTTCTCTCACAATAGCCCTCACGTGTCCTATGAAAACAAGAATATCAGCGCTGGAGACATTTTTTTTTGTTAAATCATTTCCTGTGGCAAGTGTTGGATGTGACAATCATTCTTGGCCAGAGAACTGAAGGTCTTATTTTTCTGCGGAAGCTTTTCCAGTTGAATTCGACAGCCCTTTTAAATCCAAATCTGAAAGAAAAAAAAACAAAGTCTAGAAGGATCTTTGCTTGGCCTCACCAGAGCAGAAGAGTGTTTGGTATAAATATTATCTTCAGTCATGTTGTTTTCCTGTTCTAGCTCAATCTCAGGATGGTGCGAAGCATGTTACAGCCAGTAAAATACCTTTAAATAATAGTCCCTTTTGTAATGTAGGAAACATTGCAGGATCTCACACGCATCAACGTGACAATGACCAGATAATCTGATGTTGGTTAAGGGCCAAATATTAGTAGAAAACCCTGGTTCTTCTTGGGGAAGAGCAGTTTGTGAGGGAATTTGATAGAGGTGTTTGAAGTCATGCTTTGGACAGAGTAGATCTGTAGAAACTGTTCCCACTGGTGGAAGGATTGGGAACCAGAAGGCTCAGATTTAAAGCGATTGGCAAAAGGAGCAATGGCGACAGGAGGAAAATCTTTTTCACACAGCGAATGATTAGGATCTGGAATACGCTGCCTCAGAGTTCGGTGGGGGCAGGGTCAATCGAGGCTTTCAAAAGGGAAATGGACCATGTTCTGAAGAGGGGGAAGGCAGGGACGTGACATGAGGTGAATTGCTCCTTCAAAGGGCCAGCACCGACAAGAAAGGCCATCTGGCCTCCCTCTGTGTAATAACCATTCTATCATCCTATGAAATAGTGCGATGGGAATTTTTACATTCACTTGCGCACCCGACCCAAGTCCAGATCTGTGAACTTGGGCGGCATGGTGGCACAGTGGTTAGCACTGCTGCCTCACTGCGCCAGGGACCCGAGTTCAATCCTGGCCTTGGGTGACTGTCAAAAAATGTGCAGATTGGGTGGGTTTACAGGGTTAGGGCGGGGGACTGGGCCTAGTTAGGATACTCTTTCAGCGGGTCAGTGCAGACTTGATGGACTGAACCACCTCTGTCTGCACTGTAGAGGGTCAAACCTTCCATTAAAATTGGTTACATTACAATCACCAGTTGGCATATCCTTGTTGCTATGAGTTTTAAAAAAATATTTTCATGCTCCTCCTTGGGTGCAGGATTCGTTGGCTGGAGAACATGCCAACTTTAACCAAAACATGACAGAGTGAGGAATTCCAGGGCTCCATGATACATGGGCGGCCTATCCACCCACATCGGACATGAGTATCTCACTGGATGGTCGTCCAAATTCTGAGCCAGAGTTAGTGTCTCCACTTGCTCGGATTATATGAGGCACAGTGTGGATCAATGATGGGCACCCAGATGAGTGAGCGGGCCGCAAGAGTGGCCCTTCCTCATCTCAGTGGGCTGTAAGTTTGAAACCAGGTTTGTTCACTATGACCTTTGAATATTTAATAAGTTATAGAAAATGTTTAGTCATTTATACCTTAAAAGAACTGTTATCAACTTCAAATGGTAAAACAAAAATAAATATTTACACTATGATTGGAAGCACAGATCCGGGCAATCAGCATGCACCTTCCTTTACTTGTCCTTGCTTTATATGCATATCACTTCAGTCATACCGGTAGGAAAAAAAGCTGGGCAGATAGAAATCAGCGGAATGATACAACTCTGCGTGTGGGCAACAGTCAACAAAGTGTCTTGTGGGCTGCACTCACAACCCAGATGGGCCGCATGTGTTCCCCGGCCCACAGGTTGCCCACCACTGGTGTGAATCCTTTACCTTCTGACACAATGGTCGGAGCACTACAAAGGCTGGCATCAGTATTGAGTAGATGTGCAAACTGCAATTCCATGATGCATGGGAGATCGGAGGTAATGGCTTAACGCAGAGGAATCTCAGTGCCATGAAAGTGCATATTGCGGACTTCACTCGTTTGACCCCAGAAAATATGTGCACCACTGCACTGTCGGTGGTTCTGTTTTTTGGGATAGCTTTTAAACTAAGGTCCTGTCTGCCTGTTTAGGTGGATGTAAAAGAGCCTGTGATGCTATTTTGAAGAAGAGCAGGACAGCTCTACCCAGTGTCCTGGCCAATATTCACATTACAATTACAGATAATCTGGTTGTTGTCACATTGTCAGTCACACATTGGTGGAACACAAATTATGTCTGTGTTGCTGAAACGGCCAAAATATAAAACGCTGACACCGGCAGACACCTGAAAAGGCAATTTATTTTTGCTCTTGCTTTACTTTGCTTCAGGGAGCTTTAGAGAGCGATACTTAAGCACCACACCCCCCACCTTCCGCCTCCCTGCCCTGGCCCTGACCCCGACCTCGACCTTGACCCTGACCCGACCTCGGCTATCCTGACTGATTTATCCAAGGGTTACAAACTATCTTTTGGTCCCCGCCATTGGCCTCTCACCGCCTGATAGTGAACAGCTGACCGGGGCCAGCTGACACCTCACCAGTGTCGGGTGGGAATGGGGGAGAGGGGGGGGGGGGGAGCATGCGGGTGGGCATTGATCGCAGGACGAGTTGTCACCTGCTTGACTCCTGCCATGAGTTATATAGGCGAATAAATAACTGGGTGTGATGATCGGAATACCTTGCCCCTTTAAGAGGCTTGTGATGATCGGAATACATTACCCCTTTAAGAGGCTTGGAACCCTGGGGGACTCCGCCTCTGGCTACGCCCCCTGGGAAACAGTACTTAAGATGAGACTCCATTTTGCGAGCACACTTCTCATGGAGGCTGCCATTGTTCACTGCTTATTAAAGCCTTTGATTACTGACCTAACCTTCGTGAAAGAATTCACCATTATTATTGTAGGCTGAGAATTCAGAGCCAGGATAATGTGACACTGATTAAAATGGGAAAGTTCTTCCAATTAATTTTTCTTTTGTATTTGAGTGTGTCTTGTACGTGTCTGCATGTGTATTGGGAGAGTGAGTACTTCATGCAAGTGTGAGTGCCTGTACCTGTACTGTACCTGAACATGAACCGTGTGAAGGAGTAAAAAATGGGCAAAAAAACAGGAAACAGTTTTCTCTATTGCCCACTCGGAGAGGCTCTGCCGGAAGATGGTCGTGTAGTGGGGATATGATTAGCAATGTGGGGGTCCAGGCTAATGCCCTAGGGACATGAGTTCAAGTCCCACCACGGTAACGGGTAAACTAATTGAAAGTCTTGAGTTGAAATAGTGCTGTTCACAACTTCAGAACATCCCAGTGCTTCAGCCTTGTCCTTTGCACTGTCACGCTATGTTCCCCTCTCAATAAGGATGGAGAAGTATGTGGAGTCTCCTCTTGTTAGTTCTTTAATTGCTCACCTACCACCATTCACAACTGGATTTGACAGGACTGTGACTATTCAATTTGTCATATTATTAGCTAATAGCTAATCAAATGTTAGTTATTCAGTTAGCCCACTCTCTGCTCTTGATGCAGAGCCCTGGCAAATTTTAAATTTCCTTTCAAGGTTATTATTGAATTTGCTTCTCCCACCAGTGACTTTCAGATGGCAACATGTCACCATGTTAAAAAAGAGTCCTCATCTTCCCTCTCGTGCTTTTGCCAATTATCTTAAATCTGTGGATAGTGACTACTCATATCAGTGAAACGTTTCTCCCTATCTACTCTATTGAAACTCCCTCATAATTTTAAACACCTCTACTAAATCTCCCTTCAACCATCTTACTGTGAGAAAACAACAATTGTACTTGAAGAAGTTAAAAAGTGACTGCCTAGGCTTCTGCGGTTTGTCCTTTATAGATCATAATAGACTGAATTTCTGAAGCTGAATATGCTATTGGTTAACACCAATGTTTTACCTTCAACATATCTGACAGGGAAGGACAACATGGGCGGAGGATATTTAGGGGAGTTGTGGAAAAACTTTTTCAGCCAGAGGGTGATAGGAATCTGGAACTCACTATCTGAAAGGATGGTAGAGGCAGGAACCCTCACAATGTTTAAGAAGTGCTTAGATGAGCACTTGAAACGTCATAGCACACAAGACAACGGACCAAGCCCTGGAAAATGAGATGAGAATAGAGAGGTGCTTGATGGCCAGGAGAGATACGATGGGCCAAAGGGCCTCTTGCTGTGCTGCAGAACTCTATTGACTCTGTGAGCATTTCATTTTGCAACACAGTAACTTAATATGCAGTGTTAATGTAAGCCTACTTGTGACAATAAATATTATTCATTTTATTTTATTTACATGAAAGACCAACTCTTCCCCAATTTTCACTCAAGATCCAGGGCGCGATTCTCCCAGCCCCCTGCCGGGCCGGAGAATCGCCGCAACTGCGCCACGCCGACACGACACCGGCGCGCGCTTCTCCGCGGTGCGGAGAATCTCCCAGTTTCTCCATATGAAATCACTTTTAATCTAAGATCCTTGATTCCCTCATCTCCAAGAAGAATAGTAAGAAGTCTTACAACACCAGGTTAAAGTCCAACAGGTTTGTTTCAAACACGAGCTTTCGGAGCGCAGCTCCTTCCTCAGGTGAATCCAAGAAGGATGGTCAGGAACTGATCAACGGACAAGTGCAGGTTTGCAACCTCACCAGGTGGTAGCAGCTCCTCAAGTGTGGCATGTCAAGCAGCAGAACTCACCGGTAAATGTGTGGTTGCCGTATTACTGTGCTCCCATGACCACTCATGTCCCGTTGTAATGGTGGTCCCACCAGTTGGAGTTTCAGCAACAGTTGCATGCTAATCAGGGTAAGTCCCCAACACCAACTCACATATCAGACCTCTTGGTCGCTTTCTCCAATATCCAATTGATGATATCTAGGTCAATGCTGCTCGCAGGTGCATGGGAACGTCTTGGCTCCAAGTCATACATCATCAGAATTTTAAAATGTAACATTGCTCTGAGCTTGTGACTGCATCAGCTGTGGCACGGTGGTTACTTCTGAGTCAGAAAGTTGCAAGTTCCAAACCCACACCACAGATGTCAAAGTAAAAACCTAGGGCGAGGTTCTTCCAGTCCTGCCGGAGGTGACTCGCAGCCAGGTGCCAGGTGACCAGGTGTCGATATTTTGGCGATACCATCCAGTCAATGTTTGGGAAATCTCACTCTGTAGCCACATAATGTCAGAGTACGGCCTTTTGATGGTGTACCTGCCACCACATCTCATGGATTAGTCCTTTTTTTAAGGTGCTGAGTAAAGCGCATTAGATCCCCAGCTGGTTCCTCCACTCGCACAATACCATCTTTATAAAAGACCATTACAACATGCGGCAAGAAATAACCTGAGGTCTCAAGGATGCTCCCAATGATGTCTTCTAAACAGCACTGACCATAACACGGGAGCGGGTAGTAGACACGATTCCCTTGCCTCTTTCAGGTAGTTTCATCATCAGGTGGCATTTATATAAATTCTTTAACATTGTTAAAAATACCATGAATAAAAGATACACGCTGAGCTTTTTCAGACCAACATTGACACTGAGTTACACATGGCGATGTGAATTCCAGAGTTTATGGCCTAAGCAGCTGACGGCTTCCAATGGGAAGTCGAAGCAGAGGCCACCATTGGAGGAATGCTTAGATCTTGGTGGATTGTAAGGCTAGAGGGGGAGGGGACAGACAAAATATAATAATAATCTTTATTAGTGTCACTAGTAGGCTTACATTAACACTGCAATAAAGTTACTGTGAAAATCCCCGAATCATTACATTCCAGCGCCTGTTCGGGTACATTGCGGGAGAATTCAGAATATCAAATTCACCTTGCAAGCACGTCTTTTGGGCCACGTGGGAGGAAACCGGAGCACCACGCAGATACGGGGAGAATGTGCAGACTCCGCACAGACAGTGACCCAAGCGGGAATCGAACCCAGGTCCCTGGTGCTGCGAAGCAACAGTGCTGACCACTGTGCTACAGTGCCATCCATAAGGGTAGTAGTCTCTTATCAGTCCTTCGAAAGATCTTGGACCTGGAGTGGCTCATGCCAGATGAAAGCCAAGAAATATTCTTTCATACCATTTGGACTGAAGAAAATCCACAATTTACAACAGCATCAAAACATTTCAAATGTCCTAAACTCTGACACAAAAAGACTCAGAAACAATGCAGGACTAGGAAATAGATCAGGAATTCGGTTTTTAAACGGACAGCAATAGAGATTGGAATTCCATTATATTGTGGCACATATGTGGCATCGGGTTTACATGGCAGGGAAATAGCTGGACCAGTAATAACTGCTTAAAAAGCAGCAATGCGACCTGATAATATTCTGTGAGCATAAATCCGCTACTGTCCCGAATTCTTTTGCAGGATGTGGGATTGACTGTGTTAGACATGCCGAGACTTTGTGTATCAGGGAGTGATTTAGTTTAGGGCAAATAGAATTTAATTTAAATACAGCTTACAGTAAAAAATAATATTTATCATCTGTTTTAGATAGATCACTTGTAACATATAAATTTGTGACAAAGTTAGCAGCATGCCTTTTACGCATCAGTATGCACACTGCAGAATGTGTGATTCATTTGATATGATGCATCCTCCACCTGTCGGGAAATACTGAAATATTTACTCTCAGATTGAACTGACCCATTTCATTCCCACCGCCTGTTTGTGTGCTGTTTGCAGGTATTGTTTTTGAAATGTAGCTCTGCAACAACACGAAGATGAGGATTTATAGTCAGGCACGTGGGCCTTGACAGGCTACAAATTCTGAATTTGCAATATAAAACCAGCAGATTCTCGGCTGTAAAACAAACATTACAGAAGGAGGTTTTTTATAAAAAGAAGCGCACACAATTAAAAGAGCGTCAATGAGCGCAGGGGGCCTGGTCATACTTGAGGCCAGTATAGATTGCCATCAAAGGAAATAATTCTATATAGAACAGTTTCGGCTGAGAAATCTTCTGTGAAGGACAGGTCAGGCTGCCACCAAGGATGAGTTGGCCGATTTTGAACAGGAGGGGGGTCAAAGGTCAACGGTCATGCCACTGTTACACAGCTATTCATTGGATTGGGATTCAGTGGGTATTTGTAATCCATTCAGTGAGGGCATTTCCGTCATCACATAGATTCCTCAGATGTAGATTGTTCAAAACCTGCCAGCAGAGAGCACTGCCTTCTTGTGTTAAGTGTTCATGTGGTTAACAAAATTAACTACCAAAAAAATATTGGTCTTGTCTTCCAACTTTTAAACGCAGTACAGTAGGATACTTTGGGACTGACTTAATGATGGATCATGGACATAATTGCAGAGGATTTAACTGTTAGCATATGGGGGACAGTTTTCCAGTCTATGCGACCAAATCAGAAGCCTGTTTCGAAAGAAAACGTTCATGCTTTTGCGGTACCCACAGGAAATTTGGTCAAATCTGCGTTTTATTATTCCCTATCACCCTGATCTTGCAAATATCGATTGGTTTCCTCTTGCATCACGATCATAATTCTTGGCCTGGTCTACAGGTTTGTCCACCATCATGTTCCTCGTTTCCCCCGGTGACCCTCTCCAGCTCTAAGAAGCGGAATGAGGCCTTCACTCTTCTGATTCTGTATTGACCATTGTTACAAAGTGTGGTCCCTCCCTAGAATTTTCTCCATGTGCTGCACCCCGGAAATCATTGGTCCATGCATAAGCAAAGAGGAAAATCCTATTCAGTTGGGCCCTAAACTAGGCTGCTCTAAACTGGACACAATGGCCCTGAATTTTCCAGACTGGCTCCACCATAAACCAGTGAAAATTTGGAGCAAGGTCCTAGGATTTAGACTGCATCTTGATTTGGCTGACATTTAATATATTTTTTTGTTGGTTCTCATGGGGCCTTGTTTGTGACAAAACCGCAGCCTGTCCCAAACCAGGTCACCCCTTCAGAGAGTGTGTAGGGCTAGAGCGTCCTCATCATTGGCCTGCCTTATCATCAAGAGCTGCCTAGTCCAGTCAGAGGTCTAACCAAGCTGGAGGGAGTTCAAACTGGACCCATCTGGGGTTTTAGTCATGAACTGGACACTCAAGTAATAAGCATAAGAAAGTTACAACTTTGTGTTGTAGTGTGGTTCAGCATTCTCCTGCCATGCTGTATTGCCAACTCTGATTGGACCTACTCCAGTTTCCATCACATGGCCTCCGACCTCCAGCAGCTCCTCTGCCATTGGTCACGCCACACATCCACCTTTGTGATGCATCACCTTTCAATGCCAACTGAAAAGCAAACAGATCCGATTGGTGGTTTCTTGACTGTCAACTATTCCTTATTTTCAGCACTTTTAGAAATAATACCCAGAGACTCCAGTTGAACCCTGAACGTGTTGCTAGTGATTCAGGTACATTATTTTGATTACCACAGATGAGTCCGAGATGAGCAGATAACAGAAACAAACTTTATTACAAAGTTTAATGTATTGTTATGGAAGAGGCGTTTTCAGAACCCCAAAATGTATCATGGAGTTCAACCAACCTCCCTCTTTAATGTATTGTTGCTTTTGAAGCACACGGCTTGTTCTCCAGGTGTGGTATTACAATTATGGACACGTGGGTTTTTAAACACAAAACAATGTTTATTCCATGAATTCAACTTAACCTTTGAAATAAACATTGGATCACTTAATACCCCTTACTTCAAAGATAACACCGAAAATAATACAACACTAAATAATCCCTCAAAATGTTCCTTCAAACCTCCAAAGGACTTCACCTTTAACAACAGAACCACATCAGGTTAAAGACATTACTATTATGCGTTTAAATCACCCAAATGATTCAGAGATAGTCTTTCATGGCAGAGATCACAGCAGATCCAGCTCACTGCAAACACAGACACACCCAAGCTCTTTTTCTCAAAACGGCTTTCTCCTTTCAAACAGCTCACAGCAAACCAGCCAGACACTTTTCAGCTGCTCTCTCTCAAAACTGAAACCAAAAACAGAAGTGAGCTCAGCTCAGCTCCCCCCACCCTCTGACATCACTTCAGTAATATGAGCTGCTCCATTTCTTAAAGGTACATTGCTTAAACATGCATTTCTTAAAGGTACTCTCACATGACAGTATGTACAATACTCTCCAGATCCCAGCCGGGACTGAGGTGTCGATCCCAAAAATGGCCGACCTTTATATTACAGATTATTAGGGTGTCCAAGGACTCGCCGCCCCTCCGCGGGGGAGCTTGCATTCAACAAGGCTCACAGAGAGGCTGATTCGTTCTACCCTGTAGATCTTCTTACCCAGAAGGTCTTGTGTGGTTTAGAACAAGTATGCAGATGAAGGAAATACTTATTGATTTTAAATGGTCCAGTAAAATCTAAATGGTTGGCCCTGGAGCGCAGATTCCAGCGTTTAGAACAGTACAGCACAGAACAGGCCCTTCGGCCCTCGATGTTGTGCCGAGCAATGATCACCCTACTCAAACCCACGTATCCACCCTATACCCGTAACCCAACAACCCCCCCTTAACCTTACTTTTTAGGACACTACGGGCAATTTAGCATGGCCAATCCACCTAACCCGCACATCTTTGGACTGTGGGAGGAAGCCGGAGCACCCGGAGGAAACCCACGCACACACGGGGAGGACGTGCAGACTCCGCACAGACAGTGACCCAGCCGGGAATCGAACCTGGGACCCTGGAGCTGTGAAGCATTTATGCTAACCACCATGCTACCGTGCTGCCCACGGTATTCTGGATTAAGAGACCTGTGGAGCTTTGTCTTCAATATCCCAACTACAACCTAACCAATGATTCACACAGAGTGAAAATTCCTTATTTTTAATTCAATACTTCAGTTTATAAAATCTCGAATCCCATAAGTTTTTTTTATTTTTTAACTTGCCCTTTCAATTCTAAATAGTTGGGTACTTGAATTCCTGCTCCTTTGACGCCTTCCCAAGGTTAAAAGTCTTTTCTCAGAGGATAGTGCTGGATATTTTATAGTTCAGACCTATGCAGAATTGACACTGGTTTCTCAGTGCTGTTGTTTATCTTCTCACACCTAATGGTAAACAAGGCAGACTTTCCTTGTTCCCACAGCAACCCTTTTACAGGAACAGGTCGCTAGCCTGTCACCAGAGGCTTGTAGCTTGAGGGGCACCACTCTGCATCAAGCATGGCTGACCAGAAGCTGTCCCATGCCTACTGCCTGCCATTGACGTGTTGGAAGGATTTTGCAGGTTGATGCTCAATCATTGGTCACCTTTCTTGGCCATTCCTGGGGTGGGTCTCAAACATAGTTGTGCTTTGAAGTCTGGCTGGTCTAGGTTGTCCGGTTGGATGGCCCGTAAGGTTAAATAAGATTTGGTTAATGTACAGGAGAAGTGAGCGGGTGGCAAGCATTACTGAGGTGCACTTTGTGCAGCATTGGTGTTGTTAGGCATGAGGAAATCAAATCCTGTATGGAAAGTACTCTCAGAAACAGCATGGAAAAAATATAAAAATATAAGCTAGGATATTCAAGTGCTGAAATCACGAACAAATACAATCCTTTGCAATTCTGTTTCTCTGTCCAGACCATCGAGGTTGCAGAGTCCCATTGCAACCTCTGTTGGTTAGGTGTGATCACCATTCATAGAACTTTCACGAACAGGCCATTCAGCCCAACTGGTGTATTCTGGTGTTTGGGCCCTGCATGAATCTCCTCCCATCCTCACAACAAATCCTTCTCTTCCTTGCTCCCTCATGTATTTAAGTAACTTCCCATTAAATTTATCTATACTCGACACCTTGCCTGCTCCTCATGTGCCTGAGTTTCATGTTCTAACCACTCTCTGGGTAAAGATGTTTTGGCTAAACTCCTTAATGAATTTATTGGTGATTCCCTTATATTTATGACCAACTTCTCAGCCCCCCACCCAGGTGGAATTATTTCCTCACGTTGGGGCAGCACGGTAGCATGGTGGTTAGCATAAATGCTTCACAGCTCCAGGGTCCCAGGTTCGATTCCCGGCTGGGTCACTGTCTGTGTGGAGTCTGCACGTCCTCCCCGTGTGTGCGTGGGTTTCCTCCAGGTGCTCCGGCTTCCTCCCACAGTCCAAAGATGTGCGGGTTAGGTGGATTGGCCATGCTAAATTGCCCGTAGTGTCCTAATAGTAAGGTTAAGGGGGGGAGTTGTTGGGTTACTGGTATAGGGTGGATACGTGGGTTTGAGTAGGGTGATCATTGCTCGGCACAACATCGAGGGCCAAAGGGCCTGTTCTGTGCTGTACTGTTCTATGTTCTATGTTCTAAACCTGCCAAATGCTTCCAAAATGTTAAAGACCTCAGGCACAAATGTCCTATTCCAATGGAAGGGGTCTTGAAGTGGGACCAGGAACAAATACAGAGAACTCTGCGCCGGGGAAGCCCACCTTTGAATGCTCATGCCAGAGGCTGTGCCATATCAGTATTGGCTACCCGCACAGCAATGGAAAGCAGCCAATTAGTGCCGATGAATTTCCCCCTTTGGGGTAAATTGGTGATGATATCAGAGTCCACGCAATGACAGGTGGATCCCCTGCTAAGACCAAAGCCTGGCCTTGTGGTGGCCAAAGAGGAGGGTTTATCAACGCCTCCATTAAATTCCCCTATCATAGATCGGAGTGGTGGGGGGGGGGGGGGGGGGGGGGGGGGGAGTCAGAGGGCTAGAAACATTGCCAGGGATTTCCCCATTGCTGGCCTAGCTGCTGTGGCTAAATATAATTTAGGTTATTGCGGTAGCTCTCTCTGCTCTCTCTGCTCCTCACCTGTATCAGCACCTAACTCGGTGGTGAAGCTGATTACCCCACTGTCTCAGGTGCTAAGCCTGGCCCTCCCACATATCCACTATCCTTAATTGGGCAGTGAACATGGAGGCAGCCTGTTAATTGGCTGCCTCTGGGTAGATCATGCTGTTGGACGGAGCTCCAACATCAGGACCGGAAAATGGCCCCGACAGCTGAAAATCTTCTAAATACAGAAGAATCCACCCCTCCATTATGTTTGGGCTTGGATTTATTTTTGAAGCCACATATGTTTTCCTTGGTTTCCAAGCACATCAACATTGGTGAAACGATTGTTTCTTAACAGGATCCAGAGGCCAACTTCCTGTTTGTTAAACAGTGAGAATCCATGTTCACCTCCAATGGGTTTTACAATATCTGAATTGTAAACGACTGAATGGCTCACTGAAGGGAAACTTCAGAGCCGTCAGTAAATTCTTCACATTCTGATGAAGAATTGCAACCGTGAGCAGAGTATGATCCAAGTCATAATCTCATTGAATAGCAGAGAAGATGGGCCAAATGTTCCCAGGTCTAATGGGTTAACGCTTCAGGTCAATGTGAAAGGTCATTTACCCACATGCTATCCTTCAAGAGGCTGCCTGACCTCTTTGTTTTCTGCACTGTTCTAATTTTATTGCAGGTTTCCAGCACTGGTGCAACCTGGCCTCCTGAGAACTGGCTGGTTCATTGGTGGGACCAAGGCCTTCTAATCTGGGAAATGTTGACACCAATCCAACCTTAAGTATGCACAGAGTACATGGGCTCGGGCAGGTTGGGCCTGTGTCTGTGCCATATACCCGATGTGCACCTCCTCCTCAATGTCCTTTGACTCCTTTTAGCTTCCAGCAGCACAGCCACATGATCATTAGCTGTTCTTCAACAGTTGTTTCTGTTTTGTGCTGTCTTTTGAGCTCACTGCTCAAGGCGATTGGCCTGGATAATGGAGGGAGAAATTAAGCGTCTGTGGAGCAAGCGTTTTCATTTCGGATTGAGCTGAGTCGGCCGCAAACTCAGTTGCATTTTCTTCCATCTCGAAAAGGTTCAAATTTCAGATAGTGTCAACACTTGACAATAAATGGAGTGTACAAATGTAGGTGGACTGCTGTTATTCATCTTCTTCTTCTTACTTATCAGTACCCATAGCCTCAATGCAAGATTTGACCGTACAGTAAAAGTCTCTAATACTGATTTCAAATCTTCCATTAGCAAGCCAGTGCGGCAACGTCGACTGAACATTGTATATGAACTGTAGAGGTTTATCGTTAAATGCATGGCAAGGCAAATAGCACTTCCAGCATAACAGCATTCCTGTTGTGAATGAAAGTATTAACAAATGCAGAGCAGGCTAGAATTCAGACATTTGCCTGGCTGGGATTGAAGTACAGTTAAGAATGTGTTGCTTATTAATCACAGATGTACCATAATCTGTGAGCCAGCCAGAACCTGAAAACAAGGTCAAAGATCTCCGGCTGGAGATTGCAGTGCCGTGACTGCAGACCAGATGTGATTGTCTGGAGGAGGAAAGAGAACCAGCAGCAGAATCTAAATGAAGTCTGTCTGAAGCCGCAATCTGTAACATATTGAAGCACCTAACTCTTCAAATAAATAGGCAGCACGCTAGAGAGGACATTCGAAAAGATGAAGAACTTGCAGCTATGCGGCATCTTTCACAATCTCAGGATGTTCTAAAGCACTTTGCAGGCAATTGAGTACTTTCGAAGTGGGGGCAGTGCTGTAATGTAGGAAAAACAGCAGCTAATAATCATAATAATCTTTATTTGTGTCACAAGTAGGCTTACAGTAAAACTGCAATGAGGTTACTGTGAAAATCCCGAAATTGCCCCACTCTGACCCCTGTTCGGAAAGGAGAATTCAGAATGTCCAAATTACCTAACAGCACGTCTTTTGGGTCTTGTGGAAGGAAACCGGAGCACCCGAATGTGTGCACGGCAAGATCCCACAAGAGTCTAACCATTTATTTTAGGTCTTGGTTGAAGGATAAATGTTGGCCAGGACACCCGGCAGAACTCCTCTGATTTTCTCTAAAAGGTGGCCTGGGGTCTCTGGCACGAGAGGCTGAGTTGTTTTTGAGGCTAAGAAATAAATAAAAAACTAATGTCACAATTACATTTATTTCCTGTTTCAGAGTGCTGATAGAGATACCTCACTTGTACTAAATCTACGCCAATTAAGATTAAAAGAAATTCATTGCAGCAGCTCCGAGCCTCATATACACTGAGTGAGACCAGCAGTGATATGGTAACACCAATTTACCCTCCAAGTTACACACTATTTTGGCTTTGATAAACATCATCAGTCCTGGGACCCCCCCCCCCCCCCCCCCCCCCCCCTGAACTGAACACTATTGTGGGAGTTCCATTGCCAGAAAGACTGAAGTAGTTCAAGTAGAAGGCCCAACATCAATGTCTTGGGGCTTTAAATAATGATAAATAAATCCACATCGTTCGCATCTAGAGGGCAAATAATAATACAAGGCAACACATCCAAATGTATTGAAATTGGAGGGAGTCTTGCTGGTCATGAGGAAGTCTTGGTGAGTTGCCGCAAAGCAGAGTTCACAATACAGACACAGTGTGCCTCTTGTGGAGAGGCTTATGCTGGTGAAAGAGATACTGAACAGATGGACTGCTTTGCTGTAATCTGAGGAATTGCAAATTGAGTTGAACAGTTCTGCTTCTGATCTTAGGATGGAAGGAAGAGCATTGATCAGGCAGCTGAAAATAGTTGGGTCCAGGACACTAACCTGAGGAAAAGGTTCAAGATTTTTCAGCTGAGAAGATTGGGCTCCATCAACTACAACCACGGTTGTTTATTCCTATCCCTATGGGTGGGGGGGGGGGGGGGGGGGGGATGGAATGAAAGGAAAAGGTTACATTAATAAAGTCTGTAATCATAGCATTTACAGTGCAGAAGGAGGCCATTCGGCCCATCAAGTCTGCACCAGCTCTTGGAAAGAGCACCCTACCCAAGGTCAACACCTCCACCCTATCCCAATAACCCAGTAACCCCACCCAACACTAAGGGCAATTTATCATGGCCAATCCACCTAACCTGCACATCTTTGTGACTGTGGGAGGAAACCGGAGCACCCGGAGGAAACCCACGCACACACGGGGAGGATGTGCAGACCCCGCACAGACAGTGACCCAAGCCGGAATCAAACCTGGGACCCTGGAGCTGTGAAGCGATTGTGCTATCCACAATTCTACCGGGATTCTCCGATCGGGGTACCGATCGGCGGGCGCCCGCGATCTGGAGGGGCCTCCCTCCTTCCGGGTGGGCCCGCGCGGAAACGACCACCACACGCATGCACCGCGTGGGGATGGCCACCAAGCACATACGCCGGCGCGGAGACACGCGCCAGCAGTGCAGGGCCACGTATCGGTGCCGGAGCAGCCCGCGCAGCACTCCGGCATTGTGCTGGCCCCCTGAGGGCCACTGAATCGCTGGGCCAGGAGGCCCATTGACACCGGTGTGCACCACTCCGGGGTTTATGCTGGCGTCAACACTTGGCCGGGATATTGGGGAATCCTGGCCCTTATCTCTGAAACAACTTAAAACATTTGCTAAATTATGCATTACTTTGAGGGCAATGGTGTTTTCACTAGATTAGTAATCCAGAGACCACGATAATGCTCTGGGTACCTGGGTTCAAATCGCACCACTGCAGATGGGGAAAGTTGATTTCAATAAAAGCTCTAGAATTAAAATTTAATGATGAACATGGATCAATTATTTATCAAAAACCCTTCTAGTTCACTAATGTCCTTTAGGGAAGGTAACTTTCCATCCTTACCTGGTCTGGCCTACATGTGATGTCAGATCCCACAGCAATGTGGTTGACTCTAAAGTGCTCTCTAAAATGGCCCAGCAAGACACTCAGTTTGAAGGGAAGTTAGGATGGGCAATAAATGCTGGCCCAGCCAGTGATGCCCACATCACATGAAATAATAAAAAAATGTAATACAGTCACTCTTGACGGGCAAGCTAATTTGTTGTAATTTTGCAGGAAGCAAGATCACCAAGGGTCAGTCAGAGGAATGGCCATTTGATTCGATTTTTTTGTGGTGGAGGTTTTTTTGAGGGAGGAATGTTGGCCAAGGCATCCACGGAATCAGCAGTACAAATAGACAGACGCACTGGGTGCAATTCTCTTGACAGATTTCTTTTTTTTAATAAATGTTTTTATTGGGTTTTTGAACAAGGTATAATTACCGTTATGTACACAGAATATGAAACATATATCTATATATATACACATATTTAGAAGAGAAGGGCACACCCCAACATAGAATACAATAAAATATGAAATAGACTAACTGGTGGGGTACTGTGCACCAGCTCGACAGCGGCAGCTCTGTGCATCTGGCCGAATTATTTACACCACGTAAGTACGCGACTATTTGCGGGGGGGGGGGGGGGGGGGGGGAGGGGTTGCGGGGATTGGGGGGGGCAAATATACATCGTTCCCCCTGGCTAGCCAAAATTTCTCTGTCAATTCGTCCAGTGTTACGATCCTGCCGTCCGTGTATAGGTCCCTGACTGTCAGTGTCCCTCCGTCCTGCCTCCACCTTTTGAAGGTGGTGTCAGTCAGTGCTGGTGTGAACCTATGGTTGTTGCAGATGGGAGCTTTGTCCGACATTTTGGTCAGGCCAAATTGCTGCCGCAGTTGGTTCCAGGATTGGAGGGTGGCTGTCACCACCGGGCTGCTGGAGTGTTTTTTGGGTGGGGATGGGAGTGCTGCCGTGGCGAGGGCCCGGAGGGAGGTCCCCATGCAGGAGGCCTCCTCCGCGCGCACCCACTCAGCCTCTGGCTCCTGTATCCATCCCCTTACTGGCTCGGCTGTTGCCGCCCAGTGGTAGAATTGCAGGTTTGGGAGGGCTAGACCCCCCCAGGGTTTTGTTTTTTGTAGGACCTTCTTTGGGATCCTAGCATTCTTACCCCCCCCCCCCCCCCCCCCCCCCCCCCCCCCCCCATACGAACGCCATGATTAGTTTGTCCAGCGCTTTGAAAAAGGCCTTGGGATGTAGATCAGGATGGATCTAAACAGGAAGAGGAACCTGGGCAGTACGTTCATTTTGATCGTCTGGACTCTCCCCGCGAGGGAGAGCGGGAGTGTGTTCCATCTTTGCAGGTCCTTTTTGACTTCCTCCGTCAGACTGGTGAGGTTCCATTTGTGGATCCCTTTCCAGTCATGGGCTATTTGGATCCCCAGGTAGCGGAATTTGTGTTGAGCTTGTTTAAACGGCAGTCCCGTTAGTGCTGCCCCCCCCCCCCCCCCCCCCCCCCCCCCCCCCCCCCCCACCTACCTTGCGGGTGTACTGGGAAGATCTCACTTTTGCTCATGTTGAGTTTGTAGCCCGAGAAGGCTCCAAACTCTTTCAGGAGCGCAATGATCCCGTCCAAGCTGCTCTGTGGGTCCGAAATGTAGAGGAGCAGGTCATCTGCATAGAGTGAGACTCTGTGCTCTCTGCCTCCCCTTCGGATCCCCCTCCAACTTTTTGCTGCCCTGAGCGCGATTGCTAGCGGTTCGGTCGCTAGGGCGAACAGCAGCGGGGACAGTGGGCATCCTTGTCTGGTGCCCCTGTGCAGTTGGAAGTATTGGGAGTTGGTATTGTTGGTCCGTACGCTCGCGTGGAGGGAGAGACCTCCCCGTTCTGGTTGTTCTCCGTGTACTCTGCTATGGCCCGCACTATCCTTTCGCTGAAGGCCTTGTCAGCTAGTAAGGCACCTTCCAACCTCCATGTGGGGCGCTGGGCCCTTCCCGTCTCTAGCCGCACGTCCATGTAATGTGGAGCGTGGTCTGATATCACAATTGCGGAGTATTCCACTTTGTCTATCCCTGGAAGCACCCACCTTCCCCACCACAAAGAAGTCAATTCTGGTGTATACGTTGTGTACTGGGGAGAAGAAGGAGAATTCCTTCTCCTCAAGGGTGGGCGAACTTCCAGGGGTCCACCGCTCCCATCTGCTCCATAAAGTGACTGAGTTCCCTTGCCATGCTTGAGGTTTTCCCCGTTTTGGGGTTTGATCCATCCGTCTTTGGATCCTGTACACAGTTGAAGTCCCCCCCCCTATGATTAGCCGGTGCGTCGCTATGTCTGAGATTTCTGCCATGGTCTTTTTGATGAAACTCGTGTCGTCCCAGTTGGGCGTGTACACGTTGACTAGTACCACCGGTGCCCCATCCAGGGCCCCGCTGACCATGACCCCCCGGGTCTGTAACCGTCCTTGTCGCCCTAAACATCGTCCTCATGCCGATCAAGATCGCCACCCCCCCTGGCCCTTGTCCCATAGCAGGAATGGTAGGTTTGTCCCACCCAGCCCTTCCTTACCCGCATGATGGAACCATCAATTCTACGGACACGTGCTTGTAGGATTAGAATAGCGGTTTTAATATACTTACAACAGAGCCAGCCTGTTAGTCGTTGAACTTTAGGTGAACTGGCTGGCTGACTCTGTGGCACGGATCTTTATACAGCAGCTCCAGGGGGAGGAGTTCTGGGCGGAGCCAAGGGGGGAGTCCAGTACAAACTCTTGAGTACTCCCAGAGCTACTCCCCCTGGTGGTCAGGTAGTGCAACTGTACTTACAATATTGATACATATATATACTTGGAACAGAGTGACATTGGTAACTTATAATACCGTGTGAATCTCATTCACCACATTCACCCCCTGTGAAAAAAATCAAGTCTGGCGGGGGTGGTGGCTCACAGAGTTAGTCTGTCCGGTGGACGAATTGTCTGTTTCGATCTGTGGAGCACCGGGGTTGCAGCCTCTTGCGGTGGCTGGGTATATGTTGAGAGCTGGGGTACGATGGCAGACTCCGGGGCGGGTCTCGTCCAAACTTCATACACCTCTGGCTCGACCGGAGACTGGGGGCGCTGGGGCGGGCTGGTGCTGGCGCGTGGAACCGTTGGGGCGAGCTGCGGAATCGGAGGGCGCGAGGGGGCGGCAGCATAGGGAACGGGGTAAGGGGTTCCTCAGTGGGGGTAGGGTGGCTGGATCCAGCGGGTGCCAGGTCCCGAAGGGATACTGTGTCCTGGCGACCGTCCGGGAACTCCACGAATGTGTACTGGGGGTTGGAATGGAGGAGGCGCACCTTTTCAACAAGGGGGTCAGTTTTGTGCCCCCTGACGTGCTTCCTCAGGAGAACCGGGCCTGGTGTCCTCAGCCACACCAGAAGTGAGACCCCCATGGTAGTGCCTCTAGAAAAAATGAAGAGCCGCTCGTGAGGGGTTTGATTGGTCGCTGTACAGAGGAGGGATCTGATTGCGTGGAGCGCGTCTAGGAGGACTTCTTGCCATTGGGAGACTTGGAGTTTTCTAGACCGGAGGGTCAGTAGGACGGTCTTCCAGACCGTCGCGTTCTCACTCTCCACCTGCCCGTTCCCCCTGGGGTTGTAGCTGGTAGTCCTGCTCGAGGCGTTGCCCTTGTCGAGCAGGTACCGACGCAGCTCGTCGCTCATAAAGGACGAACCCCGGTCGCTGTGCACGTAGCTGGGGAAACCGAACAGGGTGAAGACACTATGCAGGGCCCTAATGACTGTGTGGGAGATCATGTCGGGGCACGGAATGGCAAAAGGGAATTGGGAGAACTCATCGATGATGTTGAGGAAATAAAAGTTCTTGTTAGTGGAGGGGAGTGGCCCTTTGAAATCGATTGCAAGGCGTTCAAAGGGCCTAGAAGCCTTGACCAGGTGGGCCCTGTCTGGTCTATAAAAAAGTGCGGTTTGCACTCTGCACAGATCGGGCAGTCCCTGGTGACCGCTTTTACCTCCTCGTTGGAGAAAGGCAGGTTTCGGGCTCTGATGTAGTGGGTGAGCTGAGTGACCCCTGGATGGCAGAGGTCAACGTGGATGGCTTTCAGGCGGCTGATCTGCGTGCTGGCGCATGTCACGCGGGATAGGGCATCCGAGGGCTCGTTGAGCTTCCCCGGTCGATATTTAATATCGTAACTATAGGTGGAGAGTTCGATCCTCCACCGAAGGATTTTATAATTTTTTATTTTGCCCCTTTGCGAGTTGTCAAACATAAAGGCAACCGATCGTTGGTCGGTGATGAAGGTGAACCTCCTATCTGCGAGGTAATGCCTCCAGTGACGAACAGCCTCCACGATGGCTTGTGCTTCCTTCTCGACAGAGGAGTCTCGGAGTTCTGAAGCGGATAGGGTACGGGAGAAAAATGCAACGGGCCTCCCTGCCTGATTTAAAGTGGCTGCTAGAGCTACCTCTGAGGCGTCGCTCTCAACTGAAAGGGAGTGGATTCATCCACCGCCCGCATGGCTGCTTTGGCGATGTCCTCCTTGATGCAGCTGAAGGCCTGGCGCGCCTCAGCAGACAGGGGAAATCGTGTGGCCTTAAAGAGTGGGCGGGCTTTGTCCGCATATTGAGGGACCCACTGGGCGTAGTAGGAGAAGAAGCCCAAGCACTGTTTGAGGGCCTTGGGGCAATGAGGGAGGGGGAGTTCTAAGAGGTCCGGGTCTGGGCCCAGGACTCCATTCTCCACGACGTAGCCGAGGATGGCCAGTCTGTTTGTGCGGAAAACGCATTTCTCCTTGTTATAAGTGAGGTTTAATTTCTGTGCCGTCTGGAGAAAACGGTGGAGGTTGGCGTCGTGGTCCTGCTGGTCATAGCCGCAGATGGTAACATTGTCCAGATACGGAAACGTGGCCCGCAGCCAGTACTGGTCCACCATTCGGTCCATTGCTCGTTGGAACACCGAAACCCCGTTAGTGACACAGAAGGGAACCTGGAGGAAATGGAAGAGGTGGCCATCGGCCTCGAATGCCGTGTAGTGGCGGTCCTCCGGGCGGATTGGGAGCTGGTGGTATGCAGACTTCAGATCCACTGTGGAAAATAGCCGATATTGGGCAATCTGGTTAACCATGTCTGCAATTCTGGGGAGGGGATACGCGTCTCGGAGCGTAAAGCGATTTATGGTCTGACTATAGTCGACGACCATGCAAAATATTTCCCGGTCTTGATGACCACCACCTGAGCTCTCCAGGGACTATTACTGGCCTCTATGATCCCCTCACTAAGCAGCCATCGGACCTCCAATCGGATAAAGACCATATCCTGTAGGCTGTATCGCTTGCTGCGAGTAGCTACTAGTTTGCAATCTGGAGTGAGATTGGCGAAGAGAGGAGGGGGGGGAGATGCGCAGCGTGGCTAGGCTGCAGATAGTGAGTGGGGGCAGGGGCCGCTGAAGCTGAGGGTGAGGCTCTTGAGGTTGCACTGGAAATCCAGGCCTAATAAGAGTGGCGCGCAGAGGTCAGGCAGGACATAAAGTTTAAATTTTGAATAACTAGCGCCTCGAATTGTGAGCGTAGCAACAATGTGTCCTTGGATTTGGACTGATTGGGAGCCCGAAGCGAGGGCGACAGTTTGGCTCACAGGAAAAATAGGAAGCGAACAGCGTCTTACCAGCTCTGGGTGTATAAAGCTCTCGGTGCTCCTGGAGTCAAAGAGGCATGGCGTGCTGTACCCGTTGATCTGGGCCTCTGCCATCGAACTTCGTAGGTGCTTGGGGCGGGATTGATCTAGGGTGACCGCGTTGAGTTGTGGGCCGCGTGATGAGTGCCTGGGAAAGTCGTAGTCTTCCGAGTGGGCGTCCGGTCGAGTAGATGCCGGTACGTTTTGGCGAGCTTGATGCAGGAACGCTGCGCTGAGTTGCGGGCCGCGTGATGAGTGCCCGGGGAAGTCGTAGTCTTCAGATGAGCTTTCTGAGCATGGAGATGCAGCTGGGGCCCGTGGATCGCACGTGGTGAGAGGCGAGGAAGATGGCGTCCAAGATGGCGGCCCCCATGAGTCACACATGGCCGGCCTCCTGGTTGGGGTTTGCCAAGATGGCAGCCCCCATGGATCGCACGTGGCGGGAGGGAGCAGAGTCGGGGCGTAGGCCGCAGCGTTTCGGGCCCCGCGGGCCCGCTGGTGCTGGGAGCGATTTGTTCTCTCTACTGGGGAGTTAGAAACTGGGGCCCTTTTTGTGAGGCACACTCTGGCATAGTGGCCTTTCTTCCCACAGCTGCTGCAGGTCGCGGATCGGGCTGGGCAGTGCTGCCGCAGGTGCTGGCTTTGTCCACAGAAATGGCAGGCTGGGGCAGCAGAGTAACTGGCTGGAGCAGCTGAGTAGCTGGCTGGGGCAGCAGAGTAACTGGCTTTGGCAGCGCGGTAGCTGGGGGGCCTGGGGGGATTGTTGGTCGGGGGTCCACGATGAGGTCGCGGGGTCCGCGGGAAACGAGGTGAGGCTGCAGAAGGAGACTTCCATAGTGGTAGCAGCCTCCACAGTAGTATCTAAGTCCTGGGCCCCCTTTTCTAGCAGTCTTTGGCGCACATAGTTAGATCTAAGGCCCGCTACGAAAACATCCCGCACAGCAAGCTCCCTATGTTCAGCCGCAGTAGCTGGGGGGCCTGGGGGGATTGTTGGTCGGGGGTCCATGATGAGGTCGCGGGGTCCGCGGGAAACGAGGTGAGGCTGCAGAAGGAGACTTCCATAGTGGTAGCAGCCTCCACAGTAGTATCTAAGTCCTGGGCCCCCTTT
Source organism: Scyliorhinus canicula (assembly GCF_902713615.1). NCBI lineage: Eukaryota > Metazoa > Chordata > Chondrichthyes > Carcharhiniformes > Scyliorhinidae > Scyliorhinus > Scyliorhinus canicula. Next base: position 37,324,121 of record NC_052165.1, on the reverse strand, counting down.
TCTAGCAGTCCTTGGAGCACATAGTTAGATCTAAGGCCTGCTACGAAAACGTCCCGCACAGCAAGCTCCCTATGTTCAGCCGCGGTAACGGCTTGATAATTACAGTCATTAGAAAGATTGTTCAGTTCCAGTACAAATTCGGCTAGCGTTTCTGTAGGTAGCTGACGGCGAGTCGTAAACACGTGGCGTGCATAAACCTAGTCAATGGGCCTAACGTACATTTTGTCCAATATCGCCAGCGCTGCGGTGTAAGAACCGTCCGGATTTAGCTGTGTGGAGATCCTGTGGCTTACCCTCGCGTGCAGTAGGCTGAGCTTTTGTTCCTCCGTTGTTCCGGCGGTGCTGGCTTCTGCCAGGTAGGCCTTAAAACATCTCAGCCAGTGGGAGAAAATTTCTTTAGCCTCTGCATCCTGCGGGTCGAGTTCTAGGCGTCCGGGCTTGAGGGCTGCTTCCATGATTTACTTCGACTGTTTCGTAAGTATATTAAATTGATGGAACCATCAATTCTACGGGCACGTGCTTGTAGGATTAGAATAGCGGTTTTAATATACTTACAACAGAGCCAGCCTGTTAGCCGTTGAACTTTCGGTGAACTGGCTGGCTGACTCTGTGGCACGGATCTTTGTACAGCAGCTCCAGGGGGAGGAGTTCTGGGTGGAGCCAAGTGGGGAGCCCAGTACAAACTCTCGAGTACTCCCAGAGCTACTCCCCCTGGTGGTCAGGTAGTGCAACTGCGCTTACAATATTGATACATATATATACTTGGAACAGAGTGACATTGGTAACTTATAATACCGTGTGAGTCTCATTCACCACGCCGCAGTTGGTCCTGCTCCCTCAGGTGCGTCTCTTGGAGGAAGACTATGTCGGCCTTCATATTTCTGAGGTGGGTGAGGACTCTGGATCTCTTCACTGGGCCGTTAAGTCCCTTTACATTCCAGGTGACTATCCTGGTGGGGGGCTTCTGGCCCTCGCTCCTGTGGGATTAACCATACTTATCTGGTGAACGCGCCCCTGCCCTCCGGGGTTTCCCTTTGTTAGGGGCCATCCAGAATGGCTGCTATTGCTGCTCTCTCCACGCGGTTGGGTCTTTGCGCTCCGGGGTTTCCTCTTGTCCCGGGGGCACCCGCCATGGCCGTCCACTGTGTGTACGCTACGCGGGTAGTCCCCTGCACTCTGGGGGCTCCCTTCGCCCACAGACCGTACTGGGTGGGTGCTTGCAGCATTTCCTTGTCTCGGGCCCTTGGTTGCAACACTTTGTAGTCCTGTTCCTTTTCTAGCCTCCTTTGTCCCTCCTTCCCTGCATCCTCACTCCCCGGTCTCTGGCTCCCTGTGTACCCCCCCCCCATCCCCCAATCTCTCCCTTCTCCCTCCTTCCCCGTATTCCCCTCCTTTGCCCCTCTTTCCCCTATTCCTGTCCCCATTGGCTCTCCCGGCTCTGACGGGTGTTCCCCCCCCCCCCATCCCTGCCTGGCGCCTTCCCCCCTGTTGGGGGCGGGCTGCGGCCCTGCTTTGTTGCGTGCCCCCCGGCGCTAGCTTTCCTGCTAGTATGGTGACCCCTCTCTCGGGGGTTATTGTCTCGCTTCTCCCCCGCCTGGCCTCTACGGCTTTCTGCCCGGTCTTCTCCCGTCCTACCCTGCACCCCTCCCGCTTGCTCTCCTTCTCCATTGCTCTTGTTCCCTCGCGCTGGGGCCTGGCCTCCCAACTGGAGCGGTCCCACGGGCAGTGGTTTGCTCTTTGTTCTGGGTGTTCTTGCCGTGGCGGGGGCGGGGGGGCCTGGCCTTGCCTCGCCCCTCCCCACCCCCCTGTCGGCGTGTCGTTGCCCCTTGCCAGGGGCCCCTCATCCCTACCCTCGCCGGTGGTTTTCCAGCCCGTGCTCTTCGATGAACCTGTTTGCCTCAGCGGGGGCTGTAAAGAAGTGCTCCCTGTTTTGATATGTGACCCAGGGTTTCGCTGGGTACAGCATACCAAAATGCACGTTGCTCCTGTGGAGAGCTGCTTTCGCCCTGTTGAACTCTGCCCATCTCCTGGCTATATCTGCCCCAAGATCCTCATAAATTCGAATGGTATGGCCTTCCCATTTGCAGGCTCTATTTTTCCTGTCCCAGCGCACGATTGTTTCCCTATCCTGGTATCTGTGCAGTTTAGCTATGACTGCTCTTGGGTGGTCCCCTGCCTTGGGCTTCGGGTGCAGCGACCGATGCGCTCTGTCCAATTCTGGTGGGTTGTGGAAAGTTGTCTTCCCCACTAAGTTGCCCAGCATCTCAGCCACGTATGCTGTGGGGTTTCTACCCTCGATCCCCTCTGGCAGGCCCACTATCCTTACATTTTGCCTTCTCGAGCGGTTTTCTTGTCGTCTACTCTGCCCTTCAGGCTCCCCTGTGTTGCACCCAGTCTCGCCACTTCCCTCTCCAGGGCCGTGACCCGGTCGCTCATGTCGGTCGCTGCTTTCTCCAGCTCCTTAATGGTCGCCTCCTGGGCTTCCAGTTTCTCCCCTTGGGCATCCAATTTCTCCTCCAGTCTGGTCAGAGCCTGCTGCACCCCTGACATGGCCCTGGCAACTGCTGCCTGCACTGCGGCCTCTGCGTCTGCTTTCACCTCTGCCTTGATTACCTGCAGCTGCTCCCTCACCACCTCGGCAAAGGCTGCCTTCCAATTCACGCCCCCCTCTAACCCCAGGGGAGAGGGCACCTGTCTGTCCAGCTCTTTTTGATGCGGCGATACATCCATTCCGCCGCTTCGTGCGCTGATTCGCTCGCCTGAGCTGGCTCGCCCATTGTCCCGTCTGCCTCTGGTGTCCCTACTCCCTCTGCCTTGGCTCCCTTCTGGCATTTTTTCCTCCCCCTTCCCTTTCATCTTTTCTTCTCCCCCTGTTTTTCTTTTCCCCCCTTTTCCGCACCCTATTTTTATATTTTTGGCTCTTCCCTTTTTATTCTCTCTTCCCTTCTTTCCTTTACCACTTTATTTTTTTTCCCCCTCTTTTACACAACTCCTCCCAGGTGGGCTTGTTTTGGATGGGAGAGGAGAGTGTAAAAAGAGAGAAAATAATATATTTCCCCCTCCCCCCCCCCCTCTCTTTAACAGTTTTCTTTTGGGTTTTGTTTTTGTAAAAGTCCTTTTTTCTTCCTTTCCCCTCACTCACCCAGGATAGAGAGAGAGAGGCTTTTGTCCAGAGTCTCTTTGCCCTTGCCTCGTGGTGGTTGCTGCCGGTTGGTGGTTGGGTCGGACCCCGCTGCTCGGTCCCCGCTGCTCCGTTCGGGCTGCCGCACGTCGCACCCCGCGCTCTCCCGGTGGGGGTGGTTAGGTCGCTGGTCGCTCCTCCGCGCTCTCCGTAACGCCGGCTGGGCCGCGCTTCGGTCCTGGCCACTGCCGCTCCGCTCCTGGCCTGCGCGGGGAGGGGGGGGGGGGGGGGGGGTGGGTGGGGGGGGGGGGGGGGGTGGACCTGCCGCTGCCGAACTGCTCCGCCGCCGAGGATCCTCCGCCGACAGATTCGTTTGGGGGGGGGGGGGGGGGGGGGGGGTCCCCTTCCCTGCTCTTGCCGCTGCGGAGAGAAAGGCCCTGACTTCGTTACCCTGCGGGAGTCTCCCGCTAATCTTGACAGATTTCTAAGTGTAGGTGCGAATGAGAACTGCTGTGAGCTTCCTGGTGCTCGGCCCAACAAGACCAGCAACGCTATTCAACATTAATTGGTCCATTTAATGAGGCCCCACGGGGATCTCGCCGCAAATGAAGACTCGCCCGAACCGCAACCCCCCCCCAACCTGGTAACAAGGGCAAGCAGTACTTAAACAGCACTTGCACAGCCAACCCCACTCAGCTCACAGCCATGGTCCCAAGATTCGGCAATGCAGACCAGGCGAGACTCCTAGATGCAGTGGAGGCCAGGAGGGATGTCCTGTTCCCCCGAGGGTCCCGGAGGGTGTGCCACATGGCAGCCAGTGCCGCCCGGGTCGATGTGGCAGCAGTTGTTAGCTCGGGGAGCGTGACCAATAGGACAGTCCTGCGGTGCCGAAAGAAGGCCAACGACCTGCAACAAGCAGCATGAGTGAGTTGACACCAACACTCCCAGCCACCCCCCCCTCCAATCAAGACCTTACCGTCCCCACGTGAGAATCCAGCCCCCCAACTCTGCTTGCATCCCCAACCCTCCCTTCAGCCCCCCCTCTCCTTCAACCCCACCAACCCTTCCTTCACACACACCCCCTCCCACCACTGTGAACCATGCATGTGGTTGACGATCCCCTCTCTGTGCCTCCTCAGGAAAAGCTCTCCCAACAACCATCGTACTGGGGTGGGGGTGCTAAACTTAAGAATCCTCAACCCCTTCGAGAACGGGCCCTGGAGGTGTCAGGGGTGACTGGTGACAGAGCGGTCACCAACACAGAGGTTGGCGGAAGCCACAGATGTGAGGACCCACCGGGCCCCACCCGGAGGACCTGTCAAACGTGTGCCGTTATTGCAATACTGACTGACCCATCCATCAGACTGACAGATGTCCATTCTCCTGTTGGTCCTCCAGTCAAAGGTGTCGACCCATCCCGGGTGGCCCCCTCTCCAGATCCCAGGAGAACACGTCGGAGGAGAGCTTTGAGAAAGACACAATCCAGGCATCAGAGCTGTCATCCCCACCCTCCACCAGCGCAGATACATGCATCTCGGTGGGAAATGTTGGTGGTCAGGCCTCTGGAGCACAATCTGGTGAGCACCACACTGCTGCTGATGCAAATTAGGTAGAGCCAGGAATATCTGAGGGAGTCAGCAGTCAGAGGTCAGCTGGATCCCAGGACCCAGCTGCATCCCTGCCTGAGCTGATTCTGAGTCTGTGGGAGGTTTTCCACAGCTGATGGAGATGTTAGTGTGTGGCCAGGACATTCAGACAGAGATGTCAGCGACACTCCAGTGGGTCCATTGCCAATTGGAGGAGTCCCAGAGGCTACGGGCACTGGAGATGTCACCAGCAATGGGTGGCAATTTTATGGGCAGCGCGGGTAGCATTGTGGATAGCACAAATGCTTCACAGCTCCAGGGTCCCAGGTTCGATTCCCGGCTGGGTCACTGTCTGTGTGGAGTCTGCACATCCTCCCCGTGTGTGCGTGGGTTTCCTCCGGGTGCTCCGGTTTCCTCCCACAGTCCAAAGATGTGCAGGTTAGGTGGATTGGCCATGATAAATTGCCCTTAGTGTCCAAAATTGCCCTTAGTGTTGGGTGGGGTTACTGGGTTATGGGGATAGGGTGGAGGTGTTGATATTGGGTAGGGTGCTCTTTCCAAGAGCCGGCGCAGACTCGATGGGCCGAATGGCCTCCTTCTGCACTGTAAATTCTATGACATATCTATGACATAATGCGTGGCACCGAGGCCAACACTGCTGAGGTGGTGACCAGGGTGTTGAGCCTGGTGCACGATGTCGGCACCATTAGTGGAGGTTAGTGACATGGTCATGGCTGAGGGTCTCGACAAAATATTTGCCTCGCTGGGGGATGTCACCCAGTACCAGGCTACCTTGATAAGGTTCTGCGGGACATGTTCCGTTCTCAGATGGGAATGGCCGAGGCGCTGCGGAGCTTGTCCCAGTCACCGAGGAGCATCGCCGAGGGCGCAACACGATGGTGCTGCACTTGGGGAACCACCAGGGCTGGCAGAGACAAATAATGCAGAGGCTCCTTCCCATGTTGAACCCCAGGGCCCAATGGGCACCGAGCAGGTGGAGGGGGCACTGGGTGGCAATGCGGACTCGTCCCATGGAATGGGGATGGTAGCCATCAGTTTCCTCGATTTCTAATCAGCGCCAGTGTGATAACTTGCTGGGGAGGCCGCTGAATGACGGGAGGCCGTTGGATATGGGGTCGCTCCCATTAATTGTATGGAAATGGGGCTTAAGTGGTGATACTTCGTTTTTTGTCACGCTTTGCCGAGATCCTGATTTCACCGAGGGGAGCGAGCGGTTGCAGCAAAAACAGTTTGACGCCTGCTGCATTACTCATTTGTGGTCTGTCCCGTTAGTCACTCGTTTCGCTTACGACTGTAACGAGGGCGGAGAAGTTTTGTGAGAAGACATTAAGACAAGTGACCAAAACTTGGTCAAACGAGTGAGTCTTAAAGAATGGTAAAAGGGGTGAGAGAGGTGGAGAGGCGAACCAGTTTGTGGGTTGGTGGGGGGGGGATGGGGGGGGGGGGGTTGGGGGGGGGTTGCAGAGTATAGGGCTCAGATAGTTGAAGGTACAATCAATGGTGGCATGACAAAAATCTTAGATGCACAAAATTTGGAGGCACACAGAGGCTTGCAGAGCTACAGGAGATTACAGAGATAGGCAGGGGGTAGGTGAGGGAGTGTAGTTAAAGAAATGTGTGTGTTTGTAGAAGAATATGAACTGGGCGACGGTGGCGCAGTGGTTTCACTTCTGCCTGTGACACTGAGGACCCGGGTTCGATCCCAGCCCTGGGTCACTGTCTGTGTGGAGTTTGCACATTCTCCCTGTGTATGCGTGGGTTTCACCCCCACAACCCAGATTAAGTGGATTTACCACGCTAAATTGCCCCTTTATTGGAAAAAAATAATTGGATACTCTAAATTCATATTTAAAAAAAGAATATAAACTGTTCAACAGGAATGCTAAATTACAAGGGAAGATAGTTGATGGAATAATTGGTTCCATCTGTCCACACATCTCAGCGAATTGGCTGGAGTGTGTTCATATGCATTCAACCTGAAATGTATAATCACGCATATGGATGCTGGCTAGAATTCTTGTCACAATGTCCAAATGTGCACGTGCACCCGCGATCATTTGGCTAGAGGCTGTATTCAATGTGAGACGTGGACACAGGAAACGAGAAGCCGAGCCAGCTCGACGCTATCTCTCTGAAGGCTTAATGTGTCCCACCCAAAAATAACTCAACTGTGTTGCATAGAAAATAGTAAATGATCAGTTGAGAGCATAGTTCTGCATCCACAGAATGGAACCGTGATATTAACCCACCACTTGAAAGTGAGTCAAACTTTAATGGGGATGAACTAACTTGTTATAATATATATCCACAGAGTCAATACAGATAGAGGTCATTCAGTCCATCATTTCTCTGCCAGCTCTTTGACAGAGTGTCAAATTCATCCCACACCCTCTGCTTTCCTTTTCATGTTGAAATGTGACATTGACAGTGAAGATGTGAGATTGATCCAGAGCCTATAGTGGAGCCAAATAGTGAGCATCAGTCAGGAAGATGGAGGATCAGATATATTTCACATGAAGAGGAAAATACGAATCTGTTTACTGCTAGCAAAATTAGTTAATCTATACACAGCATGGGGACTTCCGGTGATGGCGGGCGGGAGGCAGGCACACGTTGGAGGGTTTCCGTTCGGGAACAGCATTTTCAGCCCAGTCCCAGGGGTAACAGAGGCAGCAAAAGCAGGGAGAAGTGAAGGGAGATGTTGAAAATAAGTAAAAAAACGGCCGTGGAAAAAGCAGCTGAAAGTCCGTCGGGGAGTGGAAAGGTCACCATGGGGACGGCAAGAAAATTGGAGGCTGGGGCACCAGGGGAGGCTGCATTGCTCATGGCTGAAGAAATGACTAAGGTGATGGCCGTGGAACTCGAAAGGCAGTTCACAAAACACATGGAAGTGATGAGGAAGGAGATGGGGCCGGTATTGAAAGTGCTGGTGGAGGAGGCGATTGCCCCGGTGAGGGCGGCGGTATTGAGCGCAGTGGCGGAGATGCTGGAGCAAGGTGAGACACTGAAGGAAGTGGAAGAGACATTATTGCAGCACAGTTATCAACTTACCTCGATGGGGAAGGATATGCGGAAGGTGATAGAGATCAACAAGGGTCTGTGAGACAAAATGAATGCCTTGGAAAACAGATCCAGGCGACAGAATCTCAGGATTGTGAGTCTTCCCGAAGGAGTGGAAGGCCCGAGACCGACTTAGTATTTTGCCACGATGTTGGCGAAGCTATTGGGGTGATCCCTATTGGATGATCCCTCCGATATGAACTGGATTGGGCTCATCGGTCGTGGAGGCCTGTACCAAAGGAGAGTGAGCTGCCAAGAGTAGTGACTCTGTGTTTTCGTAGGTATAGTGTGAAGGAGAAGGTCCTGTGCCGGGCAAAGCAGAAGTGGGTGGTGCAGTGGGCTGGAGCTGGTATATGCATATATCAGGACTTTACGGTGGAGCTGGCAAGGAGGCGGGCTGCCTTCAGCCGGGTGAAGAAGGCACTGTACATTAGCAAGGTGCAGTGTGGCATTGTATATCCAGCTAAGTTGATGGTGACCAACAAATCCAAGGACTTTTATTTTGGGACGGCGGAAGCAGCGGAGGAATTTGCGAAGGCAGAAGGACTGTGCCTGAATTGAGAAGTGGTCATGTACTGATGTAGCCTCATGTAACTGTATTTTTTCACTACGTGCTGGTGTATGTGCTAAATGAGCCAACGTTGAATATACTTGGACAAGGGAAGAGAGGGGACTTTCACTTGCAATGATGGTTCTTTGGGGCTTGGGTGTGTATGTAGGGTTTGTGTGCTAAAGGGGATTTCTTGGTTTTCCTGGGGCCGGGCAAGGGGGAAAAAGACCCGGGCGGGGGCCTACACGCTGGCCGGTTTAAGCTGGCCAGTGAATGGCAGTGAGGTGGGTGGAAGGGCTGTGGCCTGGCAGAATAGGTCCCAATGAGTCTAGCCGGGGTGGAAAGATGGGGGGGGGGGGGGGGGGGGGGGGGAAGGAACAGAGGTTGGGGGGAGGAGTTTGGTAAGAAGAACTGGAGGGGAGGTGTAGGGGAGGGGGGTCTTGCAATGCATGGGTGTAATTTAAGGTATTCTTTCAGGGATTGGATGGCATTGAATGTTAGGGGGGTGGGTGGTGGGAGGGACTCTATAGATTAATGGTGACCATAGGCGATTCCTAATTCCTTTCTCTTTTATTTCTCCGTTGTTTGTCCCACCGTGGGAGGGTTTGTTTTATTTGATGGTTATATTGTCAGGTGGGCCGTTGTTTGGGGTGGTGGGAGGATGGGATCGTTGTTGTTGATAAGGGGATTGACTTTGTATTTGTTACCATTTACTGCTTGTGGGTGGGGTGTAAATTCTGAAGAAAATGTGAAAATGGAGAATAAAAATATTTTACAAAAAAATCTATACACAGCATAAATATTCAGAGAATAAATTGCATTGCCAGGGCTAGAAAATGGAGGCAAGAAAGTTGCCAACACAACACTAATTGCAGGATCAGAAAAGGCCACACAAAATATCATGGGCGGGATTCCCCATCCCACTGCAGCCATTTTCTCTGTCCCGACAGCCGGCCAATGCGGTTTCCCATTGTGGACACCCCCACGCCATCGGGAAATCCACGGACGTGAGTGCGCTGCCGCCGAAACAGAGGATCCCGCCGACGGAGAATCCAGCCCCATTGATCAAGTAAAATTTAGAAGTTGAGAACATGGATGAACACCAAAAATACAGATCAACAGGAGACAGAAGGAATACATTCTAAAAAAACAAGTGTGAAGATTGAAATGAATGGTGCCACCCTGGAACAAATAGATAAGTTTGTCTAATCAGTGGTAACAGAAGATGGTAGACGTGATGCTGAAGTCAGAAGGCGAGAGACAGCCAGAAGCAATTTCCTGAAGGTGATGGATGTGTTAACGATGAGAAAGCACAACTTGTAACAAGAAGAAAAACACATAAGACGCTACATTCTGTCTACTTTCCTGTGTGCCTCATTATCACAATGCCGTTTCGGGGAGCTTGCTGTGTGCAAATTGGGCTATTGTGGATGCAATCTTGAGAGCTGAATTCATCCTCCCCGCCCTTGCTGTCGTCATCTCCCCTTCACCTCTACCCTGTGATTCCTCTCCGCCGTCACCTACTTGTGCCCGAGGCATTCTCGATCCGAGGCCTCAGGTGGATCAAGTACTGGCAGCAGCCACTGCCTCCCCCGTGACATAGCTGAGTACAGAAGAGCTTCATCAGTCTTTGATTGATCAGGAGCTCTTGGCCGGCTAGACTTCCTGGGGACGTTGATTGATTTTGAGGTCCAATCTAAAACAATATAATAAAGGAAATTAACTCAGGGACAAATTAAAAAGGGCATCCCTTGGTCGGGGCACTTAACAACTTAACATCAAATCATAATTTACATTGATGATTTGGAGTTGGGGACCAAGGGCAATGTGTCCAAGTTTGCAGATGACACTAAGATGAGTGGTAAAGTGAAAAGTGCAGAGGATACTGGAAGTCTGCAGAGGGATTTGGATAGGTTAAGTGAATGGGCTCGGGTCTGGCAGATGGAATACAATGTTGACAAATGTGAGGTTATCCATTTTGGTAGGAATAACAGCAAACGGGATTATTATTTAAACGATAAAATATTAAAGCATGCCGCTGTTCAGAGAGACTTGGGTGTGCTAGTGCATGAGTCACAGAAGGTTGGCTTACAAGTGCAACAGGTGATTAAGAAGGCAAATGGAATTTTGTCCTTCATTGCTAGAGGGATGGAGTTTAAGACTAGGGAGGTTATGTTGCAATTGTATAAGGTGATAGTGCGGCCACACCTGGAGTATTGTGTTCAGTTTTGGTCTCCTTACTTGAGAAAGGACGTACTGGCACTGGAGGGTGTGCAGAGGAGATTCACTAGGTTAATCCCAGAGCTGAAGGGGTTGGATTATGAGGAGAGGTTGAGTCGACTGGGTCTGTACTCGTTGGAATTTAGAAGGATGAGGGGGGATCTTATAGAAACATTTAAAATTATGAAGGGAATAGATAGGATAGATGCGGGCAGGTTGTTTCCACTGGCGGGTGACAGCAGAACTAGGGGGCATAGCCTCAAAATAAGGGGAAGTAGATTTAGGACTGAGTTTAGGAGGAACTTCTTCACCCAAAGGGTTGTGACTATGGAATTCCTTGTCCAGTGAAGCAGTTGAGGCTCCTTCATTACATGTTTTTAAGGTAAAGATAGATAGTTTTTTGAAGAATAAAGGGATTAAGGGTTATGGTGTTCGGGCCGGAAAGTGGAGCTGAGTCCACAAAAGATCAGCCATGATCTCATTGAATGGCGGAGCAGGCTCGAGGGGCCAGATGGCCTACTCCTGCTCCTAGTTCTTATGTTCTTATGTTCTTATAATGTGAAAAGAGGGGCAATCCAATCCATACAGTGCCCATCGAGCACGGAAGGCCGGAGACTTTGATCCGTTGGTCAAGACCCTGTCCCCTCATCAAGATTCCATCCTGCGCTGCGTACATTGGCTAGATGTGCTTAATGAGTTGCAAACTGCTTTGGGATGACCTGAGGTTTTAGCAGGAACGAAATAAATGCAAGTCCTTTTTTTCCTCTTTACGTCCTCAGTATCTCCGATTATAATTTTGGTCATGTTTTCAAACTCCATCTAGTGAAAATGTGACACCAGGAATCTCAGGAAGTGTCCTCAGCTTCCAGTTGTGCGAACCAGTAGTGTCTGAAGACAGATACGGTCACTGTGCAGCAAGCAGGGCACACGCTTCCTACAACCTCTCACCCTTCCTAAGACATGGTTACATCGGAACATAGGAATTTACAGGACAGGAAAAGACTGCTGTGGCCCAGATGGCCAGGCAGGTTGGCCAGGAAATATCATATCCCATGGCTCCTCTTGCAGCACTCCATAAATTGACTCTCCAAGTACTTGTCCAAATTCTTTCCTGAGTTAGCTGATATAATCTACCTCTCTTGAAACTCCACCCACTACATTCAACACCTGCTGTGTGGCGATGGTTGAACTCCTCACCCACTCCTTTGGCTAACTTTGAGGATTTGAGGGCCTCAGGAGGATTAACCAGCTGAAGTAAATGAGTTACTCCACGTGCTCAATAAGGTGATAACCCATTTCTTTCCGCACAAATGACTGCATATGTTTTTAATAATTGGATTCTGCGATGAAAGGAGCTCTCAGTTCGTAACTCCACATCGAGCATTGTTCTCTGGAGGGACAATATTGCAATTGAGTTAAAATACCTGACATGTTCATTTTGCTATGTGGCACATCAGTTGTAAAGTCTGAAAGAGGGTTTATTTTTGCGTGTTTCTACAACTTTTTTTTTCACAATTTGTACAGGACCAGAAAATCTTTCAGGATATACAAGATAAATATTTGCCCTGAAAAGTGTCCAATTGCTTGCAGCTGCCAGCCTAATTAGGAAACATTTCCCCTCCCCCCACCCACCGGAAAAAATGTGTGCTTTGAAATTACTCCATTTTGCACTCAAAAAATTGAGCCCCCCAAAAATTGTGCAGATTAAACATTTGCTGCTGGGAAGGAACATTTGCCAGTGATTTATGAGTCAATTGTTCCAGCTGCTTGTTGAATGGCCCAATGACCACGGCTGGAAAAATATTCTCCAGAAATCCTCCAAGTACTCAGCATTAGCTCAGCCTGTTTTCCGTGTGTGACAGGGAAGATGTTTCCACTCTTACGGTGGCAACAGAAGTGGGGGCCATAAAATGAGCTGGTCTATTGATTCTTCGTTATAGAAATATAAACATATAAACATAGACAATAAGAGGAGGAGGCCATTCAGCCCTTCGAGCCTGCTTCGCCATTCATTATGTTCATGGCTGATCATCCAACTCAATAGCCGAATCCCCTCACACCCTTTGATCCCCTTCACCCGAAGTGCTATACGCAACTGCTTCTTGAAAACATACAGGGTGGGATTCTCAGTCAGCTGACGACAGAATCGGGAAACACAATTGGGCGGAGAATTGGTTTTGGCGCCGGAATCGTGGCGGATGCCAGTTTCACGGCAAATCGCAATTCTCCGGTGCCTCAACAGCCCGTCAATGCGTCCCAGAATGCACATACAGTAAACACCGTTGGCATATCATTCGCGGGCCTGCCCCGGTATTCTCCGGGGCCTCCGCGACGCTCCGCCTCCACTGGGGCGAATTCCCGACGGCGAGGTTCACTTGTGCTTTTAAAAATCCTGAAACTGGCGCTGTGGCTGCTGAGGGAGAGAGAGGGGGTACAGAAAGTGTCCAACATCACCATAGTCATGCTCCTGCCCGGGTCGGGGGGATTGGGGGGGGGTAGGGGAGGTGGGCTGTGGGGTCGGGGTGGACGAGCACAGAACACCATTGCAGCGGTCTGCAAGGGAGCCATGCAGCTACTCGAGCCGCTGACTGCCCACTGTGAACTTAGTGCCAAGGGTCGTATGGGTGTCCCCCTAGGTACCCTCTGGCTCCAGCTGACCCCTCAGCGGAATGGGCGTGCTCCAGTGCAACCAGTGCCATCTTGTTGGCTGGGATGAGTGTGTGGGGATTGTAATGTGTATATGTGGCTGCAGCATGTCAGCCTCCTGAGTGGCAATCACAGACCCGCACTGCTTCTTATTGGAATCGATGGTGTCCTACGTGGCGTCAGTGCTAGTCCATCAACAGTCGCTGAATCAGTCCAGGTGCAGCGCCAGTTTTGCTGTCGTGGAAGTCCATGAATCTTGCCCTGGAGTCAACATTTAATCTCAGGAACGGAGAATCCCACCCACAATGATTTGGGTCTCAGCTCCTTCCTGTGGCAACAAATTCCACAGGCTGACCACTCACTGGGTGAACAAATGTCTCCTCAGCTCTGTTCTAAATGGTCTACCACATATCCTCAGCTTGTGACCCCCTGTTTCTGGACGCACCCATATTCGGGAACATCCTTCCTGCATCTACCCTGTTTAGATCTGTTATAAATTCATAGGTTTCTACGAGATACCCCCTCATTCTTCTGAACTCCAGCGAATACAATCCTAACTGATTCAATCACTCCTCATACATCAGTCCTGCCATCCTTGGAATCAGTCTGGTAAACCTTTGCTGCACTCCCTCTAGAGCAAGAACATCCTTCGTCAGGAAAGGAGACCAAAACTCAGATGGGGTAGGCGTGGGAAAAGGGTGTTTGACTGAGTGAGGTGATTGGAAGTGAGAGTTCCTTTGCTGGAAAGTTGAGGAATACATCCAGAATTGACAACATTAAAAGAATCACAACAACAGCTTGCATTTACATTGCACCTTTAAAGCATTAAGTCATCGCTCGGTGCTTTACAAAAAAAGGTCAACAATAAATAGGAGGAGTAGACCATTCAGCCCATTGAGCATGTTCCACCATTCAATACCATCATGACTTGTTCCCGTATCCCTTGATTCCCTAAAAGATGAAAAATCTGTCTATCCCAGCCTTAAATGTGTTCGATGATGGAGCATCGACAACCCTTTCAATCCAGGCAACTATCCAGTGAACCTTCGTTATACCGTCATCAATGCAAGCATATTCTTTCTTCAATATGGAGATCAAACTATTCCAGGTGTGGTACAGGAGAATTATGAGACACAAAGAGATTTCAGGAGCGAAAGCTTGGGCAAGGAAGTAGGTATTAAGGAGGAGATCGAGGTGGAGAAATAGTGAGGTCTAAGGTGGGAATTCCACATATTTGGGGCTCAACAACTGAAGACATGATCATCGATGGTCAAGCAAGTCTGAGGTCAACAGATAATTTTGATATAGGAACAAGAGATATGGGGATCATGCAAAAATGGGTTGGTAGGTCACAGATTAGTCATGATATTCTTAGATTGATGTCTGTATTCCAAGAGTTAAATTACAAGCAGAGATTCCACCAAGCCAGGGTGATATTCCTTGGAAGGTTAAGAGCTGACCTGATCAAAGTTCCCAAGATAGCAAATGTAGATACAGAGGGAAACGGGGAGAAATCTCATGGAGGTGAGATCTCTGTGCCATCTCTTTTTGGGAAGGTCTGCTACTCAAGCACTTAACAGGCCAACGGCCAACACGAAATTTGCAAAGGGCTAGGATATTCTAAACCCGCAATGGAGGCGGGCATGTCACGAGTGCAGGCTACAGGCTTACTGTCTGCACCCTTATCCTGAACCAGTGAAAATTGTGGGTGCCGGGAATGAGGACTGAGTCCGCAGCTGTCACACCGAGTGCCCGCCGGGTGGAACTATGAGAGAACCACTCTGGCCGAAACTCGGCCAGCTGCACTTGGAGAATCGCCGCGGGAGCCTCTTTCAATGGCCTCCAACAGCGCCGGACCGGAGAATCGTGGGAGCGGCGTGGTGTACAGTGGTTAGCACTGTTGCATCACAGTGCCAGGGGCTCAGGTTCTATTCCCGGCTTGAGTCACTATCTGTGCGGAGCCGACATGTTCTCCCCGTGTCTGTCTCCGGGTGCTCCAGTTTCCTCCCACAAGTCCCGAAAGACAGGCTGGTTTGGTGAATTAGACATTCAGAATTCTCCCTCTGTGTACCCGAATAGGTGCCGGATTTTTGTGACTAGGAGATTTTCACAGTAACTTCATTGCAGTGTTAATGTAAACCTACTTGTGACAATAAAGATTATTATAATGTAGGTTGTGAGTAGTTGGGGCCTGAGGACTGAACCCAGTGGCACACCACTAGTTACAGCTTGCCAACTCGAAAAATGCCCATTTATCCCACTCTCTGCTTTCTGTTGTTTAGCCAATCTTCTATCCAAGCTAATATATTACCCCCAACCCCATGGGATCATACTTTGCGTTAACATTTTGTGCGCCACCTTATCAAATACCTACTGAAATTCCAGATACACTGTGGGCTGGATTCTCGGGTCCCCCGGTCGCATGTTTCTCGGTGGCCCGCTGTCCAATGGTGGTGGGATTCTCTACTCCTGCTGCTTATCAAAAGGATTTCCCAATGAAGCCACCCCATGCCACCCGGAAACCTATGGGCAGAGTTCCCGCCGTGAATCCCAACGGCCAGTGAATTCGGGCTACATCTAAGGGACGCCCATTATCCACTTTGCTTGTTACATCTTCGAAGAACTCCATCAAATTAGTCAAACATGATTTAACCTTCATGCTGATGCTGATGGATTGCATTTTGACTTTCCAAATGTCCTGCTACTACTTTGCTGATAATGAATTCTAACAGTTTCCCAACAACTGACGTTAAACTAACTGTTTATAGTTTTCTTCTGTCTGCCTTTCTCCATTTTTGAACATTAACCTTTTTCCAATCCACTGGAACCTTTCCACAATCTAAGGAATTTTGGAATATTATAGCCAATGCCTCCACTATCTCTGCCGCCACTTCCTCTTGGACCCGAGGATGTAGGCCATCAGGCCCTGGGGACTGTCTGCCTTTAATCCCAATTGTTTGCAGAGTACTATATCCCTAGGGGTGGCGATTGTTTTAAGTTCCTTCTTTTCCACAACCTCTGCATTATCTGTTACTATTGGAATGGTTCTAGTGTCCTCCACCATGAAAACTGAGGCAAAATATTGATTTACTGTCTCTGCCATTCCTGTGTTCCCCATTATCGATTTCCAGTCTCGTCCTCTAAGTGACCAACGGTGACTTTAGCTACTCTCTTCATTTTTATGTACTTATAGAATCTTTTGCAGTCCGTTTTTATAGTTTGCGCTAGGCTGCTTTCATAATTTGCCTTTGCTCTTTTTATTACATTTTAAAATAATCCCCTGTTGCTCTTTAAAGGTTTCCCAATCCTCCAGTTTGCCACTGATCTCTGCAAATTGGTGTGCTTTAGGTTTTGCCTTTATGTTACCTTGTATCTCCTTTCTTAGCCTCTTACAATGTTTCTTCTTCTGTGAAATATCTTTTAGTTGGGATAGATAGATAGAATTTACAGTACAGAAGGAAGCCATTCGGCCCATCGAGTCTGCACCGGCTCCTGGAAAGAGCACCCTACCCAAGGTTAACACCTCCACCGTATCCCCATAACCCCACCCAACACTAAGGGCAATTTATGATGGCTAATCCACCTAACCTGCACATCTTTGGACTGTGGGAGGAAACCGGAGCACCCGGAGGAAACCCACGCACACACGGGGAGGATGTGCAGACTCCACACAGACAGTGACCCAAGCCGGAATCGAACCTGGGACCCTGGGGCTGTGAAGCGATTGTGCTATCCACAATGCTACCGTGCTGCCCGGGATGAATTGAATATCTCCATAAATATCTGCCACTCTTCATCAACTGTCCGACCTTTTAGTCTTTCTGCCTAGTCCAATGGAGCCAACTCTGTCTTCGTGTCTATGTACCAAACTTGATTTAGCAGGGTAATGCAGGAGGTGGAGGAGTCGTCAGTGGAGGAGCTGAAGGCTAAATGGGAGGAGGAACTCGGGGAGCAGACAGAGGACGGGACTTGGGCGGATGCCTTGGAGAGAGTCAACTCTTCCTCCTCATGTGCGAGGCTTAGTCTCATCCAATTTAAGGTGCTGCACCGGGCCCACATGTCCGGGACTAGGATGAGTAGGTTCTTCGGGGGTGAGGACAGGTGCACCAGATGTTCGGGGAGTCCTGCGAACCACGCCCATATGTTCTGGGCATGCCCAGCACTGGAAGAATTCTGGAAGGGGGTGGCGGGGACGGTGTCGAGGGTGGTTGGATCCAGGGTCAAACCAGGGTGGGGACTCGCGATTTTTGGAGTTGCGGTAGAGCCCGGAGTGCAGGAAGCGAAAGAGGCCGGTGTCCTGGCCTTTGCGTCCCTAGTAGCCCGTCGAAGGATTCTGTTACAATGGAAGGATGCAAGGCCCCCAAGTGTGGAGACCTGGATCAGTGACATGGTGGGATTTATAAATTGGAAAAGGTCAAATTTGCCCTGAGAGGATCAATACAAGGGTTCTATAAACGATGGCAGCCTTTTTTGGACTTCCTGGCTCAGAGATAGGTAACTGGGTCAATAGCAGCAGCAACCCGGGGGGGGGGGGGGGGGGGGTGCATTATTGTAGTGTTTATTCTGTAACTTTATAGTGTGTTAATATGCGTTGTTGTTAAAATGCTGGGTTGTTCATGGGGCGAATGTATATGATTGTTAATATTATTGTTATTTTCGGTATTTTACTAAGGTGCGTCAATGTTGTATAAAATCAAAATTTCTCAATAAAAATTATTTATAAAAAAAAAAAAACTTGATTTAGCACCAGAACACTGGTGTGGAACTCAAGTTTATTGCCCTTTGTGGTGAACCACTGTGCACCTGTATTAGGGGATGTAAGGTAGGACCTGTATTACAGGTTTGGCGGTAGCCCCTGCCAGCTTGCTCCGCCCAGTAGGAGGAGTATAAATATGCGTGTCCTCCATTCATCTGCCATTTCGCCAGCTGCAGCAGGAGGCCATGCATCTGACTGCAATAAAGCCACAGTTGTACCCAACCTTAGTCCTTGTGCAATTGATCGTGCATCAGCCCTCAGACTGAATTTGGAATTCAGGCATGTAATCCTTTATTGCAAGATCATTGTACACTGAGGAAGCACTACTGAGAAAGATGCAAGTAGGAAGCCACGGTATAATTCAACCACCATTGGCACGATAGCCAGTGCTGGCAAGCCTAGTAAGCAGTGTAGCCTCAAGCACCAAGGGAATGCCCAGCTTTTATCACTGTATGGAAGGCCTGCGGCAGTAGAGGACAATGGGAAAGTCAATGCAGAAAGCATAGGCTAAAAAAGTGGTGCAACATCATGAGAAGCCACCAATAGGGCCCGACAGGTGCAATACTCTAAACAACCAAGAGCATGTGACAAACAACGTAAAGACCAGAACGATAAAATGCCTGGCCACATTACATGTTCAGGTGATGTGGATGACCAGATGATATGGATGACAAGGTGAGCCAACATTCAGCACGGTAAATATTAAAGAGTGCATCGGCATGGTGGTAATAACAGAATCCTTTGGCTCAGAGATTCCAACCCTTGAATCCAGTACACTGAAATGTTCCTGTGAAAACTTACCCTGGTCACCCCAGATATTTTTGTTGTGCACCTTTCAGTTCCCGTGACCGTAGGTCTACTGATGTGCAAGGGCCTGTCCATGATTACCTTCCATGGTATTGTTAAGACAATGCCGAGGACCATAGAAACAAGGCACACCATTGGGAACTCTGTGCTTACACTGGGAGAAGATCACTAACTCTGCAACATAGATCATAAGTCGACAGGCCACATGCCACTGTTTGAACCAAATGCATATACTGCTATGGTATTGGACCAGACCCTCCAATATATATCAGGAAACTGGTTGAGAAACCCCAACAATTTTTCAATTTGTAAACTGTGAGGAAAGGTACTTCACCCCCAGGAATGATTCCACTGGCAATAAGGAATTTTTGTATCAAGGCAAACTTTTTAAAAAATATTTTTTATTCTCCTCCTTTCTCACATTTTATCCCAAATTTACACCCACCAACAATAAACAATAATCAGTAACAAATATGTCAATCCCCATATCAATAACAACAATCCCATCCTCCCACCAAACCCCAAACAATAGCCCGCATGTTCACACAAACAAATGATAAAAAGGAATTAGGGATCACCCATAGTCACCATTAACACTCACAGACCCCCTCCCCCCAGCCTTCCCACCCACCCGCCCTAACTAATATTCGATGTTATCCAGTTTTTGAAAGTGCATAATGAATAATGCCCATGAATTGTAGAATCTCTCCATCCTTCCCCTCAGTTCAAACTTAACCTTCTCAAGAGTCAAGAATTCCAACAGGTCCCCCCGCCACGCCAGGGCACAGGGTGGAGAGGTTGCTCTCCAACCCATCAGGATCCACCTTCGGGCAATCAACGAGGCGAAGGCTACAACATCTGCCTCCCTACCCATTTCCAACCCTGGCTGGTCCGACACCTCGAATATGGCCTCCTGGGGGCCCAGGTCCAGTTTCATGTGCACCACTTTAGAAATTACCCAAAAAATATCCTTCCAGCAATCCTCTGGACAGGACCAAAACATATGAGCGTGATTAGCGCCCCCCCCCCCCCCCCCCCCCCCCCCCCCCGCAACGTTCACACTCATCTTCTACTCCTTCAAAGAATCGGCTCATCCTCGCCCTCGTGAGGTGTGCTGTATGTACCACTTTCAGCTGTATCAGCCCCAAACTGTGCACGAGGTGGAAGGATTCACTCTGCGGAGCACCTCACGCCAGAACCCCTCCTCCATATCCTCTCCCAACTCTTCCTCCCATTTGCTTTTATCCATTCCAGTGGTGCCTTATCCTCTTCCAAAATAGCTCCATAAACCGCCGACACTACCCCCTTCTCCAGACCCTCTGTCGTCAGCACCTCCTCCAGCAATGTGGAGGCCGACTCCACCGGGAAGCTCTGTATCTCCTTCCTGGCAAAATCTCGAACCTGCATGTATCTAAACATTTCCCCCTGCTCCAGCCCATACTTCGCTTCCAGCTCCTTCAATCCTGCAAACTGACCCCTAAGAAACAAATCTTTTAGTGTCTTAATCCCCTTCTCCTCCCATTTCCGAAAACTTCCATCCTACCTCCCTGGCTCAAATCTGTGGGTCCCCCGAATCGGCATTTCACTTGACCCTGCTCCCAACCCGAAGTATTGGCGAAACTGCCTCCAAATTCTCAATGAAGCTATTATTACCGGACTCCCTGAGTATTTCCCTGGGGCCATCGGGAGCGGCGCTGTTGCTAGAGCTTTCAATCCCGACCCCCTGCACAAACTCTCCTCCATTCTGACCCACTGGGAATCAACCCAGCTCTGCACCTTCTCCACATTCGCCGCCCAGTAGTAATACATCAGGTTCGGAAGACCCAAACCCTCTGCCTGCCTTCCCTTCTGCAGCAGAACCTTTCTAACTGGCCACCTTCCCTCCCCATATGAACAAAGTCATCCTTCCCTCCATCTCTTTGAAAAATGCCTTTGGCAGGAAAATCGGTAGGCATTAAAAAAATAAACAGAAATTGCGGCAACATGTTCATTTTAACCGCCTGTACCTGACCCGCCAGTGACAGGGATATCATCCCACCTTGCCAGATCAGCTTTCACTCTCCCCACCAAACTAGAAATGTTGTACCTGCGGAGCACCCCCGCCTCCCCCCACTCCCGGGCAACCTGCACCCCCAGGTACCTAAAATGAGTCCTTGCCCTACGGAATGGCAGCCCCCCCCCCCCACCCCTGCCCGCACCCCCGGCTGTGACACCACAAAATACTCACTCTTGTCTAGATTTAGTTTGTACCCCGAGAAAGACCCAAACACTCGAAGCAGCTCCAATATTCCCACTATCGACACACTCGGTTCCAACACGTATAACAGCAAGTCATCAGCATATAAGGACACCCTATGCTCTATCCCCCCCTCTCCCCCGCCCCACACTATTCCTTTCGATGCCCCCGAACTTCTTAATACGATGGCCAACGGCTCAATCGCGAGTGCAAACAGCAGGGGGGGACATAGGACATCCCTGCCTAGTCCCACGATGGAGAGAAAAGTATCTTGAGATGATGTTGTTTGTACTGACACTCGCCCTCAGCTCTTTATATAGTAGCTTTACCCAATTCACAAATGTTGGTCTAATCCCAAACCGCTCCAGAACTGCCATCAAGTACTCCCATTCTACCTGGTCAAACGCCTTCTCAGCGTCCAATGCCACAACCACCTCTGTTTCCTTCCCCTCCGCCGGTGCAATAATGACGTTCAATACCCTTCTAACGTTTGAAAAGAGCTGCCTCCCTCTCACAAACCCTGTCTGATCCTCACCTATCACCTTTGGGAGGCACTCCTCCAGCCTACCCTCCAGTACCTTCACCAATACCTTTGCGTCCACATTCAGAGGTGATGTGGGCCGATACGACCCACACTCCATTGGATCCTTATCTTTTTTTAGCAACAGGGAAATCGATGCCTGCCCCAAGGTTTGTGGCAACACCCCCTTCCCTATCGCCTCTTCAAACATCCCCACCATCAGGGGTGCCAGCTTATCCTTGAATATTTTATAATATTCCACCGGAAACCCATCCGGCCCTGCCACCTTCCCCGACTGCATCCTCCCAATCGCATCTTTTATCTCCTGCTCCACTATTGCTCCTTCTAATGTGGCCCTATCCCCCTACCCTAACCTCGGGTACTCCAGCCCATCTAGAAATTCCTGCATCTCCCGGTCTCCCCCGGGTGGCTCTGACCTGTACAACCTCTCAAAACGTTCCTCAAAGACCTTGTTAATCAGATCCAGAGGCACCACCAACTTCCCTGCCCTATCCCTCACCTGAACAATTTCCCTTACTGCTGCCTCCCTCCAGAGCTGACCTGCTAACATACCTTATCTCCATGTTCGTAAACTGCACCCCTTGCTCGCCTCAGGTGGTGCACCGCCTTCCTGGTAGATAGTCGATCAAAGCTCGTTTGTAGTTCCTTCCTCTTTTCCAACTTCGCTGCGTCCCCATCTTCTGCATAACTCCTATCTACCTCCAACACCTCATCTATTACCCTCTGCCGCTCCAACCTCTCCTCTTTGTCCAACCTGGCCTTAAACAAAATCACCTCACCCCTCACCACCGCCTTTAGAGCCTCCCAGACAACTGCCTTCGACACCTCATCCGTACAGTTGAAACCTACATATTCCTCAATTATCTTTTCAACTTTGTCACAGAAATCGTGGTCCCCCAAAAGTCCCACATCCAGTTTCCACCCCAGCCTCTGCCCTGCCCCCTTCTCCAGTACCATATCCACCCAATGTGGAGCATGATCTGACGCTGCAATTGCCGAATATTCCGACCCCTTACCCCCAGCCAGCAAAAGTCGATCCGCGAGTATACCTTACGGTCTGCCGAGAAAAATGAGTAATCCCGTTCCCTCGGGGTGCAGAAACCTTCAAGGGTCCACCCCTCCCATTTCCACCATTAGCCCAGCCAACGCTTTTGCCCCCCTGATGGGACCAGCCAGCACGGCCGTGATCTGTCCAAGCTTGGCTCCAAGTTCCAGTCCCCCCCCCCCCACTATCAGTTTGTGTGTGTCTAATTCGGGGATGGCCCCAAACACCTTCTTTTTGAATCCCACATCATCCTAATTGGGATCGTATACACTTAACAGCGCCACTAACCTCCCCTCCAGCACCCCTGTCACAATCAGGTATCTACCCCCCTGATCTGCCACCACTTCTCCATCTGGAAGCGTACTCTTTTGCTGACCATTACCGCTCCCTCGACCCCTTCTGTCAAGTTCAGAGTGAAACATCTGACTAACTCAGCCCTTTTTAAGTCTCACCTGGTCCTTCACCCTCAAGTGAGTCTCCTGCAGCATTGTTACATCGGCTTTCAAACTTTTAAATGTTCACGTTCCACATGTTCCACGTGACTACCCTAACTGGGGGTCTCTCACCACCCCCTCCCCACCCTTCTTATCCACCATCATCATACCACTGGGCCTTGCCCAAGAGCCTGACCCACTCCTATCCATTATTAACATCAAACCCCTTCCCCCCCTCCCAAAACACCCCCTACATTTCCTCTCAAAAAAGCATCTCCCAGCATCAATCCGTTCCCCTCCCACCGCCGCTCGCCTCGTAGGCCCATCGAAACTGCTAACCAGGCTCCAATGTCCGCAGCCCTCCTCTCACCTCACCTCCGTTCACTAGCCGACTAGGCAAACTTTATTTTAACACAGGATTAACCCCATTAGCATCTAAGGAAAAAATAGCTTTTCAATAAACAGTTAAACAGTTCTTTAAAAAATAAAGAAAGTACTTTGAGCTTACTGTCCCATCTACTTCTGAAATTTTAATTCAGCAAAATCCACACACCCAGGTCAAATGCCACATATTAACAATGCTAACACCCTACAGCTTACAGATTTATTCACACAGTCCTTGGGAGAGAGGCTTTCAGACGTCAGTCCGAGTAAACACCTCCTTTCCTCAGAAACCAGAGCAGAACTCAAAATGAACCGTAAAACAACAGGCACAGGACAGGGCTGCAAACACAAATCTAAAGACCCAGCCCCTTCCCATGAATGACATCACAGCCTACGAAGCTGTTCTCCCTTTAATCACAGCTTTAGCAGACATATAATCTGAATACCTTAACCTGAGTTTTGTTAATAACGTGATAAGAACATAAGAACATAAGAACTAGGAGCAGGAGTAGGCCATCTGGCCCCTCGAGCCTGCTCCGCCATTCAATGAGATCATGGCTGATCTTTTGTAGACTCAGCTCCACTTTCCGGCCCGAACACCATAACCCTTAATCCCTTTATTCTTCAAAAAACTATCTATCTCTACCTTAAAAACATGTAATGAAGGAGCCTCAACTGCTTCACTGGGCAAGGAATTCCATTGATTCACAACCCTTTGGGTGAAGAAGTTCCTCCTAAACTCAGTCCTAAATCTACTTCCCCTTATTTTGAGGCTATGTCCCCTAGTTCTGCTTTCACCCGCCAGTGGAAACAACCAGCCCGCATCTATCCTATCTATTCCCTTCATAATTTTAAATGTTTCTATAAAATCCCCCCTCATCCTTCTAAATTCCAACGAGTACAGTCCCAGTCTACCCAACCTCTCCTCGTAATCCAACCCCTTCAGCTCTGGGATTAATTTAGTGAATCTCCTCTGCACACCCTCCAGCGCCAGTACGTCCTTTCTCAAGTAAGGAGACCAAAACTGAACACAATACTCCAGGTGTGGCCTCACTAACACCTTATACAATTGCAACATAACCTCCCTAGTCTTAAACTCCATTCCTCTAGCAATGAAGGACAAAATTCCATTTGCCTTCTTAATCACCTGTTGCACCTGTAAACCAACTTTCTGTGACTCATGCACTAGCACACCCAGGTCTCTCTGCACAGCGGCATGCTTAAATATTTTATCGTTTAAATAATAATCCCGCTTGCTGTTATTCCTACCAAAATGGATAACCTCACATTTGTCAACATTGTATTCCATCTGCCAGACCCTAACCCATTCACTTAACCTCTCCAAATCCCTCTGCAGACTTCCAGTATCCTCTGCACTTTTCGTTTTACCACTCATCTTAGTGTCATCTGCAAACTTGGACACATTGCCCTTGGTCCCCAACTCCAAATCATCTATGTAAATTGTGAACAATTGTGGGCCCAACACGGATCCCTGAGGGACACCACTAGCTACTGATTGCCAACCAGAGAAACACCCATTAATCCCCACTCTTTGTTTTCTATTAATTAACCAATCCTCTATCCATGCTACTACTTTACCCTTAATGCCATGCATCTTTATCTTATGCAGCAACCTTTTGTGTGGCACCTTGTCAAAGGCTTTTTGGAAATCCAGATATACCACATCCATTGGCTCCCCGTTATCTACTGCACTGGTAATGTCCTCAAAAAATTCCACTAAATTAGTTAGGCACGACCTGCCCTTTATGAACCCATGCTGCGTCTGCCCAATGGGACAATTTCTATCCAGATGCCTCGCTATTTCTTCCTTGATGATAGATTCCAGCATCTTCCCTACTACCGAAGTTAAGCTCACTGGCCTATAATTTCCTGCTCTCTGCCTACCTCCTTTTTTAAACAGTGGTGTCACGTTTGCTAATTTCCAATCCACCAGGACCACCCCAGAGTCTAGTGAATTTTGGTAAATCATCATTAGTGCATCTGCAATTTCCCTAGCCATTTCTTTTAGCACTCTGGGATGCATTCCATCAGGGCCAGGAGACTTGTCTACCTTTAGCCCCATTAGCTTGCCCATCACTACCTCCTTAGTGATAACAATCCTCTCAAGGTCCTCACCTGCCATAGCCTCATTTCTATCAGTCAGTGGCATGTTATTTGTGTCTTCCACTGTGAAGACCGACCCAAAAAACCTGTTCAGTTCCTCAGCCATTTCCTCATCTCCCATTATTAAAACTCCCTTCTCATCCTCTAAAGGACCAATATTTACCTTAGCCACTCTTTTTTGTTTTATATATTTGTAAAAACTTTTGCTGTCTGTTTTTATATTCTGAGCAGGTTTACTCTCATACTCTATCTTACTCTTCTTTATAGCTTTTTTAGTAGCTTTCTGTTGCCCCCTAAAGATTTCCCAGTCCTCTAGTCTCCCACCAATCTTTGCCACTTTATATGCTTTTTCCTTCAATTTGATACTCTCCCTTATTTCCTTAGATATCCATGGTCGATTTTCCCTCTGTCTACCGTCCTTCCTTTTTGTTGGTATAAACCTTTGCTGAGCACTGTGAAAAATCACTTGGAAGGTTCTCCACTGTTCCTCAACTGTTCCACCATAAAGTCTTTGCTCCCAGTCTACCTTAGCTATTTCTTCTCTCATCCCATTGTAATCTCCTTTGTTTAAACACAAAACACTAGTATTTGATTTTACTTTCTCACCCTCCATCTGTATTTTAAATTCCACCATATTGTGATCGCTCCTTCCGGGAGGATCCCTAACTATGAGATCATGAATCAATCCTGTCTCATTACACAGGACAAGATCTAGGACCGCTTGTTCCCTCGTATGTTCTATTGCATACTGTTCTAGGAAACTATCGCGGATACATTCTATAAACTCCTCCTCAAGGTTGCCTTGACCGACCTGGTTAAACCAATCAACATGTAAATTAAAATCCCCCATGATAACTGCTGTACCATTTCTACATGCATCAGTTATTTCTTTGTTTATTGCCTGCCCCACCATAACGTTACAATTTGGTGGCCGATAGACTACTCCTATCAGTGACTTTTTCGCCTTACTATTCCTGATTTCCACCCAAATGGATTCAACCTTATCCTCCATAGCATCGATGTCATCCCTTACTATTGCCCGGATGTCATCCTTAAATAACAGAGCAACACCACCTCCCCTACCATCCACTCTGTCAGGCCATTTCTCCTTGTGTCTGTGTGGGTTTCCTCTGGGTGCTCTGGTTTCCTCCCACATGCCAAAGAGGTGCAGGTTAGGTAGATTGGCCGTGCTAAATTGTCCCTTAGTGTACAAAAGGTTAGGTCGGGTTACTGGGTTTACGGAGTCAGGGTAGGGAGGCATGGGATTAAGTAGGGTGCTCTTTCCAAGGGCCGATGCAGACTCGATGGGCCAAATGGCCTCTTCCTGCAGTGTAAAATCAATGATTCTATGGTCCATATAGGTATCCATAGCAACACCTTTTATCGAGAGGAAATTAGTATAGTTCAGCCAGGGTGGTGGAGACTAGGAACTGGCCAGGCCTCCACTATAACAAGAAGTGAAAGGTTATTAGATCATCCTGATGGGGGTTGAGGGTGTAGAGAGATTGGTAGTTCACGGTGATAGTTAAGGTCAGGAAATTGGAAACCTCTTAAAGTGACAGAGGGCATCAGAAGAATCATGGATATAAGTGGGAAGAGACCGGACAAGGGGAGAAAAAGAATAGAGACGAGATAGGAAGACATCAGTTCAGTAAGGTAGCAAAGGCTGAAACGCTAGGTTGACGGGAATTCCTGTTTGTGGATCTTGGGAACAAGGTAGAAGTGAGCTGTTCAGTGTTGGGGCACAATCAGTTTATAGGCCATGGAGAAATGGTCATCAGAGGCGATGAGGTCAATGACATACCAGGAGACATTGTCTTGATGGTGGCGACATGATCTGGGAGAGATAGGAGGAATTGTTGTAAAGTTGGCGTTCAGCCTCACCTCTATTTTCGAAGAGATGCTACGTGTTAGGATTGGCAGGGTAAATTGGAATGATCCCAAACAGCAAGCTGTTTCTTTGGACTGATATCACAAGTCAATCCTCCTCGGGACAAGTAGATTAGAGTAACGTTACACAGCTCCATGTCACACACAAATAGCTCTTCCCCTTATGCTTTCGTCCTTTTAAAAGTGCTGCATAAATGCAAGATTATGTTGCTCAGAAACAGCATAGGGAAACGAATTCCATATTTTAAACTCACCTGAGGCATTAAGTAGTCCCAAGACAGGTCAGATACAGCACAGAGGTAAAGCACAGCAGTCTAACCTAACAGGATTCCCTGTGATGTCCCAACACATCCTGACTCAGCTGAAAATAGCCACTATTATGTTCCTCAGCCATACAGTGACGGAAGGCACTGTGTTCCCCCCTCCCCCACACCTCCCGCCAAAACATTCTGATTTATTTTGGATCCGAGCGAATGTGCTTTTGATAACTTTCCTTTCACTAATGTTTCCACACATTAGTTCAATGAACATTATATTGCAGCATCGATGACAAACCAGATGTTAAGTATAAAAGGCTAAACTTAAATATGGAAATATATCGTCCACATCATTAATGATATAAGATCACATGAGGACAGAGCATGCGAGAGATAGTTGTATGTCGAGCCTCGTGCTTAATTGTGTAATAGAACATAGAACATAGAACAGTACAGCACAGAACAGGCCCTTCGGCCCTCAATGTTGTGCCGAGCCATGATCACCCTACTCAAACCCACGTATCCACCCTATACCCGTAACCCAACAACCCCCCCACCCTTAACCTTACTTTTATTAGGACACTACGGGCAATTTAGCATGGCCAATCCACCTAACCCGCACATCTTTGGACTGTGGGAGGAAACCGGAGCACCCGGAGGAAACCCACGCACACAGGGGGAGGACTCCACACAGACAGTGACCCAGCCGGGAATCGAACCTGGGACCCTGGAGCTGTGAAGCATTTATGCTAACCACCATGCTACCCTGCTGCCCTTATATTATATTGTATTATATTGAATCAAAAGTAGAGTTTATCAACAACCTTGCCTCTAGCATTATCTAAAAAGCAAGATCATGAACAACTCTATTCAAGACCCAATTCGATGATAACACATGGTGACAGTGGAAAACGCAATAAAAGGAGAAACTAGTGAAGAACACAGCGACTGGAAGAAGCAGCAAGAGAAACGACTGCAGGGCAAGGACAGTGGGGGAAAATCTTCAACCAAACTTTGGAAAAGGCTACAGATAAGGGAAGCCATGGAGAAAATCCTACCTTTACTAGAATCCTTCGGCCATTTGGAAGGCCTGACGGGAGTGGATGCAGGTAGGATGGGAAACAGAAACAAAAGTTCCCCACCTTGGGTGGAAAGTGAGTGGCGGTCACTTCAATCTGAAGGCCCCTTCAGAAGTGGTGCACCCTCTCCTCCAGGACCTTGGAGCTCCAGCCCCTTAATTAGGCTTCCAAAAGGGCGGGACATTTAATCCCTGAGCTGCAACTAAATTGCGGTGGGCTCAGAGATAATGGGTGTTAATTGTGGGCAAACCAGAACATGGAGCTGCTTTGTGGCCCTGGCGAGCTTCCCATAAGTACAGGGAGCCACTGGCTGCACACCCTCACAAACACCGCCCCTCCCCCCCCAACGGTCCCCACCCTACCCCACCCCTACCACTGCCCAGATCACTGTGAGCCACAACGGCTCCCATTCCATCAGTGTTCCTCTTTATGGCAACCACAGAAAAATCATCATGGGTACTTGCGCAAGATTTCAGGGTCCTGCCAAGGTGTCTTTGCAATACACCAGTCAAACCTCCCTGAGCTCATCACACCTCGAAGCAGAGTTAGTGGCTGTCTAATTGGACACGAGGGCCACCCTCTGAAGGTGTCGCCCATTAAGAGCCCAGACAGGGATGCCCAGGGGAGATACAATCAAAGCCCCTTGACGAGGAGAATTGTCTTAGAACCTGCAATTAGAATGTCGAAGGTACCTGGACAGACTCAGTATTATAAGCCTGAATACCGAGAATCGGAGGTGTGTGCTGCGTCTTAACCCCACCCCCCCCAGCCTCAACAGTGTTTTGGCATAGAGTGTTCAAGAATTCCATCTCACTATAATTTCTCATTATCACTTCTCTTTTCCTTGCACCATCATTGCGATTGTCAGTTAATCACCCCTGCCATCCAAGCAATCACAGATCTCTTTTCCAGTGCTGCTTTTCCCTGATTCTACACTTGCTTAAAAGATGTTGGTTTCTAACACCACACTACTCTACTGAGAGATCAGCGATCTGAAGTGCGGCTCTCTCTCAGCAAAATGCTGACTGACCACATATACAAACTCACCAGCTGAGGAGTAAGTAAGTTACAGACAACCAGCTTGATTATGATAACCCATCCTATTCCTTACATCCTTTCTACAACATAGCTTCTCATTATATAAGCATTCACAACTGGTTCTGACTTTACAACTTAGCAATTGCTGTCTCCATTTTAGACTTAAATGCTGACTACTCCTCCGAAACTTGGCTTCATTTTTGAAGCTGCATTTACATTCGTAAGCCATTGGAACAGAATGAATTTCAAATGGTTTGAAGCTGCACTGACAAACACACTGATATCCATGGAACTATCACCATAACAAACCAAAGCGCCATCAACAGCACCTTCCAAACCCGCAAACGTTACCGCCAAGAAGGACAAGGGCAGCAGACACAAAGGAACACGATCACCTGCAAATTCCCTCCAAGACTCACACTATCCTGACAAGGAACTATATTGCTGGTCCTTCCCTGCCGCTGGGCCAAAATTCCTGTAGCTCCCTCCCTAACAATACTGTGGGTGATCTCCAAATTTCTTCTCTCAGAGGGTAGTTATTCCTTGGAATTCTCTACCCCAGCAAAGAGTGGAATCTGGATCACTGACTATATTCAAGGCTGAGTTACGCGGATTTTTGATTGACAAGGTAGCCAAGAGTTAAGGGAACAGGCAGGAAAGAGGATTTCAGATCAAATTAAATCTGCCCTGATCATATTGAATGACGGAGGAGGCTCGAGGGATAGAATGCCTGACTTGTGCTCCTATTTGTTGTGTTATTTCCTTTAGTTAGAGGGCTCATTAACCACTTCAGAAATGGTGGCACAGTGGTTAGCACTGCTGTCTCACAGCTCCAGGGCCCCGGGTTCAATTCCGGCCTCGGTGACTGTCGGTGTGGAGTTTGTTCTTTCTTCCTGTGTCTGCGAACGTTTCCTCCGGGTGCTCCGGTTTCCTCCCACAGTCCAAAGATGTGTGGTTTAAGTGGATTGACCATGCTAAATTGCCCCTTAGTGTCCGAAAAGGTTAGGTGGGGTTACTGGGTTACGAGGATAGGGTGGAGGCATGGACTTAACCAGGGTGCTCTTTCCAAGGGCCGGTGCAGAGTCAATGGGCTGAACGGCCTCCTTCTGCACTGTAAATTCTATGATTCTACGATTAAAGGTTCGGATACTGACTGACTGACTGAAGTCATTGATGTCAGTTTCAGTTTGGAGTCAGAATTGACCAATTTAACTGAGGCCAAGGAGTTAACATGGCTCAGGTTAAGTCAGCTCTGACTTAAAATTGAGGGCAGAGGAAGTATCATTGAGCAGCAATGTTAGGTTTGGGAATGATCCTCTCACCTCGCCAAGCTGTTCCACTCCAGGTATGACACTGACATTTACCAAGCAATGTGAAAAATTGCCCAGGTATGTCCTGTACACAAAAAGCAGGACAACTCCAACTCCAACCTGGCCAATTACTGCCCATCAGTTGACTCTTGACTAAAGTGATGGAAGGGGTCATCAACAGTGCTTTCAAGTGGCACTTGCTCAGCAATAACTTACGCACTGACACTCAGTTTTGGTTCCACCATGGTCACTCAGCTCCTAACCTCATTACAGTGTAAGGGTTCTTCCTGATATTTCTCTTATTTCCCCTTTCTTATTTTTACCTTTATTATTTTGATCCCTGGATGCTTAACGGACATGTATCTTTAATGTATCTCTCTGTCGCGCTCTCTCTCTCATGTTTTCACCAGAAAAGCTGCTGTATCTCTGAAACTGCCGAGACCTGAATGAACTTACAGTGAAAACCATTACAGACTGCAAAGTAGAAATCTCCACTGAAAGTCAGGTTTAAAGGAATGTGTGCTAGAAATAACCATCTGTAACAACGTATTATTTACCCCCTCTTCTCCCTCTGTTAGTCTGTCTTGTGTGTGTCCATAGAGTGTGGGTTTAACTGGGGGTGAGAGGGTTAAGAATTCAATAATAGTTAACCTGTTGTATTTGCTGCATATTTCATTATAGTTCTTATTATAAATAAAAAAGAATTGTGTTTAAATTTACAAACTTGGTGACTGTATTTATTGGCCAGCCAAGCCAAGGGCCAAAGAATTTGGGTATTTTTCTAAGAAATATTGGTTAATTCAATTGTGCTGCGATTCTGGGTCAAGAGGAGCTAGAATTGACCACACCCTAGCCCAGGATGTTCTCACACCAGCCTTGGTTCAAACATGGGCAAAAGAACCGAATTCCAGAGGTGAAGTGTGAGTGACTGTGCCTTTGACATCAAGGCCATATTTGATCGATTGTGGCTTCTTCAAGGAGTCAATGGGAATCAGCGAGAAACCCCTTCATTGGAGTCATACCTGGCACAAAGGAAGATACTTGCGGTTGTTGGAAGTAAGTCATCTCAGCTCCAGGACATCACTGCTGCAGTTCTTCAGGGTAGTGTCCTAGGCCCAACCATCTTCAGCTGCTTCATCAATTACCTTCCTTCATAAGGTCTGAAGTGGGAATATTCACTGACCATTGCACAATGTTCAGCTCCATTTGCGACTCTTCAGATACTGAAGTTGTCCAAGTGCAGATACAGCATGACCTGGAATCTAACCATCACCCCTTGACATTCAATGACATTACCATTGCTAAAATGAGCCAACTACATTGCTATGGTTTTGGAGTCATATGTAGGTAAGGATGGCAGATTTCCTTTCCTTAAAGGACATTAATGAACCAGTTAGGTTTTTATGACAATGGCATTTCCAGATTTTTGTTGAATTCAAATTTTGCCATCTGCCATGGTGTGATTTGAACCTGGGTCCCCAGAACATTACCCTGGGTCTTTGGCTTGCTAATCCAGTGATAATACCACTATGCTATTGACTCTTCCAAATCCATGGCCACTACCATCTAGAAGGACAAGGGCAGCAGATACATGGGAACCCCGCCACCTGCAAGTTCTCCTCCAAGTCACTCACCATCCTGACTTGGAAAGGTCATTGTTCCTTCAATGTTGCTGGGTCAAAATCCTGGAACTTCCTCCCCAGCAGCACTGAGGGTGGACCTACATCACATGGCTAGCAGTGATTCATGAGGCGCTTACCAGCACCTTCTGAAGGGCAATTAAGGATGGGCAATAAATGCTGGCCCAGCAGGCTGGCATTTTCTCTGCGGCAGGAATTGGGCCTGGGGGGTACCCTGCTTGTGTGAGGTGGGGTGCAGGGGAGCCTCATGACCCCCTTATAGGTGAGTTGGAGATTTGGGGATCACGTCTGGGGCTTGTGTGACGAGCAGAGCTCCTCAGTGCAAAAAACGGGACAAAGTGTGGCCTCGGCAGGGAGTTCCCCATTGACGCCCCGAATTGCAACAGAATCCCGATAGATAGCGTAGTGTTTCTCTGCGCTGCGAGTGCCGGGAAACACCCAGCTAAACGTACTCGGCACTGGACTCTATTCCAATTTGCTAGGTCGTGCCCTCCCCCAAGATAATCTCAAAACTGTGACATTCTTTTGCTAAACTATTTACATTTCAAGCTAAAATGTCTGCAAATCTCCTGTCCTGTTTACAGTTTTGCTCCAGCCCCTCCCTCCGCCCACCCCTACACCCCTCCAAGTCACTGTTAGCAAAAGCTTCCATCTCCAATAGTGTTCTCCACTGTCAGAGAATATGCTGAACATATTGGACGCGATTTAGCGACCATGTTGCGCTTGGCATGGATCCGAGTGGAATGGTGAAGCACGCGAGAGCCTAAAATCAGCCTCACCTGACGTGTTTTGCCCGGTGCAATCTGAATCTTGACCCGCTAGGCGTGATCCAGATATGCATATTTAAATGTGCCATTATGCTTATTTAAATATCCGGACGCCACTTTCACCTGGCGTCCGTGAGCTAACGGTCATGCCTGCGAGACCTTGATAGGGTGCCCTTCAGCACTGGTTTCCACAAATGTGGACCAGGCATGGAAGCACCATAGGGAGTTTTGCAGGCCATTGGAGCCCCCTGGGTGATTGGGGACAGGGCAGGGTTGTATCCTGGCACTCCCCCGGCACCTGGGCACTCTGGCACTTCCATCCGGACACTGCCATGGTCCCTGGGTGGCATTGCCAGTGTACCACATTGGCAGTTCCAAGATGCGCGAGTGCCAGGTTGGCAGTGTCAGGGATCGGGCCTGGAGAGGCCTTGTCCATTAGATGGGAGGTGAGGTGGGCTTTCGGGGGCCTCGAGAAGGTTCGGGGGATGAAGGGTGGGTCAATAAAGTGGAGGGGGGAACCTGAAAGGGGGGGGGGGGGCAAAGATCGGGGCTGTCTGTAAAATGGCACCCAGATTTGCAAGGTGTCGTTCAGCAGTAAATCGACTGAAGTGTGGCCACGGCGGGGAGTGGGATAGCAGTCGACTGATTCCTGGGCTGTGACCCTCACAACTGCCTGACTGAAAAGGCTGTGAAAACCAATCAGCAAAAAATTGATTCCAGAGAGAAATCCTCAGGACTCAGCAAATCACAACCACTTGAAAAAGGAAGAGGACAAACTTACATCCTCTCTAGATTCGTTTTTGACGTTGAGCACTGGGGAAAGGCCTGAGAATATGAAGCATCTTCAACTTCTGTGAAGAATTTCTCAGCCGTATCATTCACTGCTTGCGTGATGATGAAAGGATCATTCAATACCTTAGACTGAAGTAAATCTGGCGAATGGAGGAACAAAGAACATCTTGAAGGCATTGCAGGAGACGAGGAAAAGATAGCTGTCCTCCAGCTCTGAGGGTAGGATTTTTACTTCCTGTTGGTAGTGGTATCATTTTCCTTGTTTCAACATGAGGCTGCTCCGCTGTAGGAAATGGGATCACCTGGTGTCAGCATGAGAAGATCGTACTACACCATCTTCAACAATGGAATAAACATGCAGGCCTGGATTTCGATGAAATTCCCGTGTAGGACTCTTCACCTGTCGAAGCTCAATAGTTTGGGCCTGTGATTCCTCTTTACTGAAAGACAACTTGACCAATGACATGCAACAAGAATTGCTGGCTGACAGCAGTAAGTTACCCAGAGAGAACGAGATCGTCAACTCCAAGTTGGGACAAGCTAATAGAGGACATTCAGAGATTTTAAATTTGTACAAATGTAAGCTACACCTCAAACTTGAATCTTACCAGCAAGTCAAATACATTCAAATCCAGCTCGGGCTCCAAAATCTGGGCTTCCAGGAGCTGCAGCGGGAGACATTGTGGAGCTGCAGCGGGAGACATTGTGGAGTGTCCGTGAGGCGGAGAGTATAGCAGGTATAGAGAGGTGGTAACACCACAGGCATAGAACATAGACATAGAATTTACAGTGCAGAAGGAAGCCATTCAGCCCATTGCGTGTGCACCGGCCCTTGGAAAGAGCACCCCACTTAATCCCACACCTCTACCCCCGTAACCCCACCTAATCCTTTTGGACACTAAGGGCAATTAATTATGGCCAACCTACCTAACCTGCACATCTTTGGACTGTGGGAGGAAACCGGAGCAACCGGAGGAAACCCACGCAGACACGAGGAGAATGCACAGACTCCGCACAGACAGTGACCCAAGCCGGGAATTGAACCTGGGACCCTGGAGCTGTGAAGCAACTGTGCTAATCACTGTGCTACCGTGCTGCCCCAATCATTTCAAGGGGGCACCTGGATTTGAACCAAGGACCTCTTGATTTGCAGCCAAATGCTCTACCACTGAGCTATACCCCCAACTCTTGAGTTATGCCCCCAACTCCACTGGCAGGAAAGGAATGGGTGACCATCAGCCAGAGAAAGAGGACGAGGCATCCAGTCCACAAGTCTTCTCTGGCCATCCCCCTACAAAACGGATATGCTGTTTTGGATACTGTTGGAGGGTCTGGCCCCGCAAGGGGAAGCAGCCACAGCCATATTTGTTGCTCCATGGTTCGCTGTGCTGCACAGGGGAGGAGTAAAAAGTGTAGGAATATAATGGTTATAGGGGATTCAATTGTAAGGGGAACAGATAGGCATTTCTGTGGCCGCAAACTAGACTCCGGGATGGTATGTTGCTTCCCTGGTGCTAGAGTCCAGGATGTCTCAGAGCATCTACAGGTCATTCTGGAGGAGGAGGGTGGACAGCCAGTAGTCATGGTACACATTGGTACGAATGACATAGGTTAAAAAAAGGGATGAGGTCCTAAAAACAGAATAAAGGGAGCTATGAAGGAAGTTGAAAAGTAGGAATTCAAAAGTAGTGATCTCAGGATGTTTAAAAAAAAAATAAAGCAGGGGTATTGAGATACTGGACCAAAGAATTGGAGTTACAGAGAGGAAAATTATAGAGGTTAAAATCCAAAATGGCGTTGGAAATTGCTAAGATCTTTCTAAAGATGGAAGATGTAACTTTAGCAGGTTTACAGAAAGTAACCAAGGGTCAGTTGATTGAATTAGCAGATAAATTGGAGTTAGGATTATCTACAGGGGTAAAGAAAGCTGACATTATTGCAAGAATAGTGAAACATTTAAAATTGGAAGGTTTGTCTGGGAAGGCCGAGATCACAAAATTTCAAAAAGCAAACACAGCAAGCAAACAAAATAATTTTGAGTGATGATAAGAAGCATCTTAACAACATTCTTGAAACAGCTAAAAGAAATTTTGAGAAGAGAAGTAATGAGATGCTGATGCACAAAAATTACATATTGACTGTGTTAAATCGAAATGCAAATTTACCGGGCGTTATATTCTCCCCCCCCCCACGCCGGGTGGGAGGTTCGCCGGGGCACCGCGAGAATCGTGCCACGCCGCCCCGACCCCCGCACGCGATTCTCCCATCCCCTGAAACCAGCGCCGCGTGAATCGCGCCAGGTTGCTCTGAGAATCGCCGCAAATGGCGAGCGGCGAATCTCCGGCCCGGATGGGCCGAGCGGCCGCTCCGACACGACAGGGTCCTGCTGGCGCCATCCATCCCTGGTCGCTGCCGGCAGCAGGAACTCTGCGGGATCGGACTACAGCGCGGGCACTTGGGCCGCGGAGAGGAGAATCACCCCCACCATCTTAATTTGGAAAGTGGATTTGACAATGTAGCGATGCCTACAAGTGACAAAAATGACAATTGCACTGTAGACTTTATTCTTTTCTGAGTTGAAAACTAGAAATCAGAGGAAAAAGAAACATAAGACTTGAGCTATGGTAATGTTATCATGTATAGATTCTGATGATGCTGTTGAAATTATTGGGCGGGATTCTCAGGCAGTCACCTAGGGCTGGAATTGAACCTGGGTCCCTTGTGCCGTGAGGCAGCAGTGCTAACCACTGTGCCGGTCATTACTGAGTTATCAGTGTGGGAGGTGGGAGAGACATAACGCAGCCACTCACACACTGCTCAGGGATGAGGCTATGAGTGTACACAGGGGTTTACAGAGCATGGGGCCTTGAAATAACAGGGTGGAGGATCTGCTGGTGATCAAAGTGATGTTTATTTACAAGAGCTAATTTACAGTTGTGACGTTATCTTAACTAGTGTCTACATTTACCTGTGTCCACTAGGCGCTGACTTACTCTTCCTCACTCTCTCGCTATGTCTAACTATATGCCCAGAATCCACACCTGAAGTTGGGGCGGTCGGCTGCCTTCCATTCCCTAATGCCTGAGATGACCTTGGGGGGCATCTGCTGGGGAGCCTAGACCTTGAGGGTCTGGGCCTACTTTCTGACAGCATGGGTGTTGTAGTGCTACACTTTACTGTACGCTGACTGGAGGTGTGTCGTTCACAGGGAGATGGTTGTCAGATAGGCTGGGCACTCCCAGAATGCCCTATTTGGATGGCCCTGGGTTGTGCTCCTACCAATCTTCTTCTTCTCGGGTGCCGGGAGGCCCCTGGAATGTACTCCATGGGATAGAGGGGCAGCTGGAGTAAGTTCTCAAAGCCGCGTTGTCCTCAGGCACATACTCGTGGATTCCCGACCTGTGTCTGAACCATTTGAAGCCTGCACCATGGAACTCATGCCCTCAGCCATGGAGGTCATGAGCTGAGCCATGGAGCGGACAACCCCACCATGGAGTACATGTCCTGCACCAAGATCTCCACTGCAGACCGAACTCTGGCAAGGTTGGCCTCATTACATTGGAGTCTGAGGAGGGATGCTGTCATCCTTTCCTGATACTCGCAACCCTGCCTTTGCAGTTTCATCAGCTCTGCGATGACTGGATCCAGGAGCATATCATCGACCAGGGGCTCAGCAGTGCCCTCGGCTCCATCTCCAAGTGCTGGATTCCTGGGACAGTCCCTGCCTCCATCTGCTGTGAACCTTCACCTGTGAGGTGAGTGACCCAGAAGCCTGCCTACAACATAATCCCACCGAGAGTGAGTATCTGCGCTGGTGGAAGATACGGGTTACAGCTGAGTTGCCTCTCCTATGGTGATGTCCGAGAAATTACCCTCTGAGTTGCTCAGGTCTGCGGTTTCCAGGGGGCGTGAGGATG
The DNA here is from genome assembly GCF_902713615.1 of Scyliorhinus canicula. Taxonomy (NCBI): domain Eukaryota; kingdom Metazoa; phylum Chordata; class Chondrichthyes; order Carcharhiniformes; family Scyliorhinidae; genus Scyliorhinus; species Scyliorhinus canicula. The sequence goes on along the minus strand of NC_052165.1, from coordinate 37,285,900 downwards.
GTCTGGGCTGCCCTCCAGATTGCCCTGCAAGGGAAGGGAGATGGCATCAGTACATCATGGGGAATAAATGGTGTGAGATGTTTACTCACTGGAGGTTGAGGATTGACTTTGTCCTTTGAGTTCTCACTTTTGCTGGACTTCCGGTTGCGGCTATGCGGAGCTAAGCCGCACGTTCGGCAGCTCCAGCTTTAAAAGGACTTGTGGGCTCTTTTAAGGGCTCCAAACGGCACTGATTCGACGATTCGCGGTGGATAAAGGGGTCTGGAGCAAAACCCCCTGGGATTTATGGTTCGGACTCGAAGTGGGGCGAGGAGAAAAACGGCAGCAGCTCCCCTGGAAAAGCGGGGGAAGGTGGACAAAATGGCGGCTGGTGGAGCCCCTGAGGACTGGAGGCAGTGGGCTGAGGAGCAGCAGGCGGCCCTCCTGCGCTATTTCACGGAGCTGAAAGGGGAGTTGTTGGAATCCCTGAAGGTGACGACGAGTAAGCTGCTGGAGACCCAGACAACCCAGTTGCAGCAGCAGGCCTCTGAGTGCGAGGAGGAGGTTTCGGCCCTCGTGGGGAAGGTGGAGATATAGGAGGCACTTCATAAAAAGTGGCAAGATCGGTTCGAGGAGATGGAGCTTCGGTCACGGAGGAAGAACCTGTGGATCCTGGGCCTCGAGGAGGGGCTGGAGGGGTCGGACCTGCCGGCCTATGTGGCCGTGATGTTGAACTCGTTGGTGGGGGCAGGATCCTTCCATCTGCCCCTGGGGCTGGAGCCACTGAGTACTGGCCAGGGGGCCTAAGGCGAATGAACCCCCGCGGGCGGTGCTGGTGCGGTTCCATTGGTTCAGTGACCGGGAGTGTGTTCTGCGCTGGGCCAAGAAGGTGAGGAGTAGTAAGTGGGAGAATTCGGTAGTGCGTATCTACCAGGACTGGAGTGCGGAGGTGGCCTAGCGGAGAGCCGGGTTTAACCGGACGAAGGCGGTGCTCCATGGAAAGCAGGTGAAGTTCGGCATGTTGCCGCCTGCGCGCCTGTGGGTCACCTACAAGGACCGGCATCACTACTTTGAGACCCCGGAGGAAGCGTGGGCCTTTGTGCAGGCTGAAAAGCTGGACTTGAACTAGAGATTGGGGGCTGTGGGAGTTTTTCTATTCTATTCATGTATCATTGTTTATGCTGTAGCGGGTTATTCTGTTTGTTTTTGTTTTTTCTCTCGCTTTCGGACGATGTGGGTTATGGTTTCATGTTCTAAGGGCGGTACTGGGGTTTGTGGTTGATCTGTGTCTTTGTTTGTACGGAGTTGGTGGTTGGGTTGGGACTGCGGTTTGGGAGCTGCATTGGTGGGGTGGGGCAGTGTGAAAGCGTGAACTTTTCTCTGTTTTCCCGCTCTGCGGGACGAGGGGGTGGAGCTGGTGGTGAGGGGCGTGGCTATTAGACCGGGTTTCCCGCGCTGAAGCGGTGCCAAGGAGCTGATGCAGGGGAGGAAGGGGGACCTCATATCAGGAGGGGTCGGAGTTAGAGCGGGAGCTGCCGGGGTCAGCAGAAGTCAGCTGGCTCACGGGAGTACAGTGGAGGGAGAGTCGCGGCTAGGAGGGGTCCTAGCCTGGGGGGGGAGGATACCGGGTTGCTGCTGGATTGGCCAGGGAGGAGTTCGGGGGGGGGTCGGGGTGAGGTTCTATTGCGGTGGGAAACGGGCCAAATGGGTGATGGCCAGGGGCGAGCAGTCAATGGGTTATGGCTAGTCGACGGGGGAGGGGGGCGGGGTGCCCCCTGATCCGGCTGATTACGTGGAACGTGAGGGGGTTGAATGGGCCGGTTAAGCAGGCCCGGGTGTTTTCGCATCTGAAGGGGCTGAAGGCGGACGTGGCCATGCTCCAGGAGACCCACCTGAAGGTGGCGGACCAGGTCCGTCTGAGGAAGGGGTGGTGGGGCAGGTTTTCCACTCAGGGCTCGACTCAAAGAACCGGGGGGGGTGGCGATCCTGGTGGGGAAGAGGGTGGCGTTTGAGGCGTCTGAGGTTGTGGCTGATAGTGGCGGCAGATATGTGATGGTGAGCGGTAAGCTGCAGGGGGAGAGGGTGGTGTTGGTTAATGTGTACGCCCCAAATTGGGATGATGCTGGTTTCATGAGGCGTATGTTGGGCCGCATTCCTGGCCTGGAGGTGGGTGGCTTGATCATGGGGGGGGATTTCAATACAGTACTGGATCCCCTACTTGATCATTCTAGTTCAAGGACAGGCAGGAGGCCAGCGGCGGCCAAGGTATTGAGGGGGTTTATGGACCAGATGGGAGGAGTGGATCCCTGGAGGTTCGGGAGGCCGAGGGCTCGGGAGTACTCCTTTTTCTCCCATGTGCACAGGGTTTATTCCCGCATTGATTTCTTTGTTCTGAGCAGGGGACTGGTCCCGAGGGTGGAGGAGGCCGAATATTCGGCTATCGCGATTTCGGACCATGCTCCGCATTGGGTGGATCTGGAGATGGGGGAGGTGCAGGATCAGCGCCCGCTTTGGCGTCTGAACGTGGGGTTGTTGGCTGATGAGGAGGTGTGTAGGAGGGTTCGGGGATGTATCGAGAGGTACCTCGAGGTCAATGATACTGGGGAGGTCCAGGTGGGGATGGTGTGGGAAGCTCTGAAGGCAGTGATTAGGGGGGAGCTGATCTCCATCCGAGCCCATAGGGAGAGGGGGGAGAGGAGGGAGAGGGAGAGACTGGTGGAGGAGCTGTTGAGTGTGGATAGGAGGTACGCGGAGGCCCCGGAGGAGGGATTGCTGGGGGAGCGATGTAGCCTGCAGGCCAAGTTTGATTTATTGACCACCAGAAAGGCGGAGACACAGTGGAGGAAGGCGCAGGGAGCGGTCTATGAGTATGGAGAGAAGGCGAGCAGGATGCTGGCGCACCAGCTGCGTAAGCGGGACGCGGCTAGAGAGATTAGTGGAGTGAAGGATAGAGATGGGAATGTGGTGCGGCAGGGGGCAGAGGTCAATGAGGTCTTTAGGGACTTCTATAGGGAACTGTACCGGTCGGAGCCGCCGGCGAGGGGGAATGGAGAATTTTTCGGACAGGCTCCGATTTCCAAGGGTGCAGGAGGAGCAGGTGGAGGGACTGGGGGTGCCGATCGAGTTGGAGGAGCTGGTCAGTGGGATTGGCCACACGCAGTCAGGGAAGGCGCCGGGACCGGATGGGTTCCCGGTTGAATTTTATAAGAAATATGCGGACCTGCTGGGCCCCCTGTTGGCCAGAGCCTTTAACGAGGCATGGGAGGGGGGTGTTCTGCACACGACGATGTCTCGGGGACTAATATCCCTGATCCTGAGGCGTGATAAGAACCCTTTGCAGTGCGGCTCATACAGGCCGATTTCACTGCTGTTGCTGGCGAAGATCTTGGCCACTAGAATAGAGGACTGTATGCCGGGGGTGATACATGAAGATCAGACGGGTTTTGTGAAGGGGAGGCAGCTGAACACTAGCGTGCGAAGGCTGCTAAATGTGATAATGATGCCGGCAGCAGAAGGAGAGGCGGGGATTGTGGTGGCATTGGATGCGGAGAAGGCCTTTGACAGGGTTGAGTGGGGGTACTTGTGGGAAGTGTTGGAAAGGTTCGGGTTTGGGGTGGGGTTTATTAAATGGGTGAAGTTGCTGTACGAGGCCCCGATGGCGAGTGTAGCGACAAATGGGAGGAGGTCCGAGTACTTCAGGCTCCACCGTGGGACGAGGCAGGGGTGCCCCCTGTCCCCCTTGCTTTTTGCGCTGGCAATTGAGCCTCTTGCCATGGCTCTCAGGGAGTCGAGGAGGTGGAGGGATTTGGTGCGAGGGGGGGAGGAGCACCGAGTGTCGCTGTATGCGGACGACTTGCTGTTGTACGTAGCAGACCCGGTGAGGGGAATGCCGGAGGTGATGGAGAATCTTGCTGAGTTTGGGAGTTTCTCGGGATATAAATTGAACCTGGGCAAGAGTGAGCTGTTTGTCGTGCACCGGGAGATCAGGAGGAGGGGATTGGTAGGCTCCCGCTAAAGAGGGCAGTGTGGAGTTTTAGGTACCTGGGGGTTCAGGTGGCTAGGAGCTGGGGGACTCTGCACAAGCTCAATTTTACTAGGTTGGTGGAGCAGATGGAGGAGGAATTTAAAAGGTGGGACATGCTGCCGTTGTCGTTGGCGGGTAGAGTACAGTCCGTTAAAATGACGGTGCTCCCGAGGTTTTTGTTTTTGTTTCAGTGCCTCCCCATTTTCGTCCCGAGGGCCTTTTTTAGGAGGGTGAACAGCAGCATTCTGGGATTTGTTTGGGCGCACGGGACTCCGAGGGTAAGGAGGGTCTTTTTGGAGCGGGGCAGGGATAGAGGGGGGCTGGCGCTGCCCAACCTCTCTGGGTACTATTGGGCGGCTAACGTCTCGATGGTACGTAAGTGGGGAATGGATGGGGAGGGGGCAGCATGGAAAAGGATGGAGATGGCGTCCTGCGGAGGCACGAGCCCGAAGGCACTGGTAACGGCACTGCTGCCGCTCCCTCCAATGAGGTACACCACGAGCCCGGTGGTGGCGGCCACCCTCAAAATTTGGGGGTAGTGGAGGCGACACAGGGGGGAAGTGGGGGGCTCGATGGAGGCCCCGCTGCGGGGGAACCACCGGTTTGTCCCAGGGAACATGGATGGCGGGTTCCTGGGGTGGCACAGGGCAGGCATTAGGAAGTTGGGAGACCTGTTTATTGATGGGAGGTTCGCGAGCCTTGGTGAACTGGAGGAGAACATAGAACATAGAACAGTACAGCACAGAACAGGCCCTTCAGCCCTCAATGTTGTGCCGAGCCATGATCACCCTACTCAAACCCACATATCCACCCTATACCCGTAACCCAACAACCCCCCCCCTAACCTTACTTTTTTATTAGGACACTACGGGCAATTTAGCATGGCCAATCCACCTAACCCGCACATCTTTGGACTGTGGGAGGAAACCGGAGCACCCGGAAGAAACCCACGCACACGGGGGAGGACGTGCAGACTCCACACAGACAGTGACCCAGCCGGGAATCGAACCTGGGACCCTGGAGCTGTGAAGCATTTATGCTAACCACCATGCTACCCTGCTGCCCCCTAAAGTTTGAGCTCCCCCCGGGGAATATGTTCAGGTACCTTCAGATCAAGGCGTTTGCTAGGCGACAGGTGGAGGGGTTCCCTTTGTTGCCCCCACGGGGGGTAAGGGATAGGGTGCTTTCGGGGGGTGTGGGTTGGGGATGGGAAGGTGTCTGACATCTATCAGGTAATGCAGGAGGTGGGGGAGGCCTCGGTAGAGGAGCTGAAGGCTAAGTGGGAGGTGGAGCTGGGGGAGCAGATTGAGGAGGGGACATGGGCGGACGCCTGGAGAGGGTGAACTCCTCCTCTTCATGTGCGAGGCTTAGTCTCATCCAGTTGAAGGCGCTGCACCGGGCCCACATGTCCGGATCTAGGATGAGTAGGTTCTTTGGGGGCGAAGACAGGTGCGTCAGGTGTTCGGGGAGTCCAGCGAACCATGCCCATATGTTCTGGGCATGCCCGGCACTGGAGGAGTTCTGGAAGGGGGTGGCGAGGACGGTGTCAAGGGTGGTGGGATCCAGGGTCAAGCCAGGTTGGAGGACTCGCGATATTTGGGGTTGGGGTGGAGCCGGGAGTGCAGGAGGCGAAAGAGGCTGATGTCTTGGCCTTTGCGTCCCTAGTAGCCCGGCGGAGGATCTTGCTGCAGTGGAAAGATGCGAGACCTCCAAGTGTGGAGACCTGGATTAATGACATGGCGGGATTCATTCAGCTGGAGAGGGTCAAATTCGCCCTGAGGGGGTCGATACAAGGGTTCTTTAGGAGGTGGCAGCCTTTCCTCGACTTTCTGGCTCAACGATAAGGTACTAGGTCAGCAGCAGCAGCAACCCGGGGGACGGGGGGGGGGGGGGGGGGGGGGGGAGGGGGGGAGGGGGGGGGCGTTTAGGGGGATAGTGTTTAAGTTAATTTGCTTATTGTTAATTTATTCTGTTGTTTATTGGGGTTGGGGGGGGGGAGTGGGGGATATGTTATATGCGTTGTTACGGGTGCCGGGGGAGTTTATTATTATTATTGTTGTTGGTATTATTGTATTGTTTTGTTGATATATATTTTTCAAAAAATTTCAATAAAAATTATTTTAAAAAAAAGAGTTCTCACTTTTGCTCACTGCCCCACATCGCCATCTGCACAGGCGTGGTCGTGCTCCTCCCCGGCCAGCTCAAGGTCTTTTTCCTCGTGGGGGGGATGAGGGTGCAGAGCTCTCTCATGCCTGTTGTGGTCGATTTTGTCCTGCAGAGAGACAGATGGGGAGAGTGTAGGCGGGGGTCCTGCCAGTTCAGATGCTTGAGGAGTGGCATGTGGACTGGAGTCAAAGTGGGGATGTGAGGAGCAGAGTAGAGACTGGGGGACACCATGGCAATTGGGGGAGAGGAAGAGGGCCTCGTAACAGGTGGACAACCTGGTGGCTTACACTGGCCGCGCGAAGATCATTCATTTGTTTTGCCAGCACTGCTGCCCCGTCCTGTTCTGCAGGGAGCTGGCACTAACTAAAGCTGCTGTGCCCGCCCAGGCCGGGTGGTCACCGAGATGGAGGGATGCTTTCTGGAGTGCAGGCACAGGAGGTCTCTCCTCTGTTGGTCCCCATCCAGTAGTCTGGTCAAGGCTCCCTCCAAGAGTCTTGGAGCAGGCTTCTGATGTGTTATCTGTGTTGGTCTAATATCGACTGCAACTGGATGCAGTAAATCGAGAAACAGGCTTCTCCTACTGGCTTGACCAGACTAGCTCTCTTATCACATGGTGTTGATGTTCATTGGCTTGTGCATTGTGACTATCTCCTTAGCCGTGTCCTGTGAGAGAGGGAGAGCCTTAATGCCCTGTGGGCTTTATAGTGGTGGTGTCCTGTCTGGTGATTGGTTGTTCTGTGTCGTGTGTGTTCATTGGTTATCCTGTGTGTCAATCACTGCCTGTCTGCATCTCATGATATATATGAGTGGATATTATGACATCTCCCCCTTTTAAAATGAATTTTGGAACGTGGCTATCTATGCATGCATAACTATGTACAAGTGGGGAATGAATGAACATATGTACATGGGAAGGTGTCTATCGTGCAGATACAGAGCAAACTGAACAAAATTTACAAGATTTAAGACTATAGATTCAGTCTTTGTGGTGGGCGATGAATTCTCATCGATCATCGCAGAGTTGGAAGGGGGAGACGCCGGCACCTGGACAGGCGGGATGGCTGCCATCTCGGTGGCCTTGTGGATAGGTGGGATCGCTGCCAGATCGGTGGCCTCGTGGTGCAAGACGTCCATAGGAGGCATGGTGACATGCAGAGAAGTGAGGTCAGGTGATGGGCAGGGAACTTTACGCAGCGCCCTCCTGTTGCTCCGTAAAATGGAGCTATCAGCCATTTGGACAACGAAAGACCTGGGAGCAGCCTGTCTGACGACAACTGCTGAGGCTGACCAACCTCCCTCAGGCAGCTGAACGCGAACAACATCGTCTGGAGCCAGCGCAGGCAGATCCGTGGCATGAGCATCATACGTGATCTTTTGCTGGTCCCTGGATCGCTGCACCTTCTGCAGCACCATGAGGTGGTCAAGGTCTGGAACATGGATGGCTGGAACAGTCGGCCTCAGGTTGCGGTTCATGAGCAACTGCGCCGGAGACAAACCAGTCGACAGCGGGGTTGCCCTGTATACCAATAGCGCCAGGTTGAAATCCGAGGCTGAGCCTGCAGCCTTGCACAGCAACCGCTTGACAATATGGACCCCTTTCTCGGCCTTCCCGTTTGATTGCGGGTAATGGGGACTGGATGTGATGTGACTAAAGTGGTAGGATTGTGCAAAGTCGGACCACTCTTGGCTGTAGAAACATGGACCGTTGTCACTCATTACCGTGAGTGGTATCCCATGCCTGGCAAACGTCTCTTTGCAGGCTTTGATGACGGACTTTGACGTGAGGTCCGACAGTTTCACCACTTCCGGGTAACTGGAGAAGTAGTCGACAAGGAGCACGTAATCACACCCATTGGCGTGAAAGAGGTCTATCCCCACCTTGGACCACGGAGAGGTCACGGTCTCGTGCTGTTGCAGCGTTTCCTTGGGCTGAACTGGTTGAAACTTCTGGCATGTTGTGCAGTTCAGGACTGTGTTGGCAATGTCCTGGCTGATACCAGGCCAGTAAACTGCCTGCCGAGCTCTGCGTCGACATTTCTCGACCCCCAGGTGACCCTCATGGATCTGTCTGAGCACCATGTTTTGCATGCTTTGGGGAATGACGCTTCTATCTAGTTTAAGAAGGATCCCCTCAGCAACTGTCAGCTCGTCCTTAACGTTGAAGAACTGGGGGCACTGCCCCTTTTGCCAGCCATGGACAAGGTGCTTCATCACGCGCTGCAGTAGGGGATCTTTGGCAGTTTCTTCGTGTATTTGTATAACTCGTTCATCAGTGGCTGGGAGGTTGCTGGCACACAGCTGCACCTGTGCTTCAATGTGGTGAATGAAGTCGCCCTGTTCACACGGTGTGTGATATGGGATAGGGCATCCGCGATGATCAGCTCCTTACCCAGTGTGTAGACGAGTTTGAAGTCATATTGGAGGAGACGAAGAAGAATTCGCAGCAGCCGAGGTGTCATGTCATTTAAATCCTTCTGGATTATGTGGACTAAAGGCCTATGGTCTGTTTCCACCGTGAACTTTGGCAGGCATATACGTCATCATGAAACTTGACTACTCCTGTCAGGAGACCCAAGCACTCCTTTTCGATCTGGGCATAACGTTGTTCGGTCGGAATCATGGCCCTGGAGGCGTATGCCACTGGAGCCCAGGATGAGGAGTCGTCTCGCTGAAGGAGCACCGCCCCAATGCCGTCATGACGCTTCTATCTAGTTTAAGAAGGATCCCCTCAGCAACTGTCAGCTCGTCCTTAACGTTGAAGAACTGGGGGCACTGCCCCTTTTGCCAGCCATGGACAAGGTGGCTTGCATCTGTGGATATCTTGGTATCCTTGGTTGGGTCAGAGAATGTCAGTACTGGGGCTGTGGTAAGCTTCGCCTTCAGCTCAAGCCACTCCACTTGATGTGCGGGAAGCCACTGGAACACTGTCGACTTTTTTACGAGATGCCGAAGGGCTGTGGTGTGGGATGCCATGTTGGGAATGAATTTCCCGAGAAAATTTACCATCCTGAGAAAACGGAGGACCGCCTTTTTGTCCTCTGGGGTCTTCATGGCATTGATTGCCAGCACCTTGTCAGCGTCAGGTTGCACACCCTGCTGTGAAATGTGGTCACCCAGAAACTTGATAGCGGACCTACCAAATGAGCATTTGGCCCTGTTGAGCTGGAGGCTGTTTTCATGTATCCTCTGGAAAACTTGTTTGAGGCGAGCGATGTGATCCTCGTGCGTCGTGGACCAGATGATCACGTCGTCCACATAGACTCCCATCCCCTCGATGCCCTCCATTATTTGCTCCATTGTGCGATGAAATACTTCGGAAGCTGATATGATACCAAAAGGCATGCGGATGTAGCAATACCTGCCGAATGGAGTGTTAAACGTGCACAGCTCCCGACTGGACTCGTCCAGCTGTATCTGCCAGAACCCACGGGAGGCGTCCAGCTTGGTAAAGAATTTGGCATGAGCCATCTCACAGGTTAACTCTTCACGCTTTGGGATCGGGTAGTGCTCGCGCATGATGTTGCGATTCAGATCTTTGGGATCAATGCAAATGCGGAGTGCACCAGAGGGCTGCTTGACGCAGACCATGGAGCTGACCCAGTCTGTTGGTTCCATGACCTTTGAGATGATACCCTGGTCTTGGAGCTCTCGTAGCTGCGATTTCAGACGATCCTTGAGAGGAGCCGGCACCCGGCGCGTGGCGTGGATGACTGGGGTGGCGTTCGGTTTGAGCAATATCTTGTAACGATACGGGAGCGTGCCCAATCCATCAAACACGGTGTGGTATTGCGTGAGAATGTCGTCTATCTCAGCCTGGAGATTTACATTGGGCGAGGCAGTCGCCAGTGTCGAGGACATGGCATGGACGCGCTTGACCGATTTAGGAGTTTGCATGCGCGAGCACCGAGCAGGGATGCCTTGTCAGGCTGGATGATCTCGAATCGTAACATCACTTTGATTGCCTTGTGAGATACACCTAGCTGACACGATCCACTGACAGCTATGGCGTTGCCATTGTAGTCAAGGAGCTGGCAGGCTGGTGGAAGAATGCTAGGTTGGTCTCGGATGCTGTCGAAGTCCGACTGTGGTAGGAGGTTTGCAGATGCGCAAATGTCCAATTTAAATTGGATGCGAGATTGGTTAACCATGAGGACAGCTCACCACTCATCGTCAGGATCCACAGTGAGGATTGAAAGGCAGTTTGCAGGCACGGTGGAGGCCAGCTCGCGCGTGGTGATTATGCCCACCCGATATGGAGACTCGAGGCAGTCAGCATTGGGGTCCGTTGGGCTGTCGGGATCCGAATCCTGCATGCCTTGTTGTACGCAGCGGATGCATCTGCGCTGCAGCTGGGATCGCTGTCTGTTGGTCGGTGGAGCGGACCTGCATAAGGCCGTGAATGCCCAGGCTTTCCACACTGTAGACATCGCCTTCCTTTGGTTGGATATTGCCGCTTTAAATGGGCGGAGCCACAATTTGGACACATCATGGCGCTGACGTCAGCACGTTCCGTGCACCATCGCACATGCGCAGTGCGGTCGGCTGACTTTCGCACATGCGCATCGTGGTCTTCGGCCTCGTCGTCCACCCGGTCATGGCGCGCATGCGTAGGGACCCGGGAAAAGTGCGCAAAACGTCTACTCTCCTTGATGCTCAAGCCTTGCATTTTTGCGATGGCCTGCACCCGTTCTGCCTCGTGGGAGACTAGTTTTGCAGTTTCTGCCGCCCTGATGTGGGAGTAACGATTCCTGGCATGCTCATGGACAACGCACGTTTCAATGGCGACGGAAAGGGTCAACTGTTTGATTTTGAGGAGCTAATCCTGCAGGGAGTCGGACTGGACCCCGAAAACGATCTCATCCTGGATCATGGAATCAGCTGTCGAGTCATAATTACATGACTGCGCTAGGATGCGGAGATGCGTCAAGAAGGACTGAAAAGGTTAATCCTTACCCTGAAGCCTCTGTTGGAAGATGTACCGTTCAAAGCTCTCATTCACCTCAATGTCGCAGTGGTTGTCGAATTTCAGCAGAACCGTCTTGAACTTCGTCTTGTCTTCGCCATCGGCAAACGTGAACGAGTTATAAATGTGGATGGCATGATCCCCCGCAGTCGACAGGAACAGTGCGACCTTTCAGGCATCCGATGCTACCTCGAGGTCGGACGCCTCGATATACAGGAGGAACCTCTGTTTAAAGACTTTCCAGTTGGCGCCGAGGTTGCCGGAGATCCGGAGTTGCGGAGGAGGTTGGTTCTTTTCCATGCCGCTGGATGGCTACGTGTTGGTCGTTGCAGATTCACTCGAGGTAGGTTCGTTAGAGTTAATAGCTCCCTGGTACCATGATGTGTTATCTGTGTTGGTCTAACATCGACTGCAACTGGATGCAGTAAATCTAGAAACAGGCTTCCGACACAGGAGATGGTCCAACACTGTTTTATTGAACCTGTTGATTGCTGTAAATAATCTGCTGTGTGTTGACACTCTATTAATCTAACTGATAACCTCCTACTGACTTGACCAGACTAGCTCTCTATCACATGGTGATGATGTTCATTGGCCTGCGCACAGCGACTATCTCCCTGGCCGTGTCTTGTGAGAGAGGGAGAGCCTCAATGCCCTGTGGGTTTTATAGTGGTGGTGTCCTCTCTGGTGATTGGTTGTTCTGTGTCGTGTGTGTTCATTGGTTATCCTGTGTGTCAATCACTGCCTGTCTGCATCTCATGATATACATGAGTGGATATTACGACAGCTTCTGGGCTGGCATTGTCTCAGTTGGATCTGGAACAAGTGCTGGGCAGTGGTGGGAGCTCCCCAGTAATTGCAGTGATTAGGTGTCCCTGAGATGGGCAAATCAGCTTGAGGCGTGATGCACATGAAGAAAAAATCGTTGACTTGATACGGTCAAAATTCCGTGAGATTTTCCACCAACGTCGTCAGAGGGGAATTTGTATTGTTTTCTCACTGTAATTGCTTTGCCATTTTGCGGTAAGATGCCACTGAACATATTGAGTCCATACGATTCTTCTTCCTATGTTCCATTGGCCCCGCCTGAGTAAGCGCCACCCCCTTCCCCTCAAAACGCCCGCCCAACAAAACTTACCTTTCCAGTTGTGCCGTTATCTTAATTAGTACCTACGTTTACCTGTGTCCACGAGGTGCTGACTTACTCTCCCTCAACCTCTCGCTATGTCTAACTATATGCCCAGAATCCACACCTGAGGTTGGGGCGGTCGGCTGCCTTCCATTCCCTAATGCCTCAGATGACCTTGGTGGGCATCCACTGGGGAGCCTAGACCTTGAGGGTCTGGGCCCTGTTATTTCAAGGCGCCATGCTCTGTAAACCGCTGTGCACACTCGTTGCCTCATCCCTGAGCAGTGTGAGAGTGGCTGCGTTATATCTCTCCCACCTCCCACACTGATAACTCAGTAATGACCGGCACAGTGGTTAGCACTGCTGCCTCACGGCATCAGGGACCCAGGTTCAATTCCAGCCCTAGGTGACTGCCTGAAGGCATTACATTCCACCCGATGATTCTAAATTATAACTTCAACACCAATTTTCATTCTGTATTTAGCATTAATTACAAGTTCTCGTGCTTTAAAGCCCTGCAGTCTATTACTGCAGGATGAATATGCAGGCTTCAGTCCTCCGCAAAATAAGAAACAGACCTCACCCAAGGCTTGATTTATTCCAGACTATTTGACAGCCAACCTATAATTAAAAGAAGCACAACCATAAGGATCTTATAAACGAAGGCGAGGACGAGCTTCGTCCTTTTAATATCCCGGCTGAAAATGTAACGTTAAACCATAATTGATTTCTGTAAACACTTCGATCTCTTCTCTCCTTTCTGCAGGCTTTGAGTTTTTAACAGAATCCTTCTGTTTATTTCTCAACAGCTGAGAGGAACTTGGATCTTGGCCATCCTTTGTTCGAGGTTCAGGGGTCGTGCGACTTAACGTAAGACCCTTGCAGAGCATTTACTTAGAGCTGGGCTACGGTTAATGCTATTTACGGCGCTGTTCTTTTGCAATTGCTTCTCTCAGGAAATAAGAACACATGGAAAGTATTGCTCCCTTAGTCGAGCGTTAAGTAACATTCTCCAAAGACTTCGGTACTTTGAAGTCACTCCGAAGTTATTGGCATACACCATTCATTTTTGTTGTACACGTACCAAAAAAATAATTGAATCAAAATGGGGAGTTTATGAAGATTGATATGACAATATGCAAATTATATGAAAAAAAACTTCTTATCCCAATGTCTTATCTGTACTGTAGCTGCACCATTCTCCTGCATTTCAGTAATGGGCTCTATTTTGAGTGTTATTTAACATACCAGAGCACAGACCCAGAGTGATGACATCGCAGCTTTATAGTTGAAGAGTATCCACCTCTTCACTGTTGTTGTCAGCCTCTGCCACAGAAGTCTGGCAGCCTCCTCTTTCTCCAGAGACCAGTACACAGCACTTAATATTTGATTCTTGCCCTCATTTTCTCTGTTGCTCATTCTTTGGAATTAAGAAACTAAAGGCGTCAAGGAAAGGTAGGCGAGTGGGTTTCAGTTTTGGCTTAATAATGTATACAGCTTGAAGGTATGTCGAGATAATGTGGTTCTTTTTTCCAAAGCTATATTCAGAAATGGTTCATGTGCAGAGAACAAGCTAGGAACATTGCTTTTTAACCCTTGAAAGATGATTTAATAATATATATACGTTACAACTACTCTGTGTGGAATCGTAGAGTGTGCTTTGCACTGTGGTGGATAGCAATGGACATGGTAAATCTATAGAGGAGGGCTGTTTCTGGTAAAGTGAGATGCAAAAGAACTGGTGTATGTTTTTGTGACCGCCATACATAGTGAACAAGCCACCACCGTGCGCGTACCAGATCAAAGCAAATCCATTAATATAGAAAGTGCCTCTCAACTAATTGCTACTTTTGACTGACTACAGGGAACTAAGACAATGCAGCAACTACGATTGTCGGACGGTGCTTTAGGTTTATTGCAGAAATAATTTCCCAATGTGAACTCTAAGTATGAATTTAGTGGCCAAAACACACAGAGCATCAAGTATGGAGAGCTCTTTTCTGTACATTCCAGAGGATATCTGTCTTAGATAAGCTCCTCTGTTCATTCCAAATAAACCAGATTCTTCTTCAAACGAGAGGAACCATCAAAAGTAATATTCAACCTCCTGCATCTGATAAGAGACAGAAGAGGTAATGACACAACGGTAGTGTTACCAGTATGTAGAATGTTAATTGTTTAGGTCTGAAGCTCACTGCTTGAGTTTATTGTGATTTCTGTTTGTGGATGATTAATTTTACAAGTCACCCAGTGTACAATATTGCGTGCTTCCAGACTAAAACTGAAGTCCTCTGGTGCTAACTGTGATAACGTTTGTGGCACAAAATTCTTCAGCAGCATCAGCTTCAGAGATCTCAATCTTTGACCATTGCGTTCTGGCAAAATTACCAGCATTATTCTCAGAGGAAACTTGCTTTAAGTGTTCGGACCTTCGAGAATGAATGAGTTATTCAACGTTGCCGGAAACTAATTTTCAACCTTTCGTTTAGAATGACAGGCTCTGTGAGGGGAGTGAGGGGGTTTCTTTCACAATCCGAGTGTAAGCTTGCAATATAAATGTAATTTCTCACTGAACAGAAATCTACGCCAGCAACTCACTTCGAGATCACCCAATGCAAGTAAAGCAAAAGGACGTAGAGGGTTTTAAATGAATCTGTTTTTATGACCCGATTGGAATAAGGCTGCTGTGGATGAGTAGATTTGAGCTCGCCTTTTTCAGATGCTGTTCTACTAATTACAACCATTGCTTGTTGCTAATGAGTAACTGAAAACATCACCACTAATTACTATGTTGTGCTTTAAGTCGCTGTAAATTGATGTTCTCATGTAGAATCTATCATCACTGGCTTCGGGAGAATGACCCCACACCAAGTATCTAAAGCACGACTGACTGAAGCGGAGAATTTTAATGCAGACATATTTTTTAAGTGTCCACTCTGGTATTTGCGGATTAGGGGAATCGGGGTGGGGTGGGGGGTTGCTGTAGAAACTGTGGTTGGAATACCGAACACTTATCATCGCTTTCCTTTACACCAGACTGTTTCAGAGCCATTTCCAAAATATCGAGCATTGTCAGATAGTTGTATGGCCTTTCTGACCCTGTTTCCTCCATGGCTGGATCCGGATTTGTGTGCAGAGCAATGGAGCAAGGCAACAGGGCCATTCCACCCTGTCAGCATTGGAGTTCTTCTGCTCATGGGCTTCCTAATCTGTTCCTGCTCTTGTTTGCTCCCCACACCATTCAATGTTCACCTTTCTTTGTTTTTTTTTGTGAAGGAGATCGTTCTCTTTAAATAATTGATGGAATTTGCTTCAACACCTATTTGTGATTGACAGTTTCACGTCCTATTGACTCTGGGTGTGAAGGCATCATGAGCTCTGAAATATTCCCATTTTGCCACCATCAACATGGAGGAATGGGTTTTGCTGCCTGCTGGAGTCCCAGGTACCTCACCCGTGGAGCTCTCAAGCTCAGGGAATTTGCATGGTGGCGCACCTT
The DNA here is from genome assembly GCF_902713615.1 of Scyliorhinus canicula. NCBI lineage: Eukaryota > Metazoa > Chordata > Chondrichthyes > Carcharhiniformes > Scyliorhinidae > Scyliorhinus > Scyliorhinus canicula. The sequence continues at coordinate 37,270,140 of NC_052165.1, read as the reverse complement.
AGGCACAGAGGATTATGGGAGCTGGAGGAGGCCATTCAGCTCCATGATCTTGCTCCATCATCTAATGAAATCATGGCTGAACAAATCCATTTACCTGCCTTTTCCCCTATCCCTCCGCCGCATCTTCTACCCCTCCCAGTCTTGACCTTCCTTAGGTGGGGAAGGGAAGGTCTGGTGGAATGATGATCAGTCCCTCTTTAGAAAGGTTAGAGGTTGAACGTCCTTTGAGTGTTCCAGGCGTGTGATTTCCCTTTTGGGTCCCAGTTCCCTGAAAGGAAAAAATACGGTATTCCTGTGCCCTCTAGGCATGCAGCATTGTGGGCACAGTCGGCAAGACTAGTGCCAATTCTGGTGGGTGCTGCCACATTCTTCTGGCCAATCTCCCCCACTGCCATCTAATGGAGACAAGTGTGGCTGCCTCTGAATTATGTATATCCTCTCTTTTACTGAACCAAGCTGCAAGGAGGCAGGCGCAACTACTACCCGCTTCCCCCACCCAACTCTCAGTAAGAAATTATCCCGCCCTTTCCTTCTGGGCAGAAACTTGCCAATCCTGGGTTTGGCTTTGTCTTTCACCCCTTCTGGTGCCCCCTACGCCAGTGGTCTGCCATATTCACAAGAAAAACCAGGGGAGATTTCTTCTTTCCTTGCCTTTCAGTCAGTTTTCAAAGACGGTCAACAACTGTAAATGAATGTTGTCATCATAGGTGTCCGCCAGGGGCAGGATGGCATGATGGGAAACACAAAAGAGCTATATTGTGGGACAAAGAAATGGAAGACACTGAAACAAAAGTTATCAACCATCAGATCAATCTCCTTCTGAATACAATATTTGTTCTGTGTAGGTTTGCTGAAATAATATTGATGTGCCTTTATATCTAAAATTGTTACTTTACTCATCTGCAGCAGGCTTAATGGGAAATTATGTAATATTGCTCAAAGAAATACATGTTGCCAAAACTTTTCACCTTTGGGTATATCATCATTGTGACACATCTACTCTACTCATACTCTGCTCACAGGAAATTTGAAATTTTGCATTCTTGCATGTGTCCTAATGAGTGCAAAATTGAAAGCTTCAGCAACAGATCTTTCTTTTCAGCAATATTCAAGTTCTCCAATGCTGATGTTTTAGAAGGCAGGTCTGCAGAACTGTCAGCATATTCAGGTATTCAAGAAATCCTTTGATTGCAAAGCACAGAACAAGAGTAACTCATTAAACATAGCCTCCCCATTAAATGGAGACCCTCGGCAACTTTATTTGTGATAAAGTTGTGAGTAAATTCCCATTGTCCCACAGGCTGCTTTCTCCTTTAAGGACAAGGTTGAGAAGCCAGGGATTTCATGCATAGCCTCAGCCAATAATGGGAATTGAAACCACGCTGCTGGCCTTGCTCTGCATCACAAACAGGTTGTCCAGCCAACTGAGCTAAACCAGCCCTCAGTAGTCAACCCAGTCGTTCCCCCCCTTGGAACTCTCATTTGTTCCCCTCTCAGGGAATTTCATAAAAATTGTTACTGGGATCCCTACATTTATTAGTTGTTATTGTTAGCCAATGTGATTGATGACAAAGTGCTAGAAACCAGATTGCTATGTTCACAACGTCACAAGGTGATCCCGACCTCAAACCAGACAATACAACCAGAGACTAAGAACTCCTAACAGGGCTAATATTCAGCCTAAATTGGAGAGCAGCGACTGGGAGAAATTCTGGATGGCATGATATAATTATGAGTCATGCACATAAAAGAATATCTACACATGAAACAACAGGTTTGCTACTTGTAAATTAAACCAATTAAACTGTTGCTTTTTGAATATATCTTTATATTCTCCTAGCCAGCCTCCCACATTTTGCCCTCCGTAAACTTGAGGATATTGAAATCTCTGCTGCCAATGTCTTAACTCGCATCATATTCCATTCACCCATCACCCCTGTGCTTGCTCACCTACATTGGCTCCAATTAAGCAAATGCTCCACTCAAAAATTCTCATCCTGGTATTCAACTGCAGGCAGCGAGATCCTCTATCCTGGCAGCCGGTCAATGGGGTTTCCCATTGTGGCCACCCCCCGCGCTGTCGGTAAATCCACGGGCCTGAGTGCACTGCCGGTGAAGCAGAGGATCCCGCAGATGGAGAATCCCGCCCAAGATGTTTTTCTGGTTGTACAGCCTTTTGTGATGAGGGTATGGAGGGATTTGAAAGAAAGTGTGAGAATTTTAAAATCGAGACATTCAGAAAACCTGAAGCATTTGTTAACTGGGAGCTAATGTAGGCCAGTGAGTACAGGAGTTGTGGGTGAACAAGCTTGAGTTTGGGCAAGGGCAACAGAGTTTTGGGTGACCTCAAATTTACAGGGCATAGAATTTGGTAGGTCAGCAAGGAGTGGGTTGGAATAATCAAGTACAGAGGTAACAAAGGCATGAATGAGGCTACAAGTAACAGAATAATAAGTTAGCCAATAGCATAGTTCCCTTCCTTTTCATTAGTTCTGTGGCTACTTGACATACAATGGGTTATTCTTCATTAAGCCATAGAATCCTACCCTATTGTCTGAGTTGCCATACTAAAGGCTGAATGTTCCTGGTGCTATGGTGATTGGCTTGGAAGTGGAATAAGGAGCCAGTAAATAATGGGGGAGCTGGTTGGCTCTCAGACGCAGTCCTGCCAGCGGGCAAATTTCCCAGAGGTGAACTAGGAAGCAGACTGCTTGCCCACTTACTGGAGGTGATCAGTCAATTAATACTAAGCCCCCAAAATGGGCAATTTTGCAGCCTGGCTGGCACTGCACCACTGGCAGAGCAGTACCCAACTGCACGTGGAGATTGCCAGCTTAATGAAGGGCATCCGAGCCAGAGACTCCGTGCCTCAATGATAGAGGTTTCCTGCAGGAAAGGCTATACTTGCAGCCCAAACAATCCATTTTTGGTTCCATTACGCAGAGGCGCAAGCACTTTTTTCAGTCATTTAAGGGTTTCCAGAGCTAGACATCAGGAATAGTATTTAACCTCTGGGCAATGGTTTAAAATAAAAGTTCCCCTGTCATTGCGCAGGTTAACCTTGATGCTGTTTATGATATTGAATTGAAATTCTGAACTATTTTGTTGAATATTAATGTCAGTTTCACAAGTAAAAGACATTGCTATTCCTTCTCGATGTGATTAATGATGCCATGTCTGCTTTCTCTTTTGTTTTTACACACAGCTTTACAATTCCTGAGATGAAGCTCATTCACCTTCCTATATTTGCTTTGCTGGTCAGCAGCATACTTTGTCAGTACGACTACAATGATGAATATTATGATCCAGTAGGTTACCAGGTATTGCCTTATCCAGTATGTTCCGTTGAGTGTGACTGTCCGCTGAACTTCCCCACTGCCATGTACTGCAACCACCGCAAACTTAAAACAATCCCCACGGTACCCGCACAGATAAAATACCTTTACCTCCAGAACAACCAGCTCACTGGCATTCAAAGTGGTGCATTTGAAAATGCCACTAACCTCCTCTGGCTGGTCCTTGACAACAATCAAATTACGAGCGACAATGTGGGCAAAAATATATTCTCGAAGTTAAAAAGCCTGGAGCGGTTGTACATAAACGCCAACAATCTGACGGATGTTGTTCGCTCCCTTCCAAAGTCATTGGTGGAACTGAAGCTGTCCTTAAACAGGATCTCGAAGATTGGCAACAGCTTAAAAGGACTGGAAAACCTGACCACCCTTCTTCTCCACGACAACAATCTGAATGACGTCGGTGGGTCTTTGAGTGGTTTGAAGTCTCTGGCGTACCTTGACTTGAGTGGCAACAAATTAACAAAACTTCCTGATGACCCTCCACCAGCCGTAGAGATGCTTTATATTAATAACAATCAGATCAAGAGCATTCCAAAGGACTACTTTAACAAGATGAGTATTCTCCAGTACCTACGCATGGCACACAATGAACTAACCAATGAGGGTATCCCCGAGAAAGTCTTCAACATCACCTCGCTGATTGAGTTGGATCTTGCATTCAATGAATTGAAGAGCATCCCTCTAGTTAATGAAAACCTAGAAAATATGTACCTACAGGCGAATAAAATTGACAGTAAGTCTGAATGCATATCACTTACTCTGGTAAAGAACTGAGATCTGAGACGTCACAAGGTAAAATGTGGAATTGAGGTCAAAGATGGGAAGTCAGGGGGAATTTGTCACCCCCCCCCCCCATATAAAGGTTTGTTACAAAGGAAGACAACTGATGCAAAGAGTTAAAAGTGAACGGAAAGGCAATTGGATTATCCTTGAAGGGAGAACGGATTAAGAGATGTGGAGGAGGAGGAGGAGGTCAGGGATTGAATTATGAAACTAATGGATTGTTTCTCTTTTCCTAAAAATTCTCATGTTCTAAAAAAACAGACTGATTTGCTAAACATTTACCTTGATATTATCACAGTTAAAATATCTTGTGAATTCTGGCCAAACTAGATTCACTCAATGCTCCAATTAAGAGGTAGCTCATGAAAAAGGTTTGATTTCCAAATAGGTGAAAATAATTTACATTTTCTATGATAATATGATTGGTGGTTTCATGGTAGATGATAACTGGCCATCTCCACTGCATCTGTCCATGTTAATATAGCTCAAAGTAACGTTTCTAGATTATAGGTTGTCAATGCAATGTAAACCATTGAACTTCAATCTTCAAGCATATTCAGTTCAACAAAACACTCAACAGAGAAACACAAGATGAACCTGAGATATTTACTCTTGCAATCTCCTCACCCTCCAAAATCTCTGGTCTCTTCCTGGTTTTGATTACTCAACCATTGACAACCATGCCTAAACCCCGAAACTCTGGAATACCCTCCCTAAACCCGTCCACCGCCCCTCTTCTGAAAATCTCCCTCTTTGACTAAGCTTTTGGACCTCTGTCCTAATATGTGGTTCAGTCTCAATTTTATTTGATTAGCTGTGAAGCACCATTGGGGCCTTAAACCATGTTCAAGGCACTATAGAAAGGAATATATGAACAAGGAGCAAGGGCCGGCCATTCAGGCCCTCGAGCACACACCGCCACTCAATAAGATCATAGCTGATCTGACTGTAACATCAAAGCTGTACTCTGCTTACTCACTATATCCTACCACCCCCTGCTTACCATGAATCTATCCACCTCAGCCTTAAACATATTCAAAGTCCCTGCTTCCAAAACCTTTTTAGCAAGAGAGTTCCAAAGTCTCACAACTCTCAAGAGTGAAAACATTTTGCCGAATCTCCTTTTAAAATGGGTAACCCCTTAATATTAAACAATGACCCCCCTAGTTTTAGAAACATCCTCTCCTGGTTTAGCACACTGGGCTAAATCGCTGGCTTTGAAAGCAGACTAAGGCAGGCCAGCAGCACGGTTCGATTCCCGTACCAGCCTCCCCGGACAGGCGCCGGAATGTGGAGACGAGGGGCTTTTCACAGTAACTTCATTGCAGCCTACTCGTGACAATAAGCGATGTTTTCATTTCACTTCAAGATATTAACCTTGAAAACCTTCTCTGAACTGTTTCCAACACATTTACATCTTTATTTAAATAAGGAGTACACATTATTCCAGATGTGGTCTCACTAATGCCCTGTACAATTGAAGCATAACCTCCCTACTTTTGTAATCGATTCCCCTCACAATAAAATATAACATTGTATTAGCTTTGCTAATTACTTGCTGCACCTGTATACCAGCCTTTTGTGGTTCATGCATTCAGACACCCAGATCCCTCTGCACCTCAGAACTCTGCAAAATCTCACCATTTAGATAATCAGCATTTTTTATTCTTTCTACCAAAATGGACAATTTATTTTTCCCACTTAATATTCTATTTGCCAGATCATTGCTCATTCACTTAATCTGTCTGTATCTTTTTGTAGTCTCCTCTTCACAGTTTACTTTCCTAGTATTGTTGTAGAAAATCATTAGGACAAAGGTTCTCGAGAGGTAGTAACAGTGCCACCTGAATCTCAAAATACTTCTAAATATCTTCTTTTGTTGGTTATTCATCTAAAACGGATAAATTCAGTTTAAAATTCAGGGGCGATTCTCCGATATTGAGGCTAAGTGTTCCCGCCATCGTGAACGCCGTCGCATTTCACGACAAGGTGAACAGAGCCCGGGCACGACCTATTCTGGCCCCCACAGGGGACAAGCACGGCGCTGGAGTGGCTCTTGCTGCTCCAGCCTCCTTACGCGGCACCAAATGGGTGCCGCGCCAACCCGTGCATGCGCAGTTGGGCCAGCTCAATTCTGCGCACGCCATCTTGCACATACGCGGGGAACTTCTTACGTGCGCCGGCCCCGACTCAACATGGGGTCGGTGATCAGGGGCTGGCCGCGGCGGGAAATAGGCCCGGGGGAGGGGTGGGGAGAGGCCGGCCCGTTGATCGGTGGGCCCCGATCGTGGGCCAGACCCCTTCGGATGCACCCCCCCCCCCCCAGTGAAGGAGCCCCCCACCCCCCACAGGCCACCCCTCAAGCCTTCGCGATGAATAGGTGTGGACAGCACCGGCGGGACTGTCATTTTTTTCGCCGGCTGCTCAGCCCCTCTGGGCCGGAGAATCGCTGCTCGCCGTTTGCGGCGATTCTCCGAGTGGCCCGGCGCGATTCCCGCGGTGCTGGTTTCGGGGGAGTGGGAGAATCACGTGCAGGGGGGTCGGGGCCGTGTGGCGTGATTCGCGCGGCGCCCCGGCGATTCTCCCACCCGGTGTGGGGGGGAGAATACCGCCCTAATTTCCAGTATCGTAGGAAATTGAAACCTAATTAAGGCCCACATGGTGGCATATTATGTGTTATTTCCCAAATTTGATAATGTTCAGGATGGCGAGAGCTCAATGCCCGTCATCCGGAGAGAAGGCAGTGAACAAACCCCTACCAACTCCATTTTACATCCAAATGAGCTTTGATTGGCAGCAGGCAGGTCTTCCATCCTCACTTGACCGACAGCTCTCCAGCCCATCCAGGCACAGCGCTGCAGTGGCCGGAAGAGGTATTGCAGCCTGAGACCAAGGTCTGTGAACTGCAGTGCTGGTAAGTACCAGTGGTCTGCGGGAAGGGAGGGGGTATACTGGGGGGATCATGTGGGGGGGAAATCTTGCAGTCTGGAGGTAGGTGGGGAGAGGTATGGTGAGGGAGTGTTGGAGGTCTCCGATCCATGAGGGGACGATGCCCCCAGTTTGAAGGGGTCTTCCGATGGAGATGGAGGATGAGACTTTTTCTGTTTCTCGCCCTCAGTTATCGGGCACATGCCAGCCTAAAAATTGAGGCTATGTGGGAAATGCCTTTAACTGGGGCATGGGTGGGCTTTCCATCTGAGGCTTTGTCCGGTCCACCATAAATTCGAGTCGGGGGCAGGCAGGATTCCAGACAGAATCTGTCCGTGCTATTTGAGGTTCCTTTCCCGCTTCAGAACCCGTTGGGAGGGGAACGTCAAACTCTAGCCATAATATTCAAAGGACGTGATTTAACCACCTCGTGCCCAGTGCGTGTTGGGCGCACAGGTTAAATATGGGAATAGCCAAAATCGAGATTCACGCCAGGCGCGAATCATTTTGCTCTCTAACCGGCCCTCTCTCGATGGCAGGTTCCGGATCACGGCCAAATATGGCAAGGGTATCATTAACCCTCATTTACATTAATTTCCATCTCATTAGTGACATCAAAGTCGAATGTAACGGCCTCCCGGGAATTAACTGGCTTCCCAACGAGAAATCCTTTAGTACTTTTTAAAAACATGAAGCCACTGTGGAGATGAGTAGCCATTTCCATCCAATTTTGGACATGCAGCTCCAGGACACTGGAACTGCTGCTCCATTGCTCGGGGGGAGGTGGGTAAGGGGGAGGGTGATTGGGCTTACCTGGGGAGGGAGTTGCACAACCATTCCAGGTTAGGGATCGCCCCAGGCCAGGGGCTTAAGAGGCTTTTTCGTCCATGAGGCCTTCAAGCTATCTTTAAATATTGTGAAGGCCCATAACCCAGCACGGTAGCATGGTGGTTAGCATAAATGCTTCACAGCTCCAGGGTCCCAGGTTCGATTCCCGGCTGGGTCACTGTTCTTTGGCCTTTGATGCTCTTGGCGGATGTCCTCTGGTGGGCCTGGTGTAGGAAGGCACCGGCCGAACTACCGGTGTCACTGGCTTCGCTGTGTCACAATATTCTGCCCGCTGCCATTGAGATGTGCCAGTGTCAGGAGGGGGGATTCATAAGAATTGGAGACTGCTGTCGTCTCCTTGGTGACAGGCCCTGGGTTGGCATCCACTGCTTGCTCCTACCTGGCGGTGCCCATAGTGTTCTGCAAGCCTCTCTGGGACAGGGAGGCTGCTGGGGGGAGTTCCAGAGACCTCTGCGTCATCTGGCTCTGTCCTTCCCATTGTCTGCACCATGGTTCTGACATCCTCATCGATTTTCTTCTGTGGCTGGGCCATGCTCTGCAGTGCCTCGGCAATGTCCACCTGTGTATGGGACAGCGGCTGGGACATGCTCTGCAGTGCCTCGGCAATGTCCACCTGTGAATGGGACAGTGGCTGGGCCATTCTCTGCAGTGCCTCGGCAATGTCCACCTGTGTATGGGCCAGCGGCTGGGACATGCTCTGCAGTGCCTCGGCAATGTCCACCTGTGTATGGGAGAGTGGCTGGGCCATGCTCTGCAGTGCCTCGGCAATGTCCACCTGTGTATGGGACAGCGGCTGGGCCATGCTCTGCAGTGCCTCGGCAATGTCCACCTGTGTATGGGACAGCGGCTGGGACATGCTCTGCAGTGCCTCGGCAATGTCCACCTGTGTATGGGACAGTGGCTGGGCCATGCTCTGCAGTGCCTCGGCAATGTCCACCTGTGTATGGGACAGCAGCTGGGACATGCTCTGCAGTGCCTCGGCAATGTCCACCTGTGTATGGGACAGTGGCTGGGCCATGCTCTGCAGTGCCTCGGCAATGTCCACCTGTGTATGGGACAGTGGCTGGGCCATGCTCTGCAGTGCCTCGGCAATGTCCACCTGTGTATGGGACAGCGGCTGGGACATGCTCTGCAGTCCCTAGCATCTGCATCAGCTCTGGTGATAAACTTGTCCAGAGGCTCGGCAATTGACCGGGACTCAGCAGACTCCTGGGACCCAGCAGACTTCCGACTGATAACTCCCTTGGATTTTCCTGCCTCCTCCTGATGTACAGCAGCAACTATGTAGTGCCCACCAGATTGTGCCTCAGAGGCCTGGCCACTAATCTCTCACACCGAGGTGAGTGTCTCTGCGTTGGTGTAAGACAGCGGTGATAGCTGTGACGTCTCGATGGGGATCTCTTGGGTGGTGGGTTGGGGTGAGACGACTCTGGATGGCCCGGCTCCGTCAGATGGGAATCTTGTGAGAGAATGGACACGTGGTCAGTGAGAGGGAAGGATGATTTTGTCTGATGTGAACAACTCACTTGAGGCAGGTTGTCTGGGTGAAGGGGCAGTGGATCCTCACGCCTCTGGCTCTGGCCATCCTCGCTGTCAGTGACAGTTCCCACCTTGGACAGTCCTGTGATTTGCAGGCCCCTTTCCACGTCTTGGACCTTACCCATTTATTCTGGGCTATCTTCTCCTGCGGGGCCGAAGAGAGGGCATCGTGTGGTGCACGCTTGATGGGTCATGGGGGATCTATAGCAAGTGGCGTGTGTGGGCACCGCACCGGAACATGAAGAGGTTGTCTGGTGGGTGCCCGAGGGTTCTGAGGAACAAGCACTAGGATCGGATGTGGGGAGGGTGCAAGGTACCAGCCAGCAATTTGTGGGGCAGCAGGGTGGGTTGGGAATTTGTGGGACTGGCAGGCGGAACTGATGCCAGGATAGAGGTGGTATCTTACACATGCAAATTGCTGGAGGTCGTTGGTCTTCTTCTGACATTGGACTCGGGTCCTCCTGGTCATGCTGCCCACTCTGAGAGCTGCTGTGACTGCCTCCCAGGCGGTATTGATGACCCTACTGCTGGTCCTTCAACCCCCTTGAGCCAACAGGATGCCCCATTTCTCATTCACAGCATTGAGAAGCCTGTCCAGGTCAGCATCCCCAAAGCGTGGAACAGGTTTGCATGCTGCCATGTCTGTGTGCTGATTGGGAGTGAGTGGTGAGGGAGCGTTTAAAAGTAGCTCCCCCTCGTTAGTGGCGAGGTGCTGTGGGACCAGTGCCGTTAAATACGGGCCGTGATCTCACCACTGTGGCAGTCGAGAAACATCTCATCAATTGCACTCAAAATGACACTTAGAAATGTTTCCCTGAAATCGCGCCCTACAACAGAGATGTTCTGTATGCCTCCAAAATGCTGTAGTATAGATTGATGTTACAAGTAGAAAATTCATTTCTCATCCATTTGAATACAGCATCACTCACCCTCTGAATCTTAATTTTGCAGCGTTCGACCTGAATAGCTTCTGTCGTGTTACAAGCCCACAGGATTTCTCCAGGATCAGACACCTGCGTTTGGATGGTAATAACTTGACTCGAGGTAGCTTGCCTTATGGCATGGCTCAATGCCTTCGCCTGGCTGGGGAAGTGTCGTTTTAGATTTTTGATTCACACCGACCCGATTGGGAAGATACAAGGTCGGGCCCTATTTTAACTCTGTAAGCTGACGGGGCTTCGAGTGAGTTAAAATCTCACCCCTCCCCACCCCATAAAATTTCTAAATTAGATTTGTTCACTTATTAACACATCATATAGTGCAAACTAACCCCTTTAAGCCTTATATCGTCACATAATCATGCCTTTTCTAGTAGATCATCAATCAGTTAAGGAAAACTGACAGAATTACTGGAAAGAAAGTAGAGATTCAGGAAGTGGAGGATAAGTAAAGAGTAAAGCTGTGTAGTGTGGTAAGAAGGTTTTATTCTTTCAAAGTGGATGGCATTTCAACCTCTTGAGAAATACATTTGAATCAAATGCCTGCTACACATATTGAGTAATGATTGAATAAAGCTTGGGGTTAGAACTTCTAAAAGAGGAAAATTCAATGAGCAACACTAAAATTAAATTTACTCCCTTCACTGTTCTGTGCATGTACCAATTACCTCTCATGTAGAGTCCTCTTCTGCTTTGTTTATTGTACCATATGTTAGAAGTGATTTTTAAAAGATTCCGCACTTTTATAACAAACTATATTTCTGTGCAAACCTTGCAAATTATAGATTTTCTGAAGATTTTCTAATAATATTCGAATCAAAATATTATTTTCAAGAAACCTATATAGGATTGTCATGGGACGTCAGCGTAACTTATAGTGAATCGAATGGTACCTGCCCATTCCATAGTTACTGTATTATGAATATTTTAGAACAGGATTGACATTAACACACTAAGATCTGTAGGATGTGGGGAAAGAGGGCTTAGGGATTTAATTCTTGTACAGAGGTTATTATGAAATAAAGGGAAACAGTAAGCATTATTTTAATAACCAATTCTTTCAATAACTTGTAGCCTTCCTTAATTTTCTTTGGCTTAAAAAGCTGGGAGTATCTGAAAGTCAGATTAATTTTACATCTGTGCAATGGACTATTTTAACCACAGCTTACATCATGTGTTGTAAATCATGCATGGCCTTTATGCATCTTCCTTTAACCAGCTGTATGCAACTTATCATGCAGGAGATAAAGCATGGTTAAGTAAGTTAACGTGCTGATGGCTGCCTTTAATTTTTCTGTTGTATTCTTCTGTTTTAGCTCACACGCCTCAAACTGCAGGAATGTCATTAGTATATACAGCCACTATTTTCACAGGCAGATATGTAGTGTTTGGGTTTGGATTACCTGGGTCTCTGGTCTCCAGTTGCTAATTACTTGCAATGAAATTTGTCCAATTGTTAACCAGGCTAATAGGGGAGGGCGTCATTGAGACTCAGAGCATTCTGCCTTTGGGGAATGCGGGGGCGGGGGGTTGGTGGGTTAGATTGGATTTTGGGGGGGGGGGGGGGGGGGGGGGGGGGAGAGGGGAGAGTCACCTGATATTGTTATCCTGCACTATTACAAGAAGACAATCTCTTCAGCTGATCGCACAATGACCAACGTGGAAACGTTTGTGGTCAAGCCCCGCTTGAAGTAGACCGCACAAGATCTCCACCTGGATGGGATGGACATGAATCTGGAATTATTGAACGTGGTGTGACCGGAAGAAAGATTTATTTTATAAGTCCACAAAAAAAAAACTTGTTCCTAAAAATTGACCTGCAAAGTGTAACACTTCCAGATGTAATTATCTGACCTTGTAGTTTGAGCTTTCTATACTAACTTTTTCTCTGTTTCTACATATTAACCATTAAAATATATCTCACCTATTTTCATTTGTGGTCTATTTTGTTCAGCCAAATTTTCTGGGCTTTCATTTACTTGTTATCGATAGATCAAGAGAAATTCTTCAGTCAAGAGAAGAATTTTCTGGTACATGTGTTTCAAATCAGCATCTCATTTAACACAATAAACCACTTGTTCAGTCAGATGTATTATTGTTCATAGTTGGATGTCCAATTGCTGTTCATGGCCAGGCAACCTTCTTAATTAACCACAAGTGACTGTATTTACAACTGAGTGGCTTGTTTGGTCACATCCTGGGGCTTTATAATCTACCACAAAGCATGAAAAGGGGGCATTGGGACCCAGATATCAGGATTTTTTTTTTAAATCAGGTCCCGAACCTGTGCCTGCCAAATGCAGTCTCCTAAATGGCTGCCTGTGGGCCACTCTGCTGCCAGTCGAAGCAGAGGACTGGCAGCTCAGAGACCTCAGCAGTGCCACTTGGAGAGGTGGCTACTACTGATTGAGGCAGGCAGGAAACCTCAGGAGTTAGGCCAGGGAAGTAAAATAAAAGGAAGCATCACTATGCTGAATGTCAAAGAGGAAGCCTCTTCCCTGGGGGTGGGTGGTGGTGCGTGGGTGCTGCCTCTCCTTCCCACAGACCCTTCTTCTTTGGCACAATGGGGCTTTTACATTAGGCTGGCGCTGGGAGGATGTTTCCATTTAGCTGGCCCCCTCCCTGTCCCCCCCTTCTGCCCAATGTAGAATGGCCCTGAATAGTATCATTCTGTATATAAATCAGCCGCTCTCCTCCTTGTGATGGGTAGCATGGGTGTCAGTAAAACAGGGATGGTGTTGGTGAGCTGACCCAACCGGATCTGTCCCCCCCTCCCTACACACCTATCACCTCTCAACCGGTCTCTGGAGGGTCAGTAAAATCCTTGGCTTCACATCCATGAATATTAGTCGTTTTCTACAACCCAATAGCCTTCATGGCCATTTCGGATCCAAACTCATACCTTATGGGGTCATAGGAAGAGGGGTAGACCCTCAGCCCAATTCCATCAACTACTTAGTGCTGTGTCTGGACTCCACTCCCTATATTGATTCTGTAATCCTGAACATCCTTGCCTAACAATAGTCCATCAATCTCAGTTTTAAAGTTTCCAAGTGACTCCCCAGGCCTCAAAAACATGTTTGGAAGAAGTGTGCCTGGTTTCCAGAATCATTTGCTTGAAGAAATGTTTCCTGATATCAACCCTGTCCAGCCTTGCTCTACTTTCTATGTTATATCCTTATGTTGTTGTTGTTGACTCCCCTACCAGAGGAAATAGGTTCCGTCCTATCAAATTCTTCCATCATTTTAATCGCCCCTATTTGTTCACGCCTAATCTTTGTATTATTATTTGTTCATGTAATATAGTTGTCGTTGGCTAGGCCAGCGTTTATTGCCCGTCCCTAATTGCCCTTGAGAAGGTGAGCTGTGGAATCCATGATATACTGTTTCTGAGCAAGGGTCATGAGTTATAGAATTTACAGTGCAGAAGGAGGCCATTCGGCCCATCGAGTCTGCACCGGCTCCTGGAAAGAGCACCCTACCCAAGGTTAACACCACCACCCTATCCCCATAACCCAGTAACCCCACCCAACACTAAGGGCAGTTTTGACACTAAGGGCAATTTATCATGTCCAATCTACCTAACTTGCACATCTTTGGACTGTGGGAGGAAACCGGAGCACCCGGAGGAAACCCATGCACACACGGGGAGGATGTGCAGACTCCGCACAGACAGTGACCCAAGCCGGAATCGAACCTGGGACCCTGGAGCTGTGAAGCGATTGTGCTATCCACAATGCTACCGTGCTGCCGTGCTACCTTGTATGACATTCACGTGTCCTGGAGAAATGAAGGACATGAGTTAGAATGGAATCCATAATAAACTAGTTCTTAGTGAATGACGCAAGTTTGTGGAGACAGAATGATGGAAGTGGCTGTAACAAGGGTGGGCTTTTCTGTAAACCACCCTAACCTCCTAGGCAGGAAGGGAGATAAGTATACAAAAGAAGGATAGAAGGAGCTAGTGTTTCTATTGGTCCAACTGTCCCGTTTTCTATCGCTTTCTATTGGCTAGCATTACTGTCCTTTCATTGGTCAAAAATTACAGTTTAACTGTGATATTATTGGCGTAGGCGACAATCAATTAAAGGCTTAAAATGTATCTGTTAATTCTATTGGTTAAATCAAGCTATAAATGTTTCTGCTTGCTAAGATAATTCAGAGTAATCCTAGTGATTCCCACTGGCTTTGCCCACCATGTGCACATATCAATAAAACTTGATCAAAGAGCTCCTGTGTCAGCCTTGCAATACGACAGAGCCACCTTCTTGAACCGCTGCAATCCGTGTGGTGGAGGTACACCCACTCTGCTGTTAGGGAGGGTGTTCCAGGATTTTAACCCAGTAAAAAATGGTCATATAGTTCCATGTCAGGTTGGTGTGTGGTGTGGAGGGGAACTTGCAAATGGTGGTGTTTCGATCTGAGTGCTGCCTTTTCTGGTCTAGGTGGTGAGGGTTATGGGTTTGGAAGGTACTGCCTACAGAGACTTTGTGAGTTGCTGCAGTGGATTTTGCATATGGTACACACACTGCTGTCATTGTGCATCGTGATGGATGGAGCGAATGGTTAAGTTGGTGGATGGGGTGCCGAATAAATGGATTCAAGGAAATACAATCCCAATCTTTTATTAAGTTCAGCATCACAACTTGCTATGGTAGGGTTTGAACCCTCAAGCTCCAGATTATACACTGGGCAGTTACTATATACCCCAAATGAGTTCCAGAATGCAGGAAGAGCAGCAGGAAGGGGAGGGGAAAGAACCGGAAGAGTTCGGGCAGAGAGAGGGAGGAAAGGAGCAAGAGGAATGGGAGAAGCAGAAGGAAGGGGTGGATGAGGAGGAGAAGAAGGAAGGTGAGGAGGAGCAGCAGAGGGGACAGGAGGAAGTAGGAAGGAGATGGGAGGAGCAGGATGAGGAAGGGGAGGAATCAGAGTGGGCTCTAAGGGCCCACACCTTTACTAGGAGGACAAGAGATAATCAGCCTGTACCAGCCCACAAACGCAATGTTACAATTGGTTTCTATTACAGACTGAACACCTGTAATGCTCATTTTACACATGGTGGAAAGTTGGAAGTCAATCTCCAAATATAATCTATGATCGACTTGATTGCACATTGTGGACTCAATGGATCCAAAGGCCTCTTTCACATTTTGCATTTGCTTCTGTCTTGATGCTATTTAGTGGGGAAGATACCCTAATCCTTTAACATAAACATAGAACATAGAACAGTACAGCACAGTACAGGCCCTTCGGCCCTCGATGTTGTGCCGAGCTTTGTCCGATACCAAGATCAAGCTATCCCAATCCCAGAATGTTTCCAATATCCAGAATACTGGAAAATTCACACTGAGAACTGAGAAAGCAGTAAAACTGCAAAGCCTGTTGTTTCATATTGTTTCAGCGGGCAGTCATTTCCTTTCTCCAGCTTTGATTTTTCAGATGGGACAAATTATGGAAAGAGAATGAGATCAGCATAAGAAACGGAGCCAATGGAACACTTTCACCGCACAGTTATTTTTCTAGCTCTCTGTGGTCTAATTTACAAACATTTGTGACCTTTTCTCAGTTTTCAACAGCCCTTAAGTATTCTAAAAGGCTCCGACCAGATTTCACTGGCTTCACCCCATCCCATCTGTGGAAATTGCTGAAAAAGAGAGAGAGAAGTTATTGAAGCCTTTCACTCATTGGGACAAATGCCAGAACGCCGAATTTCAAATGATCAGACAACAATTTATACTATGGGGGAAAAAGATGCTGACTGGTTGGCATCCTTTCTCCTGTAGTATGAATTGTTGCAAGCATTTGTCCTGAGGAGTGCAAGATAAAAAGCTTCAGCAACATGTCTCTATTTGCAGTAATACTCATCTCCGGAAACTGCTTAAACATCTGCCTTGACACATGGAATGAAATCCCCCTGATTAAAGCCACTGTTTAGGGTTTGAAATTAAATGACCAGCCTAAATGGTCAACATTTAAGCACATCTTTGTGCTTTTTCCTCATGAAATGGTGGATGGATTCAGAAATGTTTTGATGTAAAAGTTCTTCCATGACCTCACCCCTCACTAATCTGTAATCTCCTCCAGCCCCACATCCCTCTGAAACGTCTGCATCTCTCCAAATCGGGCCTCTTGACCATCCCCGGTTTTAATTGCTCTCCTGATAGTGGTCATGTCTTCAGCTGCCTGGGTCCTAAGCTCTGGAATAGCCTCTCTACACCTCTCTACCCAACATTGCTCCTTTAAGACATTACTGAAGTCCTACCTCTTTCACTAACCCTTTGGTCATTTGACCGAATATCTTGTTGTGGTAAAAACAACCACTCCAAATTTGTGATCGTTCAAGTAAAAGGGTTACACGCATATGCTGGAGATGGAGATCCAGATTCTGTCAGGTGCCTCTTTCAATGATACAGGGTTTAAAGCACATATTTATAGTTCTTGGGTGTGATCTATCTGTCTCGTCACGCCCAACTCGGGACGCGACGAGGCTGGTATATCTTGCAAGACGTCCCTCATGAGATTTACCTGCCTCGTCATGCCTCATGAGATCTAACAAGACCTTGCAAAGCATCTCGATTTGGATCCCGCCCATTGAGGTCGGAACCCAGGCTCAAGTGAGCAGTTAGTCTCAACTGAATATTTCTACGTCGGATCTATCCAGTGCCCGGCACCTAACGGCCTCACCACGGAGACCCCAAGTGGGCGCCGTTTAGCACTGATTTCCACAAATGTGAACCAGGCATACCAGCACTTGAGGGAGGATGGGAGGCGGGGGGGGGGGGGGGGGGGGGGGGTCAGGCGACTGGGGGCCCCTGAGTGGTGAGGCTCTGGGCAGGTTGGTACCCCTGGCACTCACCGATGCCTGCCAGGCAACCTGGCAGAGCCACCATGATGCCCAGGTTGTGCTAACAGGGGCATTGCCAGGCAGACAATGTCAAGGTGCCCAGGTGGCATCATGCCCTTGCCAGTCATTGGGCCCGGGGTGCCCTTCCCTCATAAGATGTGATGTGGCAGCTCGATTACCCCCTCATTGGTGAGTTGGGATGTTGGTGGGTTCCAGAGGATGCGGTTGGGGAGGGGGGGAGGGGGGGGGGGGTAGAGATCAGGGCACCACTTTGATCTATTCCTGCACTGGCGAACAAGAGTTCGTTAGTGAAGGAAACAGGATTGAGTGCGGCCTCGGTGAAGCGTCCTTTGACGAGGCCCAGAAAAGAGGCAGAGTCCGTTTTTTAGCTGTCAGTGCCAGGAAACACCCGGCTAAACACGCTCGATACAGGACTCTTCATTTCCATTAAATTGCGCCCAACCTTTCTTCCTACTTTTCATCATGAACTTCCTCATTCATTTCTTAACCAACCATGCTATTCTATCACTGATGTTCCGATTACCTCACCACTCAGTTTTGTGTATGGCCTTCACCCTTAACTCCTTTTTATACTGTTCAGAAATGAATGTCTATGAAAGCTGTTTGTGTTACAATTGCTGGGCTAGCTGCCTCTGGAACTATCTTTGGCCAAGGAACTTAACAGGCCTATAGCATTCTCTAAATTTCCTATCATGCCTAGTAAGATAACTTCATTTGCCTATTCTAAAGCTATTGAGGCACATTTTAATATCAATCTGAATAAAATAATTTCATTGATCCCACTTCAGTCTCTTTATCTGTGATTTTATATTCATCTGTGAAGAACCTTAACCATTTCTGTACATCAAAGGTGCTGTATGAATATAAAGTGTTGCTGTAACTGTTGTGTTAATTTCCCTGAAGATAAAATCCCTATGACGTGACAAATTGTTCTTTGAAGGAAAACTTGATAAAATGTAATGGTTCTCCATGTCCTTAAAATAAGTCATATTTTTACAAGTCACCAATCTACTGGAGTTCTTCATACTGATAGTGTGGAGGAATTGAATACACAAAAGGCATTTGAGAACATACTGTAATTGTTCCCATAAGATTCTGGTACAATAAAAGGCAAATTGGATTTGAAACTAACTTGACAACAGGAAAAGGAGAGTGTTAACAGTGCAAAGGTACCCGGCAATGGGGAGCAGTGCAGGACGAAGAGTCAAAATCGATGGCGGGAGTGGAAAACTTGTCACCTTTCAGAATCCATGCGATTATGTCAAAGGGGAGGATGTCAGGACGGCTTTCTCGTTCAGGGGCAAAGTAAGGACGTGAAGTGGACAATTAAGGGCTAGTTAAGGGCTTCTTCACGCTGGAGCTGGCATTTTACCAGCGGTTGGTGGCCACCAGCTATGTCGGAAAACTGTCTAGTAACACCTGGTGGCCTCATTGCAGGCTTGGAGGTTGGGGTGGGGCTCCTACTAAGGCAGCCTGTGGCTCATGGAGCCCTCCAGAGTCTGTCCTGTGCATAAACAGCTTCCCCCCCCCCCCCCCCCACCCCCCCCCCCCACCCCCCCCCCCTCCGAAGCTCTCACCAACCGATCCCCTATTCGCTGGGGTTTGCCTAACTGGCCCCGAGAACATCACCCCATTTACTTTGGTTCATCATGTTGCTCAAAGCCAGGTGCAGTTCCAGCAATGGCCTCCACTCGGTGGTGCTGCAGGGATTGACGAGCTGCCTGCCCTCTGATTGGCAGTCAGCTCTTGTGGGGTCGGGGGGTGGTGGTGGGGGGAGTGCTCCTGTCTTTTACAGGGACGGAAGCCTCTGCGGCAGCTAGTCAATAATAAATAATCTTTGTTCTTGTCGCAAGTAGGGTATCAAACCTGGGTCCCTGGAGCTGTGAAGCAACAGTGCTAACCACTTTGCTACCGTGATGCCCGAATATGTACTTAAAATAGTGTATAAACATTTTAAAGCTGAAATATTTATTCTTTTAAAATGGAAAGGAGGTGAAATTGCAGAATGATGAAAGTTCAGGATCTTTCCAGAAGCATAACAAAGCCTCTTTGTGGCAGTTTTGGTGCACGCTATGGAGCCTCAGAGGCTAGTTATAATGCTAAACATAAATGTTTCATTAATCTAAACATATCTCTAGTTGCAGGCACAAACAGGTCTTGCTATCCTGATTGAGGATTTATCCACCCATTAGACAACATTGTCAAGAATTACCTTTTGCAAAACGAAGGTTAAGAATACCAATTGTGTAACAAATAGAGTTGGAAAAAGAGTTATATCCCCTTCATGGGCCAGATCATCAGAATTTGAAGGCCAGGTATGACTGACAGATTATAGTTTAGATTGTTCAAGAGATGTAAAAGTTGACAGAAATGCAAGCCCACCCTCTAACAATAGAATATATACAGAGGCAGAGGTTCCCAACCAGTGTTTCATGTGAGTACTGCAGGTGCCCATGGGAGGAAAAAACAGTACAATTATGTACCACATATGTATCATTATCAATGTTACATTATTATTCGCAATGTCATTTGCTTCAAAAACATTGTTGTGTGATATAATCCACAATGTATTTGTGAGTATGCATCATAAATTATTAGAAATAGCTGCATTTTTAATACCAGTTGATATATAAGCTCGACTCCCAACAGCCGTAGTTAGTTAATTGCCTGAGGGGTGGAAAATGCGACAGGACAGCTCCCAAGTTTTCCAACTGACATTGGGACTCCTGCTGTGGCAATAAACATCAGCCCAAGACAGGAAAGTAGGCAAATAAAGTATCCAATAATGCTGGAAAATCTCAGCAGGTCTGGCAGCATCTGTAGGGAGAGAAAAGAGCGAAAGTTTTGAATCCAGATGACCCTTTGACAAAGCCTTGGTCATCTGGACTCGAAACGTTAGCTCTTTTCTCTCCCTACAGATGCTGCCAGACCTGCAGAGATTTTCCAGAATTTTCTCTTTGGGTTCAGATTCCAGCTTCCGCAGCAATTTGCTTTTATTTATGAGGAAGGAAGATTATTGCTGAATGATATCACTTTAACATCTATTTCCAAGTGGTCTAAAATTAAGTCTATAAATTTGTGAGGAAAAACCAAAACAGGATATTTTGTAACTCTTCCTTTGGTAACAGTCTAGTCAGCCCAAGATGGAAAAAGTTGGTGTTTTCCTTTGAACAGAAGGCTAAATATAATTGTCCTCTTGGGCTGGTTTCATTTATATTTGTATTTTATAACATTATGAAATCAGAGATGACTCAGGGCTACAAGTAAGAATATACAAACAAAAATATATTTCTAGACCTTCACATTTTACAGGCACATCTTGCGAGAATTTAATGTCACATTTTCCAACTCATTTTCCCGAAATGTTAGATCCATAGCTGCTGCCAAACATGCTGAGTATTTCTAGCAGTTTCTGTTTTTTATTCCAGTCACTGTTTCGTATGATTTTGAATAGCATCTCTCTTAGGTTAATTCAAATTTCAAAATACCTAATTACTTTCTAATTCTTCGGATCTGGGTTTTGCAAGTCATACATACCCTATCCCTTTGGTGATGCTTTTGTTCACCTGCCTTAATGTCTCCTTATGTGGCGCAGTGTTAAATCTTGTTTGATAATGTTATTGTGAAGCCTTTTGGAATGTTTTACTGCATTGAAGGCACAATGACATTGCGAATTGTTGTACGTGAATGGTTAATCAGACTATCTGGAAAAAGTTAATGTAATAATCATAAGAATCAGAAGTTTCATTTCATATATGTGCATGCCTAATGTCAGGTGGCCTTACGGCTCAGTTGGCGTCTCTGTTTCTGAGCCAAAATCTGCAGGTTCAAGTCCCACCCTAGCAGCATGGGGGCACTGTGGTTAGCACTGCTGCCCCTCAGCGCCACAGACCCGGGTTCAATTCCGGCCTTGGCTGACTTTGTGGAGCTTGCACATTCTCCCTGTGTCTACGTGGTTTTCCTCTAGGTGCTCTGATTCCCTTCCACAGTCCAAAGATGTGCAGGTTAGGTGGAGTTACAGATACAGGGCAGGGGAGTGAGTCTAGGTAGAGTGCTCTTTCAAAGGGTCGATGTAGATTTGATAGGCCGAATGGCCTTCTTCTGCACTGTAGGGATTCTATGTCTAGCACAGCGGTTAGCACTGTTACTTCACAACGTCAAGGATTCCGGCACTGTCTGTGTGGAGCCTGCACGTTCTCCCTGTGTCTGCATGGGTTTCCTCCGGGTGCTCCTGAATTACCCCTTCCTCCTGGCATGGCTGCAGCAAGACATGGTGGCAACACCATCAGCATCTTGCCCATCATACCATATAAAATGACGCAGAGAAAGCTAACGGTAAACATAATGTAAATTTATTTGCATGTTGGTAGCCACCATGAAAGCCTCCAACACTTTAATGTGAGCCTAGGAGCATTCTCCCTTCCCTAACGTTCTAGGATTACATCTCAGACGTGCAGCCAGTGTCAATCCGGACAGTCTGCCGCAGTGTCTGTCCAATGAGTGCAGCTCCCCTTCAAGGGGAGCAGGTTGCCTTTCAGTGGAGTTACCTGTCGAGAAGAGGAGTCAGCTACCTGCACTATGTGCCATCAATGCACACAGCTTGGCCCTCCTGCTGAGTACTCAGATAGCCAGCAGCATGAGTCCCACTTGACACAATGAGATTTATATGTGTCCCATCTCAATGGGTGTGGGCAGCTCACAAACCTTGACCCCCTCACTCAAAAATAATGCATTTTTAAAAAAAAATGTTTTAATTTAGAGTACCCAATTAATTTTTTCCAATTAAGGGGCAATTTAGCGTGTTCAATCCACCTACTTTGCAAATCTTTGGGTTGTGGGGGCGAAACCCACGCAAACACGGGGAGAATGTGCAAACTCCACACGGACAGTGACCCAGAGCCGGGATCGAACCTGGGACCTCAGCGCCGTGAGGCAGCAGTGCTAACCTACTGAGCCACCGTGCTGCCCACTCAAAAATAATGTTTAAAGAATTTTTCACCTTTAATCCTTGGAGACCAGGGAAACCCTGGAGGGTTGTCAACCAATGGTGAAGAAGCTCATCAAATGTATGTAACCGTGAAACACTTACGGGCAAGTTGGAACCATGAGCTGAGTAAATACGGCCTGAATGTGTACTTTGATCTGATCTCTATAATAGAATTCACAATAGAAAATAACAGCGATGCATTACATTGGCTTCAATGCAAAATGCATTGCTGGCAAACCACCAACATAATGGACACTCCCAGTTCATGTTTGCTGTCAATTTATGGTTGTTAAATTGAAACAAACAGCAACAGAAGTGGCTGGCCATAGAACAAGAATCGCACCACATCATTTCAACAAGTGTATATGAGCAATATTCCACATCCAAAACCACATCAATCAAAGTTCTTGACGTCTGTGCTCTTGGGGAGCAGATGACTTGATCTTCTTTTTCCTGAATTTTAGTTGGTTGCCATGGTTAAACTTTTTATGGGTTTGAAGCATTGGCTTCGAACTGTTTGAAAACTGGTCACTTTCTGTTACTAAATAAAGACTTCCCAGCACTCTCTGGGCCATCCACCATTAACTAGAGCTCATCCCAAAGTTTGCTGCCCATATCATAACTTACCCCAGGTCTGCTTCTCCCATCACAGCTGGCTGAGGCTCCTGGCCTACTTAGTAATGCCTGGATTTTAAAGTTCCCATCCTTGTTTTCAAATCCTTCCAGGGCCTCACCTCTCGCTGGGCAGGATTCTCATCCGTTCACAACAGCGGGATTCTCCGGTCCTGCTGAAGCAGGAATGGGAGATTCGGCGGAGTGCCAAATTCTGCGTCCTCGCTAGCTGCGGGGCAGACACGCACCGGAGAATCTCTGTAACCTCCTCCAACCTTGGGAATGTCTGTGCTCTTGCACATTCTTGATTTCCTTTGTCCCAACATTCTTTTGTCTTAATCGTTCTTGGGATGTGGCATCACTGGTTATCCCTGAGTGCATTTCAGAGTCAACTGCGGGGCTGGAGTCACATGTAGGCCAGGCACGGTAAGGACGACAGATTTCTTTCCTTCCCTGAAGGATATTAGTGAACCAGATTGGGTTTTTTTTAAACAATTGACAATGGCTTCATAGTCATCATTTACTTCCGGATTTAAAATTTCACCCATCTGCCCTGGTGAGATTAAAACCCAGGCCCCAGAGAATTACCCTGGCTCGCTTGATTACTAGCCTAATGCCAACATCAGTATGCCACTACCTTCCCTTGACTCTCTCTAGACCAGGGGTGGGCAAACTTTTCCGTGCAAGGGCCGCATTCAGAAATTCACAATTCACAAAGGGCCGCATAGTATATTAAGTAAAATAATTACTTCACCCGGTTATGATTCTGGGCGCCTCATATAGAACATAGAACAGTACAGCACAGAACAGGCCCTTCGGCCCTCGACTTTGTGCCAAGCAATGATCACCCTACTCAAGTCAACGTATCCACCCTATACCAGTAAGTAACCCAACAGCCCCCCCACCCATTAACCTTTAAAAAAAAAAATTTTTTTTTTTAAAAAATATTTTTCAAACAAAATTTTTTTTTTTAATGACTTGGTGGGCCGCAGAAATTCCTTTGGCGGGCCGCATGCGGCCCGCGGGCCGTAGTTTGCCCACCCCTGCTCTAGACTCTCTCTCTCTACTTCTATTCCTCTCTGTCACCCTTTAAAACCTACCCCTTTGACACCATTCTTGGCCACCTCTTCTAATTTCATGTGGCTTACTGGGACCTTTTACCCAGTTCCACTCCTCAGATGCACCTTGGGATGTTTCACTATGCTAAAGATGGTATATAAATGCAAGCTGTTGCAATGGCTGAGATAAACTGAGTTGTTGGAAACAATCATTCTCCCAGAAGCTCGGGAGGGGTCCCAAGATGAATGGAGTTCATGTCTGGCCCCCACCACAAAGCACCCCAGATGGTTGAAAGCACTGTATAAATGCAAATTGCTGCTGTTGAAGTGAGCCTATTAGGCTCAGCAATGTCTACTGCCAAAAGGTTCCCAACTCCTGAGGAGCCTTCCCCATGTTTCACAAACTCCTCTGGCCCTGACATGGTTCACATAGTCTTCAGAAACTGAAGTAGGCAGCAGTGTGGAGACCTCAGCACTCATCTTCATGGCGCAGCTGTCAGGTCTTAACCCGCCATCTTTCTCAGCTGCTCAAAATGGCGGCCAGCAGGAATTAGATGGCAGATTTGGATTTCTGCACCCCCCCCCCCCTCCCCCAACTTGCCGGCAACCCCAACCTTTTCTCTTTCTTCCTCCCCTGGGCATGAGTATTTCCTGCTTTGGAAAGAAAAATCACTCTGTAATATCAGATCTTTATCGCATTTGTGCCTACTGTCATACGATATTTCCTCGAATGCCATGGGCATGGGTGTGATCTTTAGGGTTGAACTTTCACAGGTCTTATCGTTTGCCATAACAATGCTTTAACTCCATTAATACAGAACCTCTGCATTTCTTCTTTGGGAGGTTTCAGCAAGTGATCTCAGCAATTAAAATCTCATGTTCATGTCCCATAAGTGACTTTCTTTGATTTATTTATTCCCAGAATATGGTCGTCATTGGCAAGGGCAGCACTTATTGTCTACCCCTCATTGCTCTTGCGAAGGTGGCAGTGAACTGCTCTAGCAACTTGCTCAGCTATTTCATTGCTGTGGGTCTGAAGTCAGATACAGGCCAGACCAAGTAGGGAGGGCAGATTTCCTTGCCTAAAATGCACTACTGAATCAGATGGGTTTTAACACCAGTCTAATAACCTCCTGGTCATCATAACTGATAACAACTTTTATTCCGTGTATATAGGTGGGGTCAAGGGGATGGGGTGGGCTTAAGTAGGGTGCTCTTTCCAAGGGCCGGTGCAGACTCGATAGGTCGAATGGCCTCCTTCTGCACTGTAAATTCTATGACTCTACGATAATTAGCTCAATGAATTCAGTTGATATACTACCAGGTTGGGATCTGAACTTGTATCTTCGAATGAGGTGGAGATCTTGTGATGAGGTGGAGATCTTGTGGTGCGGTAGATCTGCACACACCTCTGGGGCAGATACTCTTATTCAAATCCCATTACAGGACTTGATGGCCATGGAAGGTGAATTCATAATGTGCTTCAAACAGGTTGATTACCATCCTGTTAAATCCTTCCAATGTGCTGATGGAAGGTGGTGAGAGCAGGGGAGTTTGCTGAGAATTCTCAAATCTTCTATCAGCATATGAATGGTAAAAGTGTGGAAATAAGAGGAGTAGGGCCTATTAGGGACCTAGAAGGGAATCCAAACATGAAGGCTGGAGGCATGGCTGAGGTATTAAAATAATGCTTTGCATTCGTCTTCACCAAGCAGGTAGATACTATCTTGACGAGGAAACTGTCCCTAGAAGGATGCAAAATTGATAAGGAAGGGGTGTTGAATAGATGGTTGATACTGACAGTTAGGAGACACAACAATCAAAGATATGCACAGCAAGCTCCCACCAATATCAATTAGATGTTTGGTGGTGTTGGGTTAAGTATTAACCAGAAGAACACTTCTCTGAAACAGTTCCACAATCGGAAAGCCCACATGAAGAGATCAAAAGATTTATGTTCATCAGGCAACACCTGAAAACAGCAGTGGTTTAAAGGATCACGCTGATATTGTGCGTATTGAAAAAAACACTGGCAGAAAGCTTGGCTTCAAGATTTAGTTTTCAGTATGTGGAATTCTGGTTAATGCTTCCAGGGTTGATTTCTCACCTGGCATGATTTCCCTCACACCAGCACTCCGTGAATGAGCAAGAACCAGTGGGTGTCTGGGAAGTTAGGCAGCATCGGAGGAGAAGGAGTGCCTTACCACACCAATGCCTGCCTGCCAAAGTTGTCACTCACCACCTGGGTCGAACAGAGGAACAATGCTTTAAGGTTTGAAGTCAGGAAGCAACTTTCAGTGCACATCTCCACAGTTGTCATGCTTAAACCCATCAGTGGTAAACAGTAGGAGGACAGAGCTTCTAAGCGTCTGTTAACTCCAAAATTGAAACTTTCTGAGTTCATGATTGCTGCACTGTCTGGTGTGCTTTGGATAAGATGGTAAACTGAGGCCACGTGTGTCACCTTTGGTGGACATGGGAGAATCCATGGGACTATTTCAAAGAAGACAAGAGAAGTTTTCCCTGGTTTGTTGGTCAATATTTATCCCTCAAGCAATATAAAGTTTTGGCAGCCATTTGCCTACATTACAGCAGTGACTATACACTTTAACATAACTTAATCGGCTGGAAAACACTTTGAGCCATCCTTAGTCATCAAAGTGCTATATAAATGAGAGCACAAGTGATTAGCACTGTGGCTTCATAACGCCAGTGTTCCAGATTCGATTCCCTGCTGGGTCACTGACTGCGGAGTCTGCACATTCTCCCCGTGTGTGCGTGGGTTTCCTCCGGGTGCTCCAGTTTCCTCCCACAGTCCAAAGACGTGAAGGTTAGGTGGATTGGCCATGCTAAATTGCCCTTATGACCAAAAATGGTCAGGAGGGGTTATTGGGTTACGGGGATAGGGTGCAAGTGAGGGCTTAAGTGGGTCGGTGCCGACTCGATGGGCCTAATGGCCTCTTTCTGCACTGTATGTTCTATGTCTATGTCTATGTCTGTCATTTGATCAAGAATATGCTAATGCTGGACTTGCTTAGAATGCCATTCATGCTACAAACTAAATGGATACATTTTAGGAAAAGTCACTTAATGCCTTGAGCTAGTTCCAACATTCAATTGGATCAAGGCTGACCGGCAACCTATCTCCACAAACATGGTCTCATATACCTTGACATCTTTGACTAACAAATATTTATCAATTACAGTTTTGAAAATAACACTTGATCGAGCATCAATTACCATTTGTCGAAGAAAGTTCCAAATTTCTGTCGCCCTGTATCTCCAGATGTTTTCTAATTTCACTCCTGATAGATTTGGCTCCAATGTGTTTCAATGTGCCCCCAGGTCCAGACTCCCCAACTGGCAGAAATAGTTTCTACCAATCTTCCCGACTGATTGCCTTAGTATCTTGAGAACTTCGATAAAATCAGCCCCTCAACTTTCTAAATTCCAAGGAAGGCAGCACGGTAGCATTGTGAATAGCACAATCGCTTCACAGCTCCAGGGTCCCAGGTTCAATTCCGGCTTGGGTCACTGTCTGTGTGCGTGGGTTTCCTCCGGGTGCTCCGGTTTCCTCCCACAGTCCAAAGATGTGCGGGTTAGGTGGATTGGCCATGATAAATTGCCCTTAGTGTCCAAAATTGCCCTTAGTGTTGGGTGGGGTTACTGGGTTGTGGGGATAGGGTGGAGGTGTTGACCTTGGGTAGGGTGCTCTTTCCAAAGAGCCGGTGCAGACTCGATGGGCCGAATGGCCTCCATCTGCACTGTAAATTCTATGTAAAGACAAACTTAGTTTATTTTTCATCTCTCCTCTTATCTCAATTCTCCGGGTCCAGGTATCAGGGGCAGGATTCTCTGAGCCCGCGTCAGTTCGGAGAATCAAAGTCGCGCAAAGTCGGTCCGACGCCGTTTTGCAATTCTCCAAAGAAGCAAAACCGCCGTAGTCATGAATAGTGTGGTGCGGCCCAGAGAATCGCCTGAGGTGGTCCGATGAGCGATTCTCCAGGCTCCCGGCGATACGGTGGCCCAGATGGGCCGAAGTCCCGACGACGTGACCCGAGGTCATGCTTACTTTCTACCAGGCTGATGGGCACCGACCCCAGGTACTGGCTGAGTGCAAGGCCTCCGGTTATGCAGGTGGTGGGCCCTTCCAGCCGGCGGCACCCACTAGTGGGTAGGTCCAGGGCCGCAGTGAGGGCAGTGCCATTCAACAGTGGCACTTGCAGGAGGGATGGGCACCAGAAGTTGGGGCACCGAGGGTGGGGGGCATGCTTGGCAGGGGCACAAACTGCCAACCAGAGCTGCCATGTAGCCCATGGCACCTGGTTGTGGAGGGGGTCGTGCACCCCCACCCCATGCAGATCATAATGTTTGGGAACCAGCCAGTGATGTTGGCCGCCGTGGCGGGGGCCGCTGCCCTGCATGCATCCCTGTGGCAGCATCGTGCAGGCGCAGGACGAGGAGGACAACGGCGAAAGAGAGGCACAGGATGGCGATACCGATGAGGACGAGGAGGAGGAGGTGGTGGTGTCAAGGCGCCAGAGGCGCTCGATGAGGCCTCGTGTTTACTGGCGCCGCATGTCCTACCAGGACCTCACGTACAGGGCATGCAGGAGGAGACTCCGGATGAGCTGGAAAACTGTCGCCCATATCTGCCACCTGATGGCACACCTGGCACTGCGTGGAACGGGGGGAGGACATGCTCTCCCGGTGGTCGTCAAGGTGACGGTGCCCCTGAATGTTTATGCCAAGGGATCGTTCCAGTTGCCGAGTGGGGACCTATCCGGCATCTCACATGCATCCGTGCTGTGACAGATGCCTGTACATCATCGCGGACTGCTACATCCAATTCCCTGTGGACTGCACCCACCAGGATGCCCGGGCAGCGGGCATCGCTGCCGTGGCCAGGATACCCATGTCTAGGGGGTGATTGATGGGGTGCAGGGCGCAATGCGGCCACCAGCGGATAACAGGGCGGGTTCATGAACAGGAAGGGGGCCCACTCCATGAACACTCAGGTGGTCTGTGACCACCGCATGAAGATCCTGCACGTCTGCGCCCGTTACCCAGACAGTGTGCATGACTCTTTTATCCTGGCACAATCGTTCATCCTCGCCATGTTCGGGGGACATCCCCCCGACTGAGGAGCTGGTTGCTGGGCGACAAGGGTTACCCATTGCGGTCGTGGCTGTTGACGCCTATACGGAGGTCACAGACCAATGCGGAGAACCGCTACAATGAGGCCCATTATGCCAACAGAGGTGTAGTTGAGAGGTGCTTTGGCCTGCTGAAGATGCACTTCAGGTGCCTGGACTGCTCTGGAGGGGCCCTCCAGTACCCCTCAGAGAGTATCGGCCGCATGGTTGTGGTCTGCTGCGTCCTGCACAGCATAGCCCAGCAGAGAGACAATGTGCTGGAGGAGGGGGTGGCAGAGGGGCAGGAGGAGCTTGAGGAAGACCACGCCTCTCCAGGTGTGGAGGATGGGGGGGTGGGGGGGGGGCAATCGACGCGACATAGGGGCCGGGTATGGACGGGAGGCTACACGGCGCCACTGCCAGGACCAGCGAGCACGTGTGGCGTTGATCACCACACGTTTCACCAATTAGGGGGTAGGGGTTTGTTGAGCAGGGGCACTGACACCATTGTACTGCACCACCTCACCACCCCGCACCCCCACCTCCCACAACACCCATGAGATGCACCTCCTCCCCCACCACCCTTAGCTCCCACACAACCGCATGCACAACACCCCTCCATTACACATCCACCTGCGGCACAATGGGCTGGGCTCAACAGTTGCTTGTGGAAGCAGGTGTGGTCGATGCCATGGAGGATGATGACAACCTGCTCTGCGATGAGCTCTGAGCTCCAAATCGTTAGACAATGTCTGACTCATGGCCACAGTCACACCTTGCTGCTCGATCAATGACTGCAGAAGCGAGATTCGCCAACAATTGAAGGCTTTTTTGGACTGTATGTTTGCCCCAGCAGCGCAGGTACAGAATGCAGCTGCTAGGGGGACACAGGCTCTTATACCCCGCCTTACTGAGCAGAACCAGCAGGCAGGCTTCACCAATGATATTGCTGTCTCAGGCACCTCCCACTCCAATGGTCTTACAGCATCAACCTGGGTACCGTAATACCCCTAATACCGACTACAAAATTCACCCCCTGTTAAAAAAAAAGAGTCCGGTGGGGGTGGTGGTCTCGCGTTATACAGTGGTAGAGGTTGAGGTTATGGTGGTGCCTGGTATATATTAGAACAGTGTTTTGCCTTGTTACATGTCGCAACTATTTACAGTCTTTATTTACATTCGAAATGAAGCAATTAGTCGATCGGGGGCCCTGGTCGTCCTCTGCGATTGTTGCTGTTTCGGCGATGACGCAGGCGCCGACTCGGGCATCCGTGGCTCCGGTATCATGGCTTTGGCTTCTTCGGCAGCTTCATCACCCCTGGATGGGACCAGTGGGAGGACCGATCCACCTGGGAAGGGGGCGGCCGTGGGGTGCACAGGTGGGTGGGAGGGTTGGGTTGGTGGTGGGGGTGTGGGTGGGATCCAGCGGGCGGCAGGTCCCGTAGGGAGACCGTACCCTGTCGGCCATCGGGGTACGCCACGTAGGCATATTGAGGGTTAGCGTGAAGGAGGTGGACCCTCTCGACCAATGGGTCCGACTTGTGCGCCCGCACGTGTTTGCAAAGCTGGATGGGTCCAGGAGCTGCCAGCCAGGTTGGGAGTGAGGTCCCGGAGAAGGACATCCTAGGGAAGACAAGGAGACATTCGTGAGGTGTTTGGTTGGGCGTGGTACACAGCAGTGATCGGATGGAGCGGAGAGGATCAGGAAGAACCTCCTGCCAGCGGGAGACTGGGAGATTCCTGGACTGTAGGGCCAGTAGGACGGTCTTCCAGACTGTTCCGTTCTCCCTCTCTACCTGTCCGTTTCCCCGGGGGTTGTAACTGGTCGTCCTGCTGGAGGCAATGCCCTTGCTGAGCAGGAATTGACGCAGTCGCTCATAAAGGAGGACCCCCGATCGCTGTGTATGTAGGTGGGGAAACCGAACAGTGTAAAGATGCTGTGGAGGGCTTTTATGACAGTGGTTGCGGTCATGTCGGGGCAGGGGATGGCGAATGGGAACCGGGAGTACTCGTCAATCACGTTCAGGAAGTACATGTTGCGGTCAGTGGAGGGGAGGGGCCCTTTGAAGTCCATACTGAGGCGTTCAAGGCGTTCAAAGACGGGAAGCCTTTATCAGGTGCGCTTTCTCTGGCTTGTAGAAGTGCGGCTTGCACTCCGGCGCCGATTTGGCAGTTCCTGGTGGCGGTCTTGACCTCCTCAATGCAGTAGGGCAGGTTGCGGGTCTTGATGAAATGGAAGAATCGAGTGACCCCCGGGTGGCATAGGTCCTCGTGGAGGGTGCGGAGTCGGTCCACTTGTGCGTTGGCACATGAGTCGCGGGATAGGGCATCAGGAGGCTCGTTTAGCTTCCCGGGATGATACAAGATCTCATAGTTTGGTGGGCCTCACGGTAGCATGGTGGTTAGCATCAATGCTTCACAGCTCCAGGGTCCCAGGTTCGATTCCCGGCTGGGTCACTGTCTGTGTGGAGTCTGCACGTCCTCCCCGTGTGTGCGTGGGTTTCCTCCGGGTGCTCCGGTTTCCTCCCACAGTCCAAAGATGTGCGGGTTAGGTGGATTGGCCATGCTAAATTGCCCGTAGTGTAAGGTTAATTGTTGGGTTACGGGTATACGGGTTACGTGGGTTTAAGTAGGGTGATCATTGCTCGGCACAACATCGAGGGCCGAAGGGCCTGTTCTGTGCTGTACTGTTCAAAAAAGTTGTAGGTGGAGATCTCGATCCTCCACCGTAAGATCTTATCGTTCTTTATCTTGCCCCGCTGTGCATTATCGAACATGAAAGCAACCGACCATTAGTCAGTGAGGAAAGTGAATCTCCTGCCGGCCAGGTAATGCCTCCAATGCTGCACAGCTTCTACTATGGCTTGGGCCTCCTTTTCAACGGAGGAATGGCGGATGTCTGAAGCGTGGAGGGTGTGTGAGAAGAAGGCCACGGGTCTGCCCACTTGGTTGCGGGTGGCTGTCAGAGCTACGTTGGACACGTTGTTCTCAACTTGGAAGGGAAGGGATTCATCGATTGCGTGCATTGTGGCCTTTGCATTGTCCACTATGATGCGGCTGAAGGCCTGGCGGGCCTCTGCCGACAGGGGAAAAACTGTGGATTGAATTAGTGGGCGGGCCTTGTCCGCATAATTGGGGACCCACTGGGCATAATATGAAAAAAATCTCAGGCAGCGTTTCAGGGCCTTGGAGCAGTGAAGGAGGGGAAACTCCATGAGGGGGCGCATGCGTTCGGGATCTGGGCCTATAACTCCATCATGCACTATGTAGCCGAGGATGGCTAGACGGTCGGTGCTGAACACACATTTGTTCTTGTTGTAGGTTAGATTAAGGATTTTTGCGGTATGGAGGAATTTACGAGGTTGGTGGAGGTTGGTGTCATGGTCCTGCTGGTCGTGGCCGCAGATGGTGATGTTATCGAGATACGGAAACGTGGCCCACAAACCGTACCGGTCAACGATTCGGTCCATCTCCCGTTGGAAGACCGAGACTCCATTTGTGACACCGAAGGGAACCCTTACGAAGTGGTAGAGCCGCCCATCTGCTTCAAATGCAGTGTATTGGCGGTCGCTAGGGCGGATGGGGAGCTGATGGTAGGCAGATTTTAAATCCACCGTGGAAAAGACCTTGTATTGTGCAATCTGATTGACCAGATCAGATATGCAGGGGAGAGGTTACGCGACGAGCTGCGTATACCTGTTGATGGTCTGACTATAATCTATGACCATCTTATGCTTCTCCCCGGTCTTTACAACCACTACTTGAGCTCTCCAGGGACGGTTGCTAGCCTCGGTAATACCTTCCTTCAGTAACCGCTGGACTTCCGACCTAATGAAGGTCCGGTCCTGGGCACTGTAGGATCGGTGTCTGCTCCTGGTGGTGACGGGTTTGCAATCCGGGGTGAGGTTCGCAAAAAAGGAAGGCGGATCGACCTTGAGGGTTGTGAGGCTGCAGACAGTGAGGGGGGCATAGGGCCGCCGAATTTAAAAGTTAAACTCTGGAGGTTACATTGGAAATCTAACCCTCGGTAGCGTGGCAGCACAGAGGTGAGGGAGGACGTAGAGCTGGAAATTTTTTTATTCCCTTCCCTGGACCGTGAGGTTCGCTACACAGAACCCTTTGATCTATACAGAGTGTGACCCGGAGGCCAGGGAGATTCTTTGGTTAACTGGGTGGATGGGAAGAGAACAGCGCCTTACTGTGTTGGGGAGTATGAAGCTCTCTGTGCTCCCGGAGATCAGGCAGGATGTTTTGTGCCCATTGATGAGCACGGTCATCGTCACGGTCGTGAGCGTTCGGGGCCGAGACTGGTCCAGGGTCACCGAGGCAATTCGTGGCAAAAGCTGGAGGTTTTCTTCGGGCGATGTGTGGTCGTCCGAATCGGGGTCCTGAGACTCCAGCCAAGATGGCGGAGCCCACTGGTAGCACATGGCTGGGGGTGTGCAAGATGGCAGTGCCTATGAATCACAGGTGGTCTCTGGGGGACAAGGTGGCGGTGCCCGGGGCCCGCACGTGGCTCGGGAAAAGGAAGATGGTGGTGCCCGCTGGCTCGTGGAGAGAGTTGTGGTGGCGGTTCCGGTTCGCCCCCGGGGACCGCGGCGACCGCCCGGGCCTGGCATACTGCCATGAAATGGCCCTTTTTGCCGCACACTTTGCAGGTAGAGGAGCGGGCCGGGCAGCGCTGCCAGGGGTGCTTAGCTTGCCCGCAAAAATAACAGCGGGCCTCCCCGGGGTTGCCTGATAGCCACGCGGCGCAAGCTTGTGGGGGCATGGGGGATGCATCGGGGTCGGCCGTACAGGGGTTCCACGTTGCCCAAGGGGATGCCGCGCGGTCGGGACATACCCGCGGGCATTTCGGGAGGCCACATCCAGGGAGCTAGCAAGGGCCCGTGCCTCCTTAAGGCCAAGTGTCTCTTTCTCCAGCAACCGCTGGCGGATTTGGGAGGACAGCATACCTGCAACGAATGCGTCGTGGATTAAAAGTTCTATATGGTCGCTGGCTGAAACTTGCGGGCAGTCACAGTTCCTACCTAATACCAGGAGCGCACGGTGGAATTCATCCAGCGATTCCGCAGAGATTTGTCGCCTAGTCGCTAGCAGATGTCGGGCCTGGACCTGGTTTACTGGGTGAATATAGTGTCCTTTCAACAGGGCTGATGTACCATCAATTCGACTCAAGACACAATTAGGATCCGAACTGTGGCTTTAATCAGCTAGTTGTTAGCTCGGTGGTCAACTGCAGAGAATGGCCGACCGCCGGGAACTCTGGGTACTTATACCCCCCTCGGAGGCGGGGCCTACTTGCCTCTCAACCAATTGGAGAGCAGTCACATGACTAGTCCCAACCAATCGGACGAGAGGCACATGACCAGCCAGAGCCAATGGGAAGTCAGTGCTCTGCACCAATGGCAGTGCTCATATCCATACCACCACAAGGGCCATCACGGCCTCGAAATTGTCCGCATCCTCGATGAGGGTGTAGATCTCTGGGCTCACCCTCGAGTGAAGAACTTGCATCTTCTGGTTCTCTGTGCGTGTAGTTGTGGCTGTCCTGAGGTACCCATTGAAGCACGCCAGCCAGTGTTTGAAGGTTGCCGCTGAGTTTGCAGCATGGTGGCTGAGTTGCAGACACTCCAGCTTGATTCGGAGCTCCATTCTTTAAAATCTAGTCCAATAAATTGATGCTCGATCAATGACTCCAGAAGCGAGATTGGACGACAATTGAAGGTTTTATTGGACTAGATGTTTCCCCCAACAGCGCAGGTACAGAATGCAGCAGCTGGGGGGACACAGGCTCTTATACTCCGCCTTACTGAGCGGAACCAGCAGGCAGGCTTCACCAATGATATTGCTGTCTCAGGTACCTCCCACACTAATGGTCTTACAGCATCAACCAGGGTACCGTAATACCCCTAATACCGACTACCACACACCCTCCACCTGGGGTGAGGGGGTGGAGTGGGGGGCTGGGGTGAGGGTGTGGAGTGGAGGGCTGGGGTGAAAGGGGTGGAGTGGGGGGCTGGGGTAAGGGGGTGTGGAGTGGGGGCGGGGTGAGGGTGTGGAGGGGGTGCTGGGGTGAGGGGGTGGAGTGGGGGCTGGGGTGAGGGTGTGGAGTGGAGTGGGGGCGGGGTTGAGGGTGTGGAGGGGGTGCTGGGATGAGGGTTGGAATGGGGCACTGGGGTGAGGGTGTGGAGGGGGTGCTGGGGTGAGGGGGTGGAGTGGGGGCTGGGGTGAGGGTGTGGAGTGGAGTGGGGGGCGGGGGTGAGGGTGTGGAGGGGGTGCTGGGATGAGGGTTGGAATGGGGCACTGGGGTGAGGGTGTGGAGGGGGTGCTGGGGTGAGGGTGTGGAGGGGGTGCTGGGGTGAGGGTTGGAATGGGGCACTGGGGTGAGGGTGTGGAGTGGAGGGCGGGGGTGAGGGGGTGGAGTGGGGGGCTGGGGTGAGGGTTGGAATGGGGCACTGGGGTGAGGGTGTGGAGGGGGTGCTGGGGTGAGGGTGTGGAGGGGGTGCTGGGGTGAGGGTGTGGAGTGGGGGGCGGGGGTGAGGGGGTGGAGTGGGGGGCTGGGGTGAGGGTTGGAATGGGGCACTGGGGTGAGGGTGTGGAGGGGGTGCTGGGGTGAGGGTGTGGAGGGGGTGCTGGGGTGAGGGTGTGGAGTGGGGGGCTGGGGTGAGGTTGGAATGGGGCACTGGGATGAGGGTGTGGAGGGGGTGCTGGGGTGAGGGTGTGGCATGAGGGGCGGGGGTGAGGGTGTGGAGTGGGGGGCTGGGGTGAGGGTTGGAATGGGGCACTGGGATGAGGGTTGGAATGGGGCACTGGGGTGAAGGTGTGGAGGGGGTGCTAGGGTGAGGGTTGGAATGGGGCACTGGGGTGAGGGTGTGGAGTGGAGGGCTGGCGTGAGGGTGTGGAGTCAGGCTGGGGTGTCTCACTTGTTGGTGCGCCTCCGACCTGGCAACCGGCAACCTTCCCGATCCTCGGCTCAGCCTGCGAGGTCCAGTGCCTTCTACACATGGACGGTGAGGGGGTGCGGTACGGATGGACCCCCTCCGATTCATCAATGTTCAGTGGCCCAACGCATGCAGCGCAGCTGTTGGGTATATGATGGCATGGGAACACGGGGCACCCGGCTAATGCGGCTGGCATGGGTGGGTGCAGCCCATGTGGGTCAGGGAGGGGGTTGCGCCATCCTCCTGGGGAGGGGGGGGGCTTTCACATGTGTGGGGGGTAGGGGTGGTGGTGCCAAGGGCACATTGCTGTGTACTCACCCTGGCTGCCCTTGTTAGGTCGTGCAGCATTTTGCGGCACTGGTCGCCGGTCCGTGGGGTGTGCCCCACGGTGCTGATGGCCTGGCACACGGCCCTCCACATACGGCGGACGGTGCTGTGCAGGTGCTGGTGACCCCGTCTGCGGCACAGGACCGCCCTCCTCTCCTCTACCGCGTCCAGGAGCGTGTCCAAGTCCTGGTCCCTGAACCTCGGGCAGCACAGCGGCCGGCGGCCATCTTGCCAGTGTCGGCAGCGGGCGCCGCTCGTGGAAGTTAAACGACTAGGCCCCGCATAAATGACGCGGCCCGCGTAGCTGAAGCCGGTCTGGGGCCGTTCGCCCCGCGCTTCTTGTGGCGCTTGTGCTGGAACCCTTTTGCGGCGTAGAATCGCTGTACCCAGTGGCCTGCTGACACTACCGTAAAACACTCCGGCATTTACAACGGCGTCAACACTCTGCCGCTGGATCGGAGAATCCCGCCCCAGATCCATCTTATAGCATCTGGGATGAAAAAGTAACTCCTGGTTGACTAGAATGTGCATTTTGTCCTCACGGAAACTGTCTCAGAACTCTATTGATGATGTCCAGGGTGATGTTTTTGGCCGGGACATTCCTATTGCAGTGGGACTTTGTCGTGGGTGATCGTGGTGTCCCAGCCAAAAATTGCCTTTCAGCGAGACTGGACGATCCCGGCAGAAGGCAGGGCCCAGAAACCCTGTCCGGTTTCTTGTATTCCTCTGGCTCGAACAGCAGTGATTGTGAGGTACCGTGGGGCAACTGCGACTGCTAAAAGGAAACAATGAGAAACAGTATGGTGTCTGCCTCAGGCCTCTTCAAAATCTCCAGAAGGCGATGCAATCTGTAGTCAGATTTGGCTCAAAGAGTAATAAACGGGTGGAATAGTGATAGGATTTCACAGCTATTTGGATTGGAAATCCGCCAGACCTCGTTCTATAAGGTTGTCCTTTGATGTAGTGGTAGAGGGTGCAGTATATAACAGATGTTTTGTACACATGTTTATCTATCACAGATGGAACAATTAGCAATTGTATTTTATCTGCGGATTGTAAATGGAGAGGTTTAACAAACAGAGGCAGCACATGGTTTATCAGCAAATTTCCTGCCAGCTCATCTCCGTTTGAAGAAAGCAATGCTTTCTGCTATATGCATAAATCAGCCGGTTGCACAGCTGAATGCAGATTTAATACATCAAAGGATGAACGAAGATTTAAAGAAACAATTAAATGTGAAGAAAGAGACCTGCAATAAGCGCATGGACAGAAGTGGAGTGTGTGATAAGGGCGACAAAGTGATTTAGCGAGAAGTTTTAATAAATTAGGAAGGCAAAAAGGAACGATAAAACAAAATTGCAAGGAATGTAAAACCAAATAATGAAATAATTTACAGGTACATCAGTTAAAAAGAAAAGCTGGAATAACAATAGGGCCACAATAGACAGGATAATACCATAGGTAACAACGGAGAAATGGCAGGAAATTAAGGGCGCGATTCAGCGGACCAGGGTTAAAGTCCGCTAAACGGCCCGTTTACCGGGGTGTTTGTTGGCGTCTGCAGTGCCAAGTAATACCCAACTATTCTACGGCACTTTGCCATTATTTTTGGCCTCGGGGTGATTCTCTCCAACGGGGCCACACTCAGAGGGATTTCCTGCTTGTGGGCTTTGCTGATCGGGGCGCCATTTTGTCTGGCTATCCAATCTCCCCCCACCCTTTCAGGACACCCCATTGATGTACCATCAATAACCACGAGACAAAAATGGTGAAACAATTGAGGCTTTATTGCACAAGATGTTGAGCCTCTTGCAGCTGGAACCAGAATGGGAGCAGCACAGGACAGCATACACTTTTATACATCGCCTGCTGGGAGGAGCCAGCGGGTTGGGATTTATCGTGTTACCTGTAGTACAGTGGCAATACCGTAATACGCGTAGTGTGTTACCAGTGGTGTTTAACACACCCATATTTGTGAACCCCCCTCACCTGGCCAACCTTGGGGTGGCCCCTGAGAACTCCCACTCACACAACCCCCCTAACCTGGCAAGGGCCCCAAGGTCAGACCCTGGCAGTGCCAACCTGGAACCCAGGCACCCTGGCACTGCAGCCTGGCACCCTGGCAGTGTTGCTGGCAGTTCCAGGGTGGTACTTCCAGGGTGTCCAGGTGGCATTACCAGGGTGCCAGGTTGGCAGTGCCAAGTGTCCAGGTGCCAGAGGGAGTACCAAGTTGTTACCCTGCCCTGTCTCCGATCAGGCGGAGCTCTCCAATAGCCCGGGAGACCCCCCCAGATGCTGTTACACCGGGTCCACATTTTCATTGACCAATACTAAACGGTGAAGTCTCTCAGGCGTGGCCGGTGAATCCCGGGTGCTGGATGAATCCTCCATTCGGGTATTTAAATGAGCAATTACGCTCAATCAAATATTCAGATCAGGATATCACCGTGAGAGTGAGATCCAGATCACGACGCCCTGCAACGTTCCATTGAATCCCGTGAGACATTGAGGCCGCGATTCTCCGCAACCACGATGGGTGGGAGAATAGCGGGAGGTCCGCTCCCGCACCTCCCGCTATTCTCCCACCCCCCCACCCCAAAACGGCTTGTCCGGTTTTCCGACATGCCGCTCAGAGAATCGCTGCTCGCCGTTTTTCACAGCGGCCCGCGATTCTCCGACCCGGATGGGCCGAGCGGCCTGCCGTTCCCGACCTGTTGACGACGGCAGCAACCACACCTGGTCGCTGTCGTCGTGAACATGGCGCGCCAGGTAAGTGTGGGGCCTGTGGGGGGTGGATCGGGGATCGAGCACCACGACCGTGCCCACCGATCGTCAGGCCGGCGTCTCAAGGGGTCGCACTCTTTCCCCTCTGCCGTCTCGCAAGATCAAGCTGCCACGTCTTGCGGGGCGGCTGAGGGGAAAGACGGCAACCGCGCATGCGCGGGTTTGAGCTGTCCAACCCGCGCATGCGCGGCTGACGACATTAGGCTCTGCCACGGCGTCATTCTTGGCGCGCCGGGCCTTGAAGCCAGGGACAAGGCCCGGCCGCCGAGTTTCCCGGTACGGCCCGCCTATCCCCCCGGGTAGGGGAGAATAGGGGGCCGGGAGAGGCTTCCGATGCCGTCGTGAACCTCTCCAGGTTTCACGACGGCGCCGGGCCTTGCGGAGAATTCCGCCCTGAGTGTACGGGCATGACGAGGCCTAAATAATTGTATATGTTCTTTATTTACATTGAATTAACTGGACCCTGGAAAATGTGGGCCCTTTTTCCATATTTAATCCTTCATGGGCATTGCTGGCTGTGCCAGCATTTATTGCACATTCCTAAATGCCATCCATTTCAGACAGTATTTAAGAGTCCGCCACATTGCTGTGGGTCTGGAATGACATGCAGGCCAGACCAGGTAAGTAAGGACAGCAGGTTTCCTTCCTGAAGGAAGGGCATTGGTGAGCCAGGTGGGTTTTTACAATAGCTTATCACTATTAGACTCTTAATTCCAGGGTTTGTCTTTGTACTCAATTTAGATTTCACCATCTGCCATGGTGGGATTTGAACCCTAGTCCCCAGATCGTACCCTAGGTCTCTAGATTACTACTCCAGTGACAATATCATTACCCCACTGCCTCCTCCATGTTGGAAACCACCCCTTGATAAAGGCAGACACAAACAACAAAATTAGTCATCACCTCTAGTGTGCCTGGCTCAGCCTTCAGTTTAGTTGAGGACCAGAATCTCAAGCCCAAGACTAAGGTTATGGTTTACCGGGCAGCAATGATCTCCGTTTCAGAAACCTGGCAACCTACAGCTGGCACCTCAGAACGCTGGAGAAATACCAACTGCTCCCGTGCAAGACCCTCCAAATCAGGCGGCAAGAAAGGTGATCCAACAGCCGCACCATCTCCCAAGTCAACTTGTGATGCTAATCACTCAAAACCAACTCCACTGGGCGGGACATCTTGTTCATTAGCCTGACTCCAGACTCCCAGAATCTCAAAATCGCAGAGTCGGCACGCTGCAGAAGGAGGCCATTCAGCCCATCGTCTCTGCACTAGCTCTCTGAGTGAGCAGCTCACCTAGTGCCAT
The DNA here is from genome assembly GCF_902713615.1 of Scyliorhinus canicula. Lineage (NCBI taxonomy): Eukaryota > Metazoa > Chordata > Chondrichthyes > Carcharhiniformes > Scyliorhinidae > Scyliorhinus > Scyliorhinus canicula. Next base: position 37,229,735 of record NC_052165.1, on the reverse strand, counting down.
TTCCCCACATCCTGCCCGTAACCCCGCACAGTTTTCCTTTTCGGGTGACAATCTAATTCCGTTTTGAATGCTTCGGTGAACAATTTTCCACGGCACTCTCAGGCAGTGCTTTCTAAACCCTAACCACTCGCTACATTGAAATGTTTCTCCTCATTTCACTTTTGTTTCTTTTACTAATTACTTTAAATCTGTACCCTTTCTTTCTCAATCCCCTCACAAATGGGAATAGTTCTTATCTACTCTCCCCAGATTCCTCATGATTTTGAATACTTCTTATCAAATCTCCTCTCAGCTTTCTTTTCTCCAAGGAAAATAATCTCAATTTCTCCAACTATTTACGTTACTGAAGTTCGTAATCCCTGGAACCATTTGGATGAATATTTTCTGAACTCTCTCCGATGCCAACACATCCTTCCTAAAATGTGGTGCACGGTGATGTGTTAGGCAGGTTAGGTCGACGTGGACTGCACTTGATGCAGTGTAACGAGAGACAGACCTCTAACACTGGATAAGATCCAACACAATTTTATTTAACGTCTTAAATCATACATGTTCAACTGTGGGTTGACACTATACTGAATTGACTGGAGACCTAGTACTAGCCTGACCAGACTTACTAGCTACCACATGCTGTTTGCACTGGCTAGCTCACGAGCTCTGACTGTCTCAGTGGCTGGGTCCAGAGAGAACGGGAAACCTAGTGCCCTCTGGCTTTATAGTGGTAGTGTCCTGTCTGGTGATTGGCTGCTCTGTTTTGTGTGCTTACTGGTCATCCTGTGTGTCAATCACTGCCTGTCTGCACTCCATTACATACATAGATGTATATTATGACACACAGAACCAGATGCAATACGCCAGCTGAGGTCAAACTAGTGACTTAGACAAGTTCAACACAACTACCTTGCTGCTGTCCTCTCAGCTCCTCGGCATAAAGCCGAGGATACTGTATGCTTTACTACCTGCTCTCTCAACATGTCTTACCACCATCAATGATTATGCACATGGACATCCAGTTCCCTCTGTTCCCACCTCTTTTAGAGTTGTAACCATTATTTTATATTGTCCCTCCATTTTCTTCCTTCCAAAATGTTTCCCATCACATTTCTCAGCACTGAACTCCATCTGCCACCTGTCGGCCCATTCCACCAACTTGTCTATATCTCGTTGAAGCTCTACGCTATCCTTCTCACATTTCATAATGTTTTCATTTGTATCATTTGAAGTTGTGCTGTGTACACCAAGGTCATTTTTAAAAATTAGGGAAAGCAAGGGTACTTTGTCACTGACCCCACTATGAACCTTCCTCCGCAGGAAAAACATCCATTAGCCACTACCCTTTGTTCCTTGTCACTCAGCCAATTCCCTATCCACTCATTGTGGATGGTGTGAAACTGCTATGAAATTCAGGCTTCCCTTTTGATTCTCGCCAGATGTTACGATGTGTCCACAGTGGTTGATGTGTCTACCAGCTGCACCACCATCGTAGTTGGCAGTAGAGGCTCCTCAGACTGTTGTTCCTTCTCCAGTATCACTTCCACTTGATGGTAATCTTGTGTGTAGTAGGTTGGTCTGACCACTGAGGATTTTCCCGGACCGGGAATGATGGTGGACAAACTGCTCCTCAAAGAAAGAAGGAAGATCACAGGTGAAATCAGCGACTGAATACTCTTTGGTGTTTGAGGACTCAGGGCCATGATATTCTGGCTGGATAATGACAGTAGTACTCAGGAATCTCTTGCCATCCGAAGGCGATCTAGGGATACGGAGGCACCCAGCTGGGAAGAGAGAACGGCTGATTCCAGACAACATACATCAACTTAAAGGTCGTTTGTTGCTATACGCCAGTGGCTCTAGGGTCATGGGCAGCACGGTAACACAGTGGTTAGCACTGTTGCTTCACCGCGCCTGCATCCCAGGTTAGATTCCCGCTTGGGTCACTGTCTGTGGGGAGTCTGCACGTTCTCCCCGTGTCTGGGTGGGTTTCCTCCGGGTGCTCCGGTTTCCTCCCATAAGTCTTGAAAGACGTGCTGTTAGGTGAATTGGACATTCTGAATTCTCCCTCTGTGCACCCAAACAGGCACCGGAATGTCATGTGGGCTTTTCACAGTAACTTAGTTGCAGTGTTAATGTCAGTCTACTTGTGACAATAATAAAGATTATTATTATTATGTTGATGACTGGTAGTTAGAGGCCCCCTGCTCCATACAGTGAAGTGTCTCTTGTTCAAATCCAAAGGCCGTGGAGCCATGGTTACTCGTCTGACCGCACTGTCACTCTGATACCCAAATCTAATTTCAAATTTGTAAAATGACCATTTACCAGGATGTCAGCATTTCAAAATGATGTCACCCATGAAGCATGGTTTTATGTCTTCAGGGTTTTCGGTCTTCACCTTGGGGATTACTTGTCGGATGTCTGTGCAGTGCTGGGGTTTTGACTAGCAGTTCACCATTGTCTCGGTGGAAGCTCTCATTGGGTAGTGGGCACAGGACATTGATCTTTGCTGTGATGTTGCTTTTGCACTGCAGCACTGGCAAGGCAGCTCTGGTGGGCAGTTCAGGAATTGCTTTCCTTGACTTGAATGGTTCCTGTGTTTCTGTGACCAGAAATGGTGGACTGAATGGATTACATTAATTATTAACAATTTTTGTTTTGCAGGACTCGGGAATTTGGGGGCGGGATTCTCCGACCTCCTACTGGGTGGGAGAATTGCCGGGGGGTCGGCGTGAATCCCGACCCCGCGTTCCTCCCAATTCTCCCGCCCCCCCAAAAACCGGCCCGGCGTGCCGCCCGTCTCGGAGAATGGTGGGGTCCGGTGCGACTCAATGGGCACCGGGGCCGCCCGAATTCTCCGGCCCGCGATGAGCCGATGTTCCGTCCGTCTGTAGCCGGTCCCGCCAGCGTAAATCAGAGTAGGTCCCTTATGACTAGGGGCTTTTCACAGTAACTTCACTGAAGCCTAGTTGTGACAATAAGTGATTTTCATTTAATTTCATTTCATTTTGGCGGGAATTGGCGGCGCGGGCGGGCTCTGGAGTTCCTGGGGGGTCGGGGCGGATCTTGCCCCGGGATGTGCCCCCATGATGGCCTGGCCCGCACCACATCCATTGCATTACCTTCATCAACACTCTCTGTTACCTCATCACAAACTCAAGCAAGTTAGTCAAACATGAGTTTCCCTTCAGAAACCCATGTAGATTTTGCTTAATTAACCCCTACTTGCCCATGTGACTATTCATTTTGCCCCAAATTATTGATTCTAGAGGTTTCCACACCACCAAAATGAAGATGACTGTTTGGGTTTATCTCTATATTTTTTTGAACATGTGTGTAATATTTGCAATTATCCATTCCTCTGGGACCACCACTGAATCTAAGGAAGACTGAAAAACTATGGCCAGTGCCTCTGAAATTTCCACTCTCACTTCCCTCAGTACACTAGGATAAATCTCATGTCGTCCCAGCGCCTTATAAACTTTAAGTATAGATATCTATTGTAGTCAATGAGGAGCCCCAAAAAGGTAAGTCAAAAGATAAGTCACAGGCGGCACGGTGGCACAGTGCGTAGCACTGCTACCTCACAGCGCCAGGGACCCGGGTTCGATTCCTGCCTTGGCTGACTGTCTTTGTGGAGTTTCCACATTCTCCCCGTGTCTGTGTGGGTTTCATCCGGGTGCTCCGGTTTCCTCCCATTGTCCAAAGATGTGCAGGTTAGGTGGATTGGCCAGGCTAAAATGCCCCTTAGTATCCAGGGATGTGTAGGTTAGTCCAAGGGGTTATTGGGATAGGATGGGGAAGTGGGCTTGGGTGGAGCGCTCTTTCAGAGGGTCAGTGCAGGCTCTATGGGCTGAATAGCCTCCTTCTGCAGTGAAGGGATTCTATGAAAAGTAGTTTATTTCCTACTCACAGTTCGGAAACATAGCAACTAAGCAACATTCCAGGTCCTAGCCGTGACCATCCTGAGATGCTGGCTCCCTTTTGGGCTGGCTTTTTTCTCAAGGAATTAATGATCCCCGCTGTTGGACCTCTGACCCACAGCTGGGGAGCTCGTACTTCACATGGATCATGGGGAGATCGATCGGGTCCATCCCGTGGGTCTCGGGGGGAGGGGGGGAGGGGGGGGGGGGGAGTTACACAAAAACCTACCCAATACTTCCTCCTTATCAATTTTAAACTCATCCATTGTGTGAACTACCTCTTCTTTTAACATAGCCTGGGAAGCAGCTTCTTCCTTGGGAAAGACAGATGCAAAGTATTCATTTAATACCTCAGCTACGCCCTCCGCCTCCGTGTATAAATCCCCTTTTTTGCCCCTAATAATCTCTAGCCCTCCTTTTACCACTCTTCAACTGTATTGTATGCTGAAGCAAATGCTCTAACCAGAACTTGCTTGCAGCAGGAGACACGCAGTGAGACAGCAGAAACATTTCAGGGATTCCACAAAGCATCCTTCAAGAGATCAAATACACTCACTGACTGACGGTGGGTGGAGGGGGGAGGGGGTGCAGCTAGTGAGTGATCAAATTGGCGAAGGCTCATCTGGGAAGACACCAAACACATCGGGAGACTTTAGGAACGTACGGAGGGGAGGAGAAGACATTGAAGAAAGCACCCAAAGTTCTAAACAAACCATTTAACACAATTGTTCAAGCACTGGCAATCCCACATGTGGCAGTGTCTGCAGATCATGCATTGAACTTGTCAACTACCTCAGAGCCCATTGAAACGAAGTGGAAGCAAATTATCCTCAATCCTGAGGGACTGCTTAAGAAAAGAGACATTAAATAATCACAGTAATGTTAATTATTTTGTTAAAGTACACAGGTGAAAGGCATTATTTAATTAAACATCTGGAGCACTTGTACAGTGAGACTGCTGAAAGACCATGGTGATAAGTAGAAGGCAGAAATATGTAATGCTGCATTCTATAAATAAGCCTATTATCAAGAAAAGGATAGTATCGAGTTTCATAATTCAACATGGATCTTGGGATACATTTAACAAGTCAATCTACTAAAAATAAGCCAAGCTGAAATTTGTTTTACCCCACACGTTAATTCAAATATTTGATATAATAGGAATCTGTACCAAACTGGGTATTGTGTCTCTTCAGCCATATTCATCTTATTGGGCTGAACTTTCACCTCGTGGGTGGGGAACGAGTTGGGACTGTTCCTGGCCGGCTCTACCCCAGGAAGGAACAGGCACTGACTTGGAATTTTGACCAGACCGCCCCCTTTAAATGTCATTGACCCAGGTTCGCTGTCTAAAGCTGGAGTACCGAGCCACAGTATAGGTGGCTCTTATTAGAACTTTAATTTAAAAATATCAAAAACACCCAGGCCTGATGCTGGGGGTTCTTGCATCAAAGCAGTTAGGTTGCATTGTGTCGGGAAACTGATGGCCGACTGGAAAATCTCAGTCAGCTTCTTTAATCCGTGATTAACAAGGCTCTTAATAAGCCAAATTGCCTGTGGGGACTCTAAACTAGCAGCAACCAAATGGCCAACATCAGGAAGGGGTTTGGGGTTAGGAAACAAGCATGCTGGGCAGCCTTGTAATATCTGTGCCCCGTCCAATTCTGTTCCCACCCTTGATGGAACCTGAAAAATCATCCCATCGCCTTCCACTTCGTTTCACCCCCTACCTTTCTTTCGCTTTAGTTAGTTGAGTACATTCCAGCCAAGTCTTGGCAATGTAGCACTGAGGCAATAAAACACACAATGAAACTATTGTCTGGTGCCATCTGCCAGGAATTATAGTCCGCGTTATAGTTATGAAGCTGTGCATATTTGCATATACGTATTAATCCTGAACCGCATGTTGAAGCACACAAGGTAAAACATTTAAGGCAAGGATCTGAAATATCTTGGACAAACCTCATTGAGGAATGGGGACCCTCCCATAGTGCGTTGGGGCTTGGAGGGGTGTCAGGGGCCTCGGAAATCGGGATGCCATTTTTAAATGACATCTCGATCTCTCGCGACACGGAGCAGTTCTGCCGAGCGGAGCTGCTCGGTGTAGAAAATGGGGCTATGTGCAGCCTCTGCTGTGTGTTCCCCGCTGAGGCCCCTTATTTAACATGCATGGCATTGTATAACCATGTGGTTCTCGGTGCTGCGGGCGCTGGGAAACACGTGGCTAAATACGCTTGCTGTGGGACTTTGTTCCCATTTAGTTGAATCATGCCTTAATTTCCTATAGGGAAGGAAATCTATCCTACCCGATCTGACCTATACGTGACTCTGAAATGGCCGTGCATGCCACTCAGTTCAAGGGTAATTAGGGATGAGCAACAAGTGCTAACCTTACCAGCGATAACCACATCCCATGAAAGAATCCTGAGGCAATCTGTAAACTCCTCCCATCCTTCTACCTTCCAACTCTGGCCTCTTGCAAATTCCCAATTTTCCTTGTACACCATTGCTGCCATGTCCTTATCTCCCAAGGCCCTAAACTCTGGAAACCCCGCCCAAAACCACTGATCCTCCCAATATCTTTCCTCCATTAGGACACCTCCAGAAATCCACATCTTTGACCAAACGTCCGGTCACTTGTCCTATCATTCCGTGATGTGTCTGGGTGTCAAATATTGTTTGACTATGAAACCCCTTAGGATGTTTTACTACATTAAAGGTGCTATATAAATGCAAATTGTTATTATTAGTGTTATGTTATTATGGACCAGGGTTTAGAGAACACCAAAGTATACCATGGAGTTCACCTGACCCACAACTTTAATTAGATTTTGGTTATGGGGAACACAAGCCCACTGTACAGGTGTGATGCAACAGAGAACTATAAGTATTTTTACACAAAACAATGTTTATTCTATGAATCCAGTTTACATTTTATAAACGCACAGTAAACAGTTTATCAACTACCAACACACGTAACTCTACAGATACAGTACTCTATAGCTAATCCTTAATAATTTCCCAAACAACATCCATAAGTTAAACCCTTTTTAAATAAAGAAAGCAGGTTTAAATTCTCTACAGAAACAGGTATTACTTTGAAATCAAATGTGCTGAAGACATTCTTTAACATCTTCTTGCTGTGAATGCAGCTCTCCAACTCTGAAAACAAAACAAAACACACTGCAGCTGCCAGCTCGAAAACAAAAGTAAAAGCCAGACAGACAACCCAGCTCCACCCACACACTGACTTCACTGCAGCTATTTGATAAATACACTTTTCTTAAAGGGACTCTCACATGACAATGTGGAACTCTACCATGTAGATCAGATCAATGTTTGCGAGAAGTACAACCTGGCCACTCTTATTTAATGTGACTTTACTAAAACCAAAGCCGAGAAATAATGTGAGACCCTACATCAAATAGTGTACAGTAGACTTTTAAAAAACCACTTCAAAGGATGTGGGTTTTGCTGACAATTTATTGCCAATCCCTAATTGCCCTTCAGAAGGTGATGGTGAGCTCCCTCCTTGGGTGTTGGTACAATTGAGTGGCGTGCTAGACTATTTCGGAATGTAAAGATTCACATATAGGATGAACCAGCTAAAGGTTTCCTTTTCTGAAGGATATTCAGACAGGGGCTGGTTTAGCTCACTGGGCTAAATCACTGGCTTTTAAAGCAGACCAAGCAGGCCAGCAGCACAGTTCAATTCCCGTACCAGCCTCCCTGGACAGGTGCCAGAATGTGGCGACTAGGGGCTTTTCACAGTAACTTCATTGAAGCCTACTTGTGACAATAAGTAATTTTCTTTTCATTTCATTTTCATTTTCATTATTCAACCAGATGGGCTGTTACAACATTCCAGTTGTTTCCCTGGTCTAGTTTTTCAATTTCCGATCCATTTAATGAACAGAATTGCAATATGCCAGCTGCTGTGTTGGGATTGAAGTTATGGCTGGGATTTTCTCGGCAGAGGCTACGTCCTGATATTGGGACAGTATGTGGCCCCCGAGCCGTAAAAGTGACCTCAGCAGCAATCTTCCTGAATACAGCCTCTGAACTGGCCGCCATGGACCCGCTATTCAATTAAGGGCAGCAGGAGGTTAACCACGCTGTAAGCCTAGTCAGTGTGGTGGTCAATGGTCTCATTGTTCTGTGTTCAAAGTAATTGATCAATGCTCATTGTGCCTAATTGGTTCAGCCTGGGTGTTAACCGAGGGATTGAGTAAACGCACAGATAAGCATTGGTGCAGGCATTTTGGGATTGCAGAGATATTTTGAAACACAGTCATTAAAACTGTCTAACATCTAGAAGCTCTGAGATATGTAAAATATACAGCCAATGGGCTAATACACGATAGCACAATAGCCCTGCAGCCTTGGCACTGAGAGAGGTGACAATTGTTAATGCAGCAGAGGAATTGAGGAAGACAATAGATGTTTCTGCTGAGGCCAGGCGGCCTGATAAATTGCTCTGGTGGGGGCGTCAGGGCTATAGGGACAGTCATTCACCCCCCCCCCCCCCCCCCCCCCCCCCCCCGCCCTTCTCCCCCTCACTGATTGAGCATTGGAGCCTCTGGTCCTGATGACCCCTCAAAAAGCTGACGGGTAAACAAACCAGTGGTCTGGTAAGGTAGCCATCAATTGGACAGGCCTGAAGCAATGGAAAGGATAACAATAGATGTCCGAGATACTGAAAGAATTTGATATATTAGTATGATGTTTGTTAATATTAATGTGCCATTTTCAATTTCCTCATTTCCTCCATTTGGAGACTACATTGACAATGGACAATGCACCGCCATGCCGCCCTGTCCCGTGAGCATTGAAGAACTATTGTTCAGCAACTCCCCAGCATTTATCGATCTCGCCCGGCAAAACCCACCTCTTAGCTGCTACCCGGGAGCTGGTAAAACCTCGGTCTATATGGCTGGAAAATGTAGGCCAAGCCTCCTGGATTCCTAACCCAGTGACATAACCACAATTCTACATGGCTGGTATTTCTGTATTCTGATTCAATATCATTGAAGCAATGGAAAGGATAACAATAGATGTCCTGAGATACTGAAAGAGTTTGATATATTAGTATGATGTTTGTTAATATTAATGTGCCATTTTCAATTTCATAATATTGGGCGCGATTCAAGGGAAAAAATTGTCACTGGACTAGTAATCTAAAGACCCAGGCTAAAAGGCGTGAATCAGCGGACTTAAAACTAAGGCTGATGTTTAGCGGGGGAGGCAGAAAATGGGAACCACACCAAGCGCCGAACAGTCTGCAATGCAACCGGCCCGCTCCCATAGGTGAAATCGGGATCTCACCATAGCGTGGCGAGAAACCAATTATCACCACTTAAGCCCTATTTCCACACAATTAACAGGAGCCACCCCTTATCCAAAGGCCTCCTGTCAGTCAGTGACCTCCCCAACAAGTGGTCACGCTGGCACCAATTAGTACTCCTTTCGAAAAAAGTGACCTGGCAGAAGGGCTTCTGTGGGGAGCTGAGGAGGTGAGTAGCCAACTTTTCCACCCCAGTGGTCGGTGGAGGTGAAACTAAAATTTCAAGAAACTAAAACACCCACCTGATTCCCCCTTTTTTTTTAAGTAGAAGAAAAAAAACCATTCACAGAAACAGGCGCCCTTCATTCACGATATTTAAAAGTTTCTGTGAACTAGCCCCTCTTTTTGTGAAACAGTCTGACAGTTGATAGCTACTGTCAACCCATTTAATTTTCGTTATTTCCTCTCTGTCCAACATCTGCTTTAAACTTGCGGTCTATCCGTAACCTCTTTTCATTGACACTTTTTGTAGAGTGCACATTTTCCCACAGAGATTTATTGTCAATGTGACAGTCAATAGGTATATTACTTAAATCCTCTAATCCCAAAATTTCTATCAATATCTGACTTATATAAAAGGACATATCCACCGCTTCCACTAAGCTTAATGTCTCAGCAGCCAAAGTGCTTTTGACCACTCTCCTTATTTTCTTTGTTTCCCACACAAGAGGGCAACATTTACCATTGTTCCCCAAAAGAAAAATTATAAAACCTCCTGCGCTTGAAACTCCATCACATAAATTTGCATAGGACGCATCACTATAAACTATGAGTTTCAAATGCCTAGGATCACCTAAAACAGGGAACTTCCAAACACACTCCTGCATTTTTAGTTTGGCCAACACTTTATTTGCTCTTATTATGTCTTCCACTTTGGGATCATTCACCTTTGTACTCAACTCTAAAACATCAAAACTCACGTCCGATCTAGTCTGTCTTCCTAACCAGTTCAGTTGCCCAATTAAACTTCGCAGTTGCTCTTTTTCTATCTTCGAAACCATTGCGCCTTTTTGTGAAACCCGGCCACGACTAATTGCTATTGGACTGATGCTTTCCAAGTAAGATTGCTGACGTAAAGTTGCCCCTAACTGAGTCTGTCCGATTTCCAAACCAATATATTTAAATGCACCGGAAACCTGACTTCCAACCCTGAATTCTTTCCTCAAACCAGAGATTACAATAGCTTCAAAATCACTAGTCCCACCCCACAAAAAATCATCGACATGCATCATGAAGATTCCAGCAAGATTTCCTTTATAGTGCCAGTAAAACATTGCAGGATCTGCTTTCAACTGGCAACAGCCTAACTTTAACAAGACTGACCTCACCGAAAAGTAGCACACTCTAGATGCATCATTTAATCCATATACACATTTGTTCAACTTCCACAGAACCCCTTCTGTGTTAGCTGCTTCTTTAGGAGGACGGAGAAAAATGTCTCTCTAGAGCTGATGCCCCTGCAAAAAGGCAGCTTTTATATCTATAGATTTGCAGTCCCATGCCTTTGTGGCTAATAGAGCCAAGAAGATCTTTAAAATAACCTTTCCTGCTGTAGGTGAATCTACCCTTAAGTCCTGATCATCTAAGTTTTCTTCAAATCCCCTTGCCACAAGCCTGGCCTTTGCCTTATAAGTTCCATCTGGAAGAACCTTTTCTGTACAAATCAATCTGTGGGATAGAGCTTTTTGCCCCCTATCCGGTACTTTTGTGTATACCCCAAATTCACTCCAACTATGCAATTCTTGCTGTTTAGCATCTTTAATAACTTTTTCATCTAATTTATTTGAAGCCACCAAAATCTCACGTGCATGTGGGCTTCTACTTCTATTAGTATTCGTAGTCTTACTCCTGTTCCGAGATCTTGATAAACTACGTCCCCTTTCCTGCCTGGTATCTCGTTCTGTACTGCTACTGCTTGATCTTTCTCTTCTGTAGCGGGATGTCCTTTCAATAGTTCTCGACCTTTTCTTGCAAACCTGTTCACTATTTGATGTACTATCTGAACTAGCACTGCGTTTCTGTGCCCTCCATTTTTGAACCTCGTTTTCCCAATCCATTGTCTTAACTTCCTCCCCTGAATGCTGTACATTCAACCAATGTTTATACTTTCCAGTGGCCTTCCCTGCTCTACTAATAACAGTTGAATCCTTTCATTGACTAGGCCCTTCAGGCAAGTATGTCACTTTTGTACCAACTTTTGGCAGTTGCCCTTTCGGAAAAATGGCCTGATCTAATTTATCAGAAGTGTCGTGTTCCTCTACAGAAACCCTATCTATATCAGTTAACTGGTCCTCATAGTTCTGTAACACATGCGTACCAGATGACTCTGGTTCCTCGTCTTGTCTGTCTGCTCTGTCTAAATTTGAAAATTTGTAATCGGTACCCATTATCCTTGATGAATGTACCCTAACAGTTTGATTACCATGTTGCAAAATAAATGTTTTGCCATCTATGCCTATGATCTTCCCTAGGCCTTTCCATTCATTAGAATTGTCTCTCTTATAGTATACCATTTCCCCTTGTTGAAAAACGGCATCTGATGGCCGTACATTATGTCTTAAAGCTTTGCAAATTCTTTCAGAGACTGCTGCTTCCAAAAAAGCTTTTCTACTGCTATGTAACACATTTAAATGTTCAGCAAAACCTGAGCTAATTGTAGTCCCTTCCCAAGCTGGAGGCTGGTCATCCAAAATGGAGGGAATTTTAGGATTTCTACCAAACACTAATTGATAAGGACTGTAGCCCCAACCATCTGCAATGAATTCTTTGCATGTACCGCCCATGCTAAAGCTGAATTTAGCGTGCAGTTTGTTCGATCTCCCAAAATTTTCCGAAGCATGTCATCGATAACAGCATGATTTCTTTCGTAGACACCATTACTAAACGGGCTTTCGGCAGCCGTGTTCATAACTCTGATATTCATGTTTTCACACATATCCCTAAACTCATCATTAGCAAATTCTCCCTCATTGTCCGGAAAGAATTTTGCTGGTGGACCCATTCCTGCCCCGATCCATTTTTCCACAATTTTGTCCAAAATTACTCTCTTTTCTTTACTGCGCACAATCGTTGATTGACTAAATCTAGTAGCTAAATCTACAAAATGCAAAATAAATATATTATTTGCTTTATCCCAGATCTTAAGGTCCATGGCCACAATGTCATTAAAATCCCTGGCCAAAGGTAGGGTTACTATCGGTCGTGCTGGTGTCCTTCTGTACTCCCTGCAAACTTCACAGCGATCACTAACCTGTTCTATCAGCTTAGAATAGTCATCATCCCTTACCCCTGCGTCCTTTAATACATTTTTCAGCCTCCGAGACGGATGTGCAAATTGCCTATGCAGTTTTACTACAATAAGCTTTTTACCAGCTAAAGTCGCATTATCAACTATCATTAATACATCCTTAACCACTCTACTTGAAACATTATTTGTCAATTGTGGAATACAATAATGTCCAGACTGTGTAAATTGTAAGTCCACCGTCTTTCCAAAAACTGTTGCCTTATCCTGTTCCATATCCAGCTTCATGTGTGCTTTCTTCATCGACGGTCTGCTCAGAAGCAAAGGTATCTCACTTGATACAACATCCGTGCTAATAAAATGATTCACTCCAGCAATATTGCAAGGGATCACCACTCTTTTCAGCGACTTCAGAGTATTATCATCCCCAAACCTGAAACTTGTGGAACTTTTAAATTCCTTAACCTTCTTACGATTTTCAGCATCCAATGAGTCCAGATAACATTTTAATCAGTCAATCCCTCACACAGTAGATGTGCAGCCACTGTCCAATACAGCACAGTTAAAAGATTCTGCAACCAACACCCTCATTACCGGTGTACAACAGCTTGTTAATAGGACAATGCCTTCTTTCTGGTCACTATCTTTTTCCTCTTCTGACTCTTCCGTGTCATGTGTCGCTTCAAATACTCTATCATAACGAGTTGGACAGTTGAAAGCATAATGGTATTGAGAGTCACATCGAAAACATCGATTTATCATGCCTTGTGCATTTCTGGGGTTCATCCTCCTATTGTAGGTTCTAACTGGGTTTCTGTCTTCATAATTTCCTCGTCTCGGTCTCCTTTTATAGTCTTGAGGCCTGTTCGTAGCCATACGATTTTGCCATCCTGTTAGTAGTGTATCTTCCATATTCTGCCTTATAGCAGGCTGACCTATTTGGGTCATCAGAGCCATTGGAATTGAATGTTTCCCCAAAAGTTTTTTTAAAGCTGCTGTCACCTGTTCGAATAAGGTATCGTTATCCGTAAACTGAACTCCTGTCAAAACCAGGAGCCTATCCATGTTGCTCACTCTAGCACAGTCAAGTAATTTAAAGGCCAACACAGACTGTGGAAATTCCAGCCTGTGTTTCTGCAGCTTTTTATATAGTCTGCCAAATTTCATTATATAGTCTTCCGTAGATAAATCCTCCATTTTCCGGAACTTATCAAAATCCGACCATGCTTCATACGCACTTAACAAGTCATCTTTCTTATAAATCTTGTCCATATAAAGTAATAAAGTCGCCAGACCTTCTTCTGAGTCTAACTCTTCCAACTCCAGCTCAGAAAGCACTTTGTTTCGGATTTTACTGCCATTTGGTAAAGAAAGAGCCAATGCCATACCTTGTTTTCTCTTAGTCCACATAACTACTGCACTTCTCCATTGGTTGTATGATTCCCTTTCAGAAAATAGGGGAGGATAATCATAACCAGCCATCTTTGTCCTGGGTTCAGCCATGTTTCCCTTTTTTTTTTCACTCCTTGGTTAGATCTGGAAATATTGTATCTTTCAAGTCTTCACATTTACACAGCAACCATCCTCTGCTACCATGTTAACATGTACTAGATGCTGTGGTATGAAGAGGCAAGAGTTCAGCTCCTTTTTCACACCTTTAATGGTTCAAACTCACTCTGCACAGAACTCTACAGATCATCACAAGCTCCAGAGTCCACCTGAAGTCCCTTTGCATATCATTGAACACTTAACATAAATGAGACAATCATTGAACACTTAACATAAATGAGACAATTAATTGCAATGTCTCTTCACCCATTACTTAACACAGCATGCCAACCCCTGGATTGTGTGAACCCGTTGCTGGGGCAACCCTTGTCCCTGCTCATCTGCCCCACCGACCACTCAAACCCTCTACCGACTGCCGAGGTCCCTGGGCGTGTGGCTAACGGCTATTGCTAATAGGGAATTGGCAATCGTGGTTACATGAGCACTTTTCACAACCCAAGTGGATTCCTGAGGGTGGGCAGGCCATGGATAATTGCCAGCATGCCAATCAGACCGTGATGCCTGGACACTGTCCTTGAACACTGTGGGAGGCAACGCCGCACACACAGCAGCCAACAACTGAACACCCAAGGGATGGGACACAGCTCCGGGGACATGTCCACAACCGGAGGGTGAGTGAGTGCCAGGGAAAGGGGAGGGTGAGATATCTGGAGAGATGGGTCAAGGGTTCAGAGGTCAGCCTGCATTGCGGGAGAAAGTAGCATCATACAAGTTGTGCACAAAGGTATTTATTGAGTTTTACAATTCCCTACCCATAAATTGCTGCTTCCCCCTCCCCCAACCCCAGCCCCCTTACCCCCAATCTACCCTCCCTCCCCATGCCGCCCCTCCTCCAGTGCCCTCAGTGATCCTCGATGTGCTTGGCCCTCCCAGCTCTACCACTCCGTCTATCACCCCAGGATGCACATCTGAGGTGGAGGAAGCTAGCTGCTTAAGAAGCCCCGTGGCTTTCCAATGCCCCAGGCAGGTGTCCTCTGGGGCCGGCTCACTTGTCAGCGGCGGCCCATGCACAGCCCTGTCCCGTGTGGTGGCAGTGAGACGCAGCCTAATCAGAGGGGTGGTACTCGAGGGAGCTGTGGCCAGCATCCCTACTCCATGGGACGGGTCCGGGTTGGCACCCGTATACCCGTAACCCAACAACTCCCCCCCCTTAACCTTACTTTTTAGGACACTACGGGCAATTTAGCATGGCCAATCCACCTAACCCGCACATCTTTGGACTGTGGGAGGAAACCGGAGCACCCGGAGGAAACGCACGCGGAGGACGTAAAGACTCCGCACTGACAGTGACCCAGCCGGGAACCGAACCTGGCACCCTGGAGCTGTGAAGCATTTATGCTAACCACCATGCTACCGTGCTTCCCACGATTAGCCATAGGAGATGGCAAAGGCACACAGCTGTACCATACACATATAACTGCATTTGGAGATTAATGCGAAAATCGCTTATTGTCACAAGTAGGCTTCAAATGAAGTGACTGTGAAAAGCCCTTAGTCATCACATTCCGGTGCCTGTTCGGAGAGGCTGGTACGGGAATGGTAGTGTATCAACCTACA
Organism: Scyliorhinus canicula; assembly: GCF_902713615.1. Lineage (NCBI taxonomy): Eukaryota > Metazoa > Chordata > Chondrichthyes > Carcharhiniformes > Scyliorhinidae > Scyliorhinus > Scyliorhinus canicula. Next base: position 37,214,104 of record NC_052165.1, on the reverse strand, counting down.
TTGAGAAGAACAGAGTAACAACAGCCATTGCCCAGCGAGTGACTCCCTCTCTCCATTGCTCAACGAGTGACTCCCTCACTCCATTGCCCAGCGAGTGGCTCCCTCACTCCATTGCCCAGCGAGTGGCTCCCTCACTCCATTGCTCAGCGAGTGACTCCCTCACTCCATTGTCCAGCGAGTGGCTCCCTCACTCCATTCCTCAGCGAGTGACTCCCTCACTCCATTGTCCAGCGAGTGGCTCCCTCACTCCATTGCCCAGCGAGTGGCTCCCTCACTCCATTGCTCAGCGAGTGACTCCCTCACTCCATTGTCCAGCGAGTGGCTCCCTCACTCCATTCCTCAGCGAGTGGCTCCCTCACTCCATTCCTCAGAAATTAGCTCCCTCACTCCATTGCTCAGCGAGTGACTCCCTCACTCCATTGCCCAGCAAGTGACTCCCACTCTCCAATGCTCAGCGAGTGGCTCCCTCACTCCATTGCTCAGAGGGTGGCTCCCTCACTCCATTGCTCAGAGAGTGGCTCCCTCACTCCATTGCTCAGTGAGTGGCTCCCTCACTCCATTGCTCAGCGAGTGGCTCCCTCACTCCATTGCCCAGCGAGTGACTCCCTCACTCCATTGCCCAGCGAGTGACTCCCTCTCTCCATTGCCCAGCGAGTCGCTCCCTCACTCCATTGCTCAGCGAGTAGCTCCCTCACTCCATTGCCCAGCGAGTGGCTCCCTCAGTCCAATGCTCAGCGAATGACTCCCTCAATCCATTGCACAGCGAGTTGCTCCCTCACTCCATTGCCCAGTGAGTGGCTCCCTCACTCCATTGCCAAGCGAGTGACTCCCTCTCTCCATTGCACAGAGAGTGACTCCGTCACTCCATTGCTCAGCGAGTGACCCTCACTCCATTGCTCAGCGAGTGACTCCCTCACTCCATTGCCCATTGATTTACTCCCTCACTCCATTGCTCAGCGAGTGACCCTCACACCATTGCTCAGTGAGTGACTCCCTCACCCCATTCCTCAGCGAGTGACTCCCTCACACCATTGCTCAGCGAGTGAACACCTCACTCCATTGCTCAGCGAGTGACTCCCTCACTCCATTGCTCAGAGAGGCTTCTTCATTCCATTGCTCAGCGTGTTGCTCCCACTCCATTGCTCAGTGAGTGACTCTCACTCCATTGCTCAGCGAGTGACTCCCTCCATTTCTCAGCGAGGGACTCCCTCTCAGCATTGCTCAACGAGTGACTCTCTCCATTTCTCAGCGAGTGACTCCCTCACTCCATTGTCCATTCAGTAACTCCCTCACTCCATTGCTCAGCGAGTGACTCCCACACTCCATTGCTCAGTGAGTGACTCCCTCACTCCATTGCTCTGCGAGTGGCTCCCTCACTCCATTGCTCAGCGAGTGGCTCCCTCACTCCATTGCTCAGCGAGTGACCCTCACACCATTGCTCAGTGAGTGACTCCCTCACCCCATTCCTCAGCGAGTGACTCCCTCACACCATTGCTCAGGGAGTGAGTCCCTCACTCCATTACTCAGCGAGTGACTCCTTCACTCCATTACTCAGCGAGTGACTCCCTCACTCCATTGCTCAGCGAGTGAACACCTCACTCCATTGCTCAGCGAGTGACTCCCTCACTCCATTACTCAGCGAGTGACTCCCTCACTCCATTACTCAGCGAGTGACTCCCTCACTCCATTACTCAGCGAGTGACTCCCTCACTCCATTGCTCAGCGAGTGAACACCTCAATCCATTGCTCAGCGAGTAACTCCCTCACTCCATTGCTCAGCGAGTGACTCCCACACTCCATTGCTCAGCGAGTGACTCCCTCACCCCATTGCTCATTGAGTGACTCCCTCACTCCATTGCTCAGCGAGTGACTCCCTCACTCCATTGCCCATTGATTTACTCCCTCACTCCATTGCTCTGCGAGTGGCTCCCTCACTCCATTGCTCAGCGAGTGACCCTCACACCATTGCTCAGTGAGTGACTCTCTCACCCCATTCCTCAGCGAGTGACTCCCTCACACCATTGCTCAGTGAGTGACTCCCTCACCCCATTCCTCAGCGAGTGACTCCCTCACACCATTGCTCAGTGAGTGACTCCCTCACTCCATTGCTCAGCGAGTGACTCCCTCACTCCATTACTCAGCGAGTGACTCCCTCACTCCATTACTCAGCGAGTGACTCCCTCACTCCATTACTCAGCGAGTGACTCCCTCACTCCATTGCTCAGCGAGTGAACACCTCACTCCATTGCTCAGTGAGTAACTCCCTCACTCCATTGCTCAGCGAGTGACTCCCACACTCCATTGCTCAGCGAGTGACTCCCTCACCCCATTGCTCATTGAGTGACTCCCTCACTCCATTGCTCAGCGAGTGACTCCCTCACTCCATTGCCCATTGATTTACTCCCTCACTCCATTGCTCTGCAAGTGGCACCCTCACTCCATTGCTCAGCGAGTGACCCTCACACCATTGCTCAGTGAGTGACTCCCTCACCCCATTCCTCAGCGAGTGACTCCCTCACACCATTGCTCAGTGAGTGACTCCCTCACCCCATTCCTCAGCGAGTGACTGCCTCACACCATTGCTCAGTGAGTGACTCCCTCACTCCATTGCTCAGCGAGTGACTCCCTCACTCCATTACTCAGCGAGTGACTCCCTCACTCCATTGCTCAGCGAGTGAATACCTCACTCCATTGCTCAGCGAGTGACTCCCTCACTCCATTGCTCAGAGAGGCTTCTTCATTCCATTGCTCAGCTTGTTGCTCCCACTCCATTGCTCAGTGAGTGACCCTCACTCCATTGCTCAGCGAGTGACTCCCTCCATTGCTCAGCGAGGGACTCCCTCTCATTATTGCTCAGCGAGTGACTCTCTCCATTTCTCAGCGAGTGACTCCCTCACTCCATTGCCATTCAGTAACTCCCTCACTCCATTGCTCAGCGAGTGACTCCCACACTCCATTGCTCAGCGAGTGACTCCCTCACCCCATTGCTCAGTGAGTGACTCCCCCACTCCATTGCTCAGCGTGTGACTCCCTCACCCCGTTGCTCAGTGAGTGACTCCCTCACTCCATTGCTCAGCGAGTAACTCCCTCACTCCATTGCTCATTGAGTGACTCCCTCACTCCATTGCTCAGCGAGTGACTCCCTCCATTGCTCAGCGTATGGTTCCCTCACACCTTTGCTCAGCGAGTGGCTCCCTCCATTTCTCAGTGAGTGGCTCCCTCACTCCATTGCTCAGCGAGTGGCTCCCTCACTCCATTGCTCAGCGAGTGACCCTCACTCCATTGCTCAGAGAGTGACTCTCTTACTCCATTGCTCAGTGAGTGGCTCCCTCACTCCATTGCTCAGTGAGTGGCTCCCTCACTCCATTGCTCAGCGAGTGACTCCCTCACTCCGTTGTTCAGCGAGTGGCTCCCTCACTCCATTGCTCAACGTGTGACCCTTACTCTATTGCTCAGCGAGTGACCCTCACTCCATTGCTCAGCGAGTGACTCCCTCACTCCATTGCTCAGCGAGTGGCTTCTTCACTCCATTTCTCAGCGAGTGGCTTCTTCACTCCATTTCTCAGCGAGTGGCTTCTTCACTCCATTGCTCATCGAGTGACCCTCACTCCATTGCTCGGCGAGTGACTCCCTCACTCCATTGCTCGGCGAGTGACCCTCCCTCCATTGCTCAGCGAGTGGGTTCTTCACTCCATTGCTCAGCGAGTGACCCTCACTCCATTGCTCAGCGAGTGACTCCTCACTCCATTGCTCAACGAGTAGCTCCTTCACTCCACTGCTCCGCGAGTGAGTCCCTCACCCCATTGCTCAGAGAGTGACTCCCTCACTCCATGGCTCAGCGAGTGACCCTCATTCCATTGTTCAGCGAGTGACTCCCTCACTACATGGCTCAGCGAGTGACGCTCATTCCATTCCCCAGCGAGTGGCTCCCTCACTCCATTGCTCAGCGAGTGACTCCTCACTCCATTGCTCAGCGAGTGACTGCCTCACTCCCTTGCCCAGCGAGTGACTCCCTCACTCCATTGCTCAGTGAGTGGCTCCCTCACTCCCTGGCCCAGCGAGTGGCTCCCTCATCCCTTGCCCAGCGAGAGACTCCCTCTCTCCATTGCTCAGCGAGTTACTCCCTCACTCCATTGCTCAGCGAGTGACTCCCTCACTCCATTGCTCAGCGAGTGGCTCCCTCACTCCATTGCTCAGCGAGTGACCCTCACTCCATTGCTCAGCAAGTGACCATCACTTCATTGCTCAGCGAGTGACTCCCTCCCCCCATTGTTCAGCGAGTGGCTCCCTCACTCCATTGCTCAGCGAGAGGCTTCTTCGCTTCATTGCTCAGCAAGTGGCTTCTTCACTCCATTGCTCAGCAAGTGACCCTCACTCCATTGCTCAGCGAGTGACTCCCTCACTCCATTGCTCAGCGAGTGACCCTCACACCATTGCTCAGCGAGTGACTCCTTCACTCCATTGCTCTGCGAGAGACTCTCTCTCCCCATTGCTCAGCGAGTGACTCCCTCACTCCATTGCTCAGCGAGTGGCTCCCTCACTCCATGGCTCAGCGAGTGACTACCTCACTCCATTGCTCAGCGAGTGGCTCCCTCACTCCATGTCTCAGCGAGTGACTCCCTCACTCCATTGCTCAGCGAGTGACTCCCTCACTCCATTGCTCAGCGAATGACTCCCTCAATCCATTGCTCAGCGAGTGACTCCCTCAACCCATTGCTCAGCGAGTGACACCCTCACTCCATTGCTCTGCGAGTGGCTCCCTCACTCCATGGCCCGGCGAGTGACTCCCTCACTCCATTGCTCAGCGAGTGCCTCACTCACTCCATTGCTCAGCGAGTGACTCCCTCACTCCATTGCTCAGTGAGTGGCTCCCACATTCCATTGCTCAGCGAGTGGCTCCCTCACTCCATTGCTCAGCCAGTGACTCCCTCACTCATTTGCTCATCCAGTGACTCCCTCACTCATTGCCCAGCGAGTGACCCTCACTCCCTTGCCCAGCGACTGGCTCCCTCACTCCATTGCTCAGCGAGTGGCTCCCTCACCCGATTGCTCAGCGAGTGACCCTCACTCCATTGCTCAGCGAGTGACCCTCACTCCATTGCTCAGCGAGTGGCCCCCTCACCCCATTGCTCAACGAGTGACCCTCACTCCATTGCTCAGCGAGTGACTCCCTCACTCGATTACTCAGCGAATGGCTCCCTGACTCCCTTGCCCAGCGAGTGGCCCCCTCACTCCATTGCTCAGCTAGTGGCTCCCTCAGTCCATTGCTCAGCGAGTGACTCCCTCACTCCATTGCTCAGCGAGTGGCTCCCTCACTCCATTGCTCAGCGAGTGGCTCCCTCACTCCATTGCTCAGCCAGTGGCTCCCACACTCCATTGCTCAGCGAGTGACTTCCTCACTCTATTCCTCAGCGATTTGTTTCTTCACTCCATTTCTCAGCGAGTGGCTGCCTCAGTTCAATGCTCAGCGAGTGACTCCCTCACTCCATTGCTCAGCGAGTGGCTCCCTCACTCCATTACCCAGCGAGTGGCTCCCTCAGTTCAATGCTCAGCGAGTGACTAAGTCACTCCATTGCTCAGCGAGTGGCTCCCTCACTCCATTGCCCAGCGAGTGGCTCCCTCAGTTCAATGCTCAGCGAGTGACTCCCTCACTCCATTGCCCAGCGAGTGACTCCCTCACTCCATTGCCAAGCGAGTGACTCCCTCTCTCCATTGCCCAGTGAGTCGCTCCCTCACTTCATTCCTCAGCGAGTGACCCTCACTCCATTGCACAGCGAGGGACTCTCTCACTCCATTGCACAGAGAGTGACTCCGTCACTCCATTGCTCTGCGAGTGATCCTCACTCCATTGCTCAGCGAGTGACTCCCTCACTCCATTGCCCATTGATTTACTCCCTCACTCCATTGCTCAGCGAGTGACCCTCACACCATTGCTCAGTGACTGACTCCCTCACCCCATTCCTCAGCGAGTGACTCCCTCACACCATTGCTCAGTGAGTGACTTCCTCACCCCGTTCCTCAGCGAGTGACTCCCTCACACCATTGCTCAGCGAGTGACTCCCTCACTCCATTGCTCAGCGAGTGACTCCCTCACTCCATTGCTCAGCGAGTGACTCCCTCACTCCATTGTCCAGCGAGTGGCTCCATCACTCCATTCCTCAACGAGTGGCTCCCTCACTCCATTGCTCAGAAATCTGAACCCTCACTCCATTGCTCAGCGAGTGGTTCCCTCACTCCATTGCTCAGAGAGTGGCTCCCTCACTCCATTGCTCAGAGAGTGTCTCCCTCACTCCATTGCTCAGAGAGTGGCTCCCTCACTCCATTGCTCAGCGAGTGGCTCCCTCACTCCATTGCCCAGCGAGTGACTCCCTCTCTCCATTGCCCAGCGAGTGACTCCCTCTCTCCATTGTCCAGCGAGTCACTCCCTCACTCCATTGCTCAGCGAGTAGCTGCCTCACTCCATTGCCCAGCGAGTGGATCCCTCAGTTCAATGCTCAGCGAGTGACTCCCTCACTCCATTGCTCAGCGAGTGGCTCCCTCACTCCATTGCCCAGCGAGTGGCTCCCTCACTCCATTGCCAAGCGAGTGACTCCCTCTCTCCATTGCCCAGTGAGTCGCTCCCTCACTCCATTGCTCAGCGAGTGACCCTCACTCCATTGCTCAGCGAGTGACCCTCACATCATTGCTCAGTGAGTGACTCCCTCTCTCCATTGCCCAGCGAGTGACTCCCTCTCTCCATTGTCCAGCGAGTCACTCCCTCACTCCATTGCTCAGCGAGTGACTCCCTCTCTCCATTGTCCAGCGAGTCACTCCCTCACTCCATTGCTCAGCGAGTAGCTGCCTCACTCCATTGCCCAGCGAGTGGATCCCTCAGTTCAATGCTCAGCGAGTGACTCCCTCACTCCATTGCTCAGCGAGTGGCTCCCTCACTCCATTGCCCAGCGAGTGGCTCCCTCACTCCATTGCCAAGCGAGTGACTCCCTCTCTCCATTGCCCAGTGAGTCGCTCCCTCACTCCATTGCTCAGCGAGTGACCCTCACTCCATTGCTCAGCGAGTGACCCTCACATCATTGCTCAGTGAGTGACTCCCTCACCCCATTCCTCAGCGAGTGACTCCATCACTCCATTGCTCAGCGAGTGACTCCCTAACCCCATTCCTCAGCAAGTGACTCCCTCACACCATTGCTCAGTGAGTGACTCCCTCACACCATTGCTCAGCGAGTGACTCCCTCACTCCATTGCTCAGCGAGTGACTCCCTCACTCCATTGCTCAGCGAGTGAACACCTCACTCCATTCCTCAGCGAGTGAACACCTCACTCCATTGCTCAGCGAGTGACCCTCACTCCATTGCTCAGAGAGGCTTCTTCATTCCATTGCTCAGCGTGTTGCTCCCACTCCATTGCTCAGTGAGTGACTCTCACTCCATTGCTCAGCGAGTGACTCCCTCCATTGCTCAGCGAGGGACTCCCTCTCAGCATTGCTCAGCGAGTGACTCTCTCCATTTCTCAGCGAGTGACTCCCTCACTCCATTGCCCATTCAGTAGCTCCCTCACTCCATTGCTCAGCAAGTGACTCCCACACTCCATTGCTCAGCGAGTGACTCCCTCACCCCATTGCTCATTGTGTGACTCCCTCACTCCATTGCCCATTGATTTACTCCCTCACTCCATTGCTCTGCGAGTGGCTCCCTCACTCCATGGCTCAGCGAGTGACTACCTCACTCCATTGCTCAGCGAGTGGCTCCCTCACTCCATGTCTCAGCGAGTGACTCCCTCACTCCATTGCTCAGCGAATGACTCCCTCAATCCATTGCTCAGCGAGTGACTCCCTCAACCCATTGTTCAGCGAGTGACTCCCTCACTCCATTGCACTGCGAGTGGCTCCCTCACTCCATTGCTCAGCGAGTGCCTCACTCACTCCATTGCTCAGCGAGTGACTCCCTCACTCCATTGCTCAGCGAGCGGCTCCCACATTCCATTGCTCAGCGAGTGGCTCCCTCACTCCATTGCTCAGCGAGTGGCTCCCTCACTCCATTGGTCAGCCAGTGACTCCCTCACTCATTTGCTCATCCAGTGACTCCCTCACTCATTGCCCAGCGAGTGACCCTCACTCCCTTGCCCAGCGACTGGCTCCCTCACTCCATTGCTCAGCGACTGGCTCCCTCACTCGATTGCTCAGCGAGTGACCCTCACTCCATTGCTCAGCGAGTGACCCTCACTCCATTGCTCAGCGAGTGGCCCCCTCACCCCATTGCTCAGCGAGGGACTCTCTCACTCCATTGCACAGAGAGTGACTCCGCCACTCCATTGCTATGCGAGTGACCCTCACTCCATTGCTCAGCGAGTGACTCCCTCACTCCATTGCCCATTGATTTACTCCCTCACTCCATTGCTCAGCGAGTGACCCTCACACCATTGCTCAGTGACTGACTCCCTCACCACATTCCTCAGCGAGTGACTCCCTCACACCATTGCTCAGTGAGTGACTCCCTCACCCCATTCCTCAGCGAGTGACTCCCTCACACCATTGCTCAGCGAGTGACTCCCTCACTCCATTGCTCAGCGAGTGACACCCTCACTCCATTGCTCAGCGAGTGGCCCCCTCACCCCATTGCTCAACGAGTGACCCTCACTCCATTGCTCAACGAGTGACCTTCACTCCATTGCTCAGCGAGTGACTCCCTCACTCGATTACTCAGCGAATGGCTCCCTGACTCCCTTGCCCAGCGAGTGGCCCCCTCACTCCATTGCTCAGCGAGTGGCTCCCACACTCCATTGCTCAGCGAGTGACTTCCTCACTCCATTCCTCAGCGATTTGTTTCTTCACTCCATTTCTCAGCGAGTGGCTGCCTCACTCCATTGCCCAGCGAGTGACCCTCACTCCATTGCTCAGCAAGTGACAATCACTTCATTGCTCAGCGAGTGACTCCCTCCCACCCATTGTTCAGCGAGTGGCTCCCTCACTCCATTGCTCAGCGAGTGACCCTCACACCATTGCTCAGCGAGTGACTCCATCACCCCATTGCTCAGCGAGTGACTCCTTCACTCCATTGCTCTGCGAGAGACTCTCTCTCCCCATTGCTCAGCGAGTGACTCCCTCACTTCATTGCCCAGCGAGTGGCTCCCTCACTCCATTGCTCAGTGAGTGAGTCCCTCACTCCATTGCTCAGCGAGTGAGTCCCTCACTCCATTGCTCAGCGAGTGAGTCCCTCTCTCCATTGCCCAGTGAGTGACTCCCTCACTCCATTGCCCAGCGAGTGAGTCCCTCACTCCATTGTCCAGCGAGTGGCTCCCTCACTCCATTCCTCAGAAATTTTCTCCCTCACTCCATTGCTCAGCGAGTGACTCCCTCACTCCATTGCCCAGCGAGTGGCTCCCTCACACCATTGCCCAGCGAGTGGCTCCCTCACTCCATTGCCCAGCGAGTGGCTCCCTCAGTTCAATGCTCAGCGATTGACTCCCTCACTCCATTGCCAGCGAGTGACTCCCTCACTCCATTGCCAAGCGAGTGACTCCCTCTCTCCATTGCCCAGTGAGTCGCTCCCTCACTTCATTCCTCAGCGAGTGATCCTCACCCCATTGCTCAGCGAGTGACTCTCTCACTCCATTGCACAGAGAGTGACTCCGTCACTCCATTGCTCAGCGAGTGACTCCCTCACTCCATTGCTCAGCGAGTGACTCCCTCACTTCATTGCCCAGCGAGTGGCTCCCTCACTCCATTGCTCAGCGAGTGAGTCCCTCACTCCATTGCTCAGCGAGTGAGTCCCTCACTCCATTGCTCAGCGAGTGAGTCCCTCTCTCCATTGCCCAGCGAGTGACTCCCTCACTCCATTGCCCAGCGAGTGAGTCCCTCACTCCATTGTCCAGCGAGTGGCTCCCTCACTCCATTCCTCAGAAATTTTCTCCCTCACTCCATTGCTCAGCGAGTGACTCCCTCACTCCATTGCCCAGCGAGTGGCTCCCTCACTCCATTGCCCAGCGAGTGGCTCCCTCACTCCATTGCCCAGCGAGTGGCTCCCTCAGTTCAATGCTCAGCGATTGACTCCCTCACTCCATTGCCCAGCGAGTGACTCCCTCACTCCATTGCCAAGCGAGTGACTCCCTCTCTCCATTGCCCAGTGAGTCGCTCCCTCACTTCATTCCTCAGCGAGTGACCCTCACCCCATTGCTCAGCGAGTGACTCTCTCACTCCATTGCACAGAGAGTGACTCCGTCACTCCATTGCTCAGCGAGTGACCCTCACTCCATTGCTCAGCGAGTGACTCCCTCACTCCATTGCCCATTGATTTACTCCCTCACTCCATTGCTCAGCGAGTGACCCTCACACCATTGCACAGTGAGTGACTCCCTCACCCCATTCCTCAGCGAGTGACTCCCTCACACCATTGCTCAGTGAGTGACTCCCTCACCCCATTCCTCAGCGAGTGACTCCCTCACACCATTGCTCAGCGAGTGACTCCCTCACTCCATTGCTCAGCGAGTGACTCCCTCACTCCATTGCTCAGCGAGTGAATCCCTCACTCCATTGTCCAGCGAGTGGCTCCCTCACTCCATTCCTCAGCGAGTGGCTCCCTCACTCCATTCCTCAGAAATTTGCACCCTCACTCCATTGCTTAGCGAGTGACTCCGTCTCTCCATTTTTCAGCGAGTGGCTCCCTCACTCCATTGCTCAGAGAGTGGCTCCCTCACTCCATTGCTCAGAGAGTGTCTCCCTCACTCCATTGCTCAGAGAGTGGCTCCCTCACTCCATTGCTCAGCGAGTGGCTCCCTCACTCCATTGCCCAGCGAGTGACTCCCTCTCTCCATTGCCCAGCGAGTGATTCCCTCTCTCCATTGCCCAGCGAGTGGCTCCCTCACTCCATTGCCCAGCGAGTGACTCCCTCTCTCCATTGCCCAGCGAGTGATTCCCTCTCTCCATTGCCCAGCGAGTCGCTCCCTCCCTCCATTGCTCAGCGAGTAGCTCCCTCACTCCATTGCCCTGCTAGTGGCTCCATCAGTTCAATGCTCAGCGAGTGACTCCCTCAGTTCAATGCTCAGCGAGTGACTCCCTCACTCCATTGCTCAGCGAGTGGCTCCCTCACTCCATTGCCCAGCGAGTGGCTCCCTCACTCCATTGCCCAGCGAGTGGCTCCCTCAGTTCAATGCTCAGCGAGTGACTCCCTCACTCCATTGTCCAGCGTGTGACTCCCTCACTCCATTGCCAAGCGAGTGACTCCCTCTCTCCATTACCCAGTGAGTCGCTCCCTCACTTCATTTCTCAGCGAGTGACCCTCACTCCATTGCTCAGCGAGTGACTCTCTCACTCCATTGCACAGAGAGTGACTCCGTCACTCCATTGCTCAGCGAGTGACTCCCTCCATTGCTCAGCGAGGGATCCCTCTCAGCATTGCTCAGCGAGTGACTCTCTCCATTTCTCAGCGAGTGACTCCCTCACTCCATTGCCCATTCAGTAACTCCCTCACTCCATTGCTCAGCGAGTGACCCTCACACCATTCCACAGCGAGTGACTCCCTCACACCATTGCTCAGTGAGTGACTCCCTCACCCCATTCCTCAGCGAGTGACTCCCTCACTCCATTGCTCAGCGAGTGACTCCCTCACTCCATTGCTCAGAGAGTGAACACCTCACTCCATTGCTCAGCGAGTGACCCTCACTCCATTGCTCAGAGAGGCTTCTTCATTCCATTGCTCAGCGTGTTGCTCCCACTCCATTGCTCAGTGAGTGACTCTCACTCCATTGCTCAGCGAGTGACTCCCTCCATTGCTCAGCGAGGGACTCCCTCTCAGCATTGCTCAGCAAGTGACTCTCTCCATTTCTCAGCGAGTGACTCCCTCACTCCATTGCCCATTCAGTAACTCCCGCACTCCATTGCTCAGCGAGTGACTCCCTCACTCCATTGCCCATTCAGTAACTCCCTCACTCCATTGCTCAGCGAGTGACTCCCACACTCCATTGCTCAGCGAGTGACTCCCTCACCCCATTGCTCAGCGAGTGACTCCCTCACTCCATTGCCCATTCAGTAACTCCCTCACTCCATTGCTCAGCGAGTGACTCCCACACTCCATTGCTCAGCGAGTGACTCCCTCACTCCATTGCTCAGCGAGTGACTCCCTCACCCCATTGCTCAGCGAGTGACTCTCTCACTCCATTACTCAGCGAGTGACTCCCTCACTCCATTGCTCAGAGAGGCTTCTTCATTCCATTGATCAGCGTGTTGCTCCCACTCCATTGCTCAGTGAGTGACCCTCTCCATTTCTCAGCGAGTGACTCCCTCACTCCATTGCTCTGCGAGTGGCTCCCTCACTCCATTGCTCAGTGAGTGACCCTCACACCATTGCTCAGTGAGTGACCCTCACTCCATTGCTCAGCGAGTGACTCCCTCCATTGCTCAGCGAGGGACTCTCTCCATTTCTCAGCGAGTGACTCCCTCACTCCATTGCCCATTCAGTAACTCCCTCACTCCATTGCTCAGCGAGTGACTCCCTCACTCCATTGCTCAGCGAGTGACTCCCTCACCCCATTGCTCAGCGAGTGACTCCCTCACCCCATTGCTCAGTGAGTGACTCCCTCACTCCATTGCTCAGCGAGTGACTCCCTCACTCCATTGCTCAGCGAGTGACTCCCTCACTCCATTGCTCAGCGAGTGACTCCCTCCATTGCTCAGCGTATGGTTCCCTCACTCCTTTGCTCAGCGAGTGGCTCCCTCCCTTTCTCGGTGAGTGGCTCCCTCACTCCATTGCTCAGCGAGTGGCTCCCCTACTCCATTGCTCAGCGAGTGACCCTCACTCCATTGCTCAGAGAGTGACTCTCTTACTCCATTGCTCAGTGAGTGGCTCCCTCACTCCATTGCTCAGTGAGTGGCTCCCTCACTCCATTGCTCAGCGAGTGACTCCCTCACTCCGTTGTTCAGCGAGTGGCTCCCTCACTCCATTGATCAACGTGTAACCCTCACTCTATTGCTCAGCGAGTGACCCTCACTCCGTTGCTCAGCGAGTGACTCCCTCACTCCATTGCTCAGCGAGTGGCTTCTTCACTCCATTTCTCAGCGAGTGGCTTCTTCACTCCATTGCTCAGCGAGTGACCTTCACTCCATTGCTCAGCGAGTGACTCTCTTACTCCATTGCTCAGCGAGTGGCTCCCTCACTCCATTGCTCAGTGAGTGACTCCCTCACTCCATTGCTCATCGAGTGACCCTCACTCCATTGCTCAGCGAGTGACTCCCTCACTCCATTGCTCAGTGAGTGACCCTCACTCCATTGCTCAGCGAGTGACTCCCTCACTCCATTGCTCGGCGAGTGACCCTCCCTCCATTGCTCAGCGAGTGGCTTCTTCACTCCATTGCTAAGCGAATGACCCTCACTCCATTGCTCAGCGTGTGACTCCTCACTCCATTGCTCAACGAGTGGCTCCTTCACTCCACTGCTCAGCGAGTGACCCTCATTCCATTGTTCAGCGAGTGACTCCCTCACTACATGGCTCAGCGAGTGACGCTCATTCCATTCCACAGCGAGTGGCTCCCTCACTCCATTGCTCAGCGAGTGACTCCTCACTCCATTGCTCAGCGAGTGACTACCTCACTCCCTTGCCCAGCGAGTGACTCCCTCACTCCATTGCTCAGTGAGTGGCTCCCTCACTCCCTGGCACAGCGAGTGGCTCCCTCATCCCTTGCCCAGCGAGAGACTCCCTCTCTCCATTGCTCAGCGAGTGACTCCCTCACTCCATTGCTCAGCGAGTGACTCCCTCACTCCATTGCTCAGCGAGTGGCTCCCTCACTCCATTGCTCAGCGAGTGACCCTCACTCCTTTGCTCAGCAAGTGACCATCACTTCATTGCTCAGCGAGTGACTCCCTCCCCCCATTGTTCAGCGAGTGGCTCCCTCACTCCATTGCTCAGCGAGTGGCTTCTTCGCTCCATTGCTCAGCGAGTGGCTTCTTCACTCCATTGTTCAGCAAGTGACCCTCCCTCCATTGCTCAGCGAGTGGCTTCTTCACTCCATTGCTCAGCGAATGACCCTCACTCCATTGCTCAGCGTGTGACTCCTCACTCCATTGCTCAACGAGTGGCTCCTTCACTCCACTGCTCAGCGAGTGACCCTCATTCCATTGTTCAGCGAGTGACTCCCTCACTACATGGCTCAGCGAGTGACGCTCATTCCATTCCACAGCGAGTGGCTCCCTCACTCCATTGCTCAGCGAGTGACTCCTCACTCCATTGCTCAGCGAGTGACTGCCTCACTCCCTTGCCCAGCGAGTGACTCCCTCACTCCATTGCTCAGTGAGTGGCTCCCTCACTCCCTGGCACAGCGAGTGGCTCCCTCATCCCTTGCCCAGCGAGAGACTCCCTCTCTCCATTGCTCAGCGAGTGACTCCCTCACTCCATTACTCAGCGAGTGACTCCCTCACTCCATTGCTCAGCGAGTGGCTCCCTCACTCCATTGCTCAGCGAGTGACCCTCACTCCATTGCTCAGCAAGTGACCATCACTTCATTGCTCAGCGAGTGACTCCCTCCCCCCATTGTTCAGCGAGTGGCTCCCTCACTCCATTGCTCAGCGAGTGGCTTCTTCGCTCCATTGCTCAGCGAGTGGCTTCTTCACTCCATTGTTCAGCAAGTGACCCTCACTCCATTGCTCAGCGAGTGACTCCCTCACTCCATTGCTCAGCGAGTGACCCTCACACCATTGCTCAGCGAGTGACTCCATCACCCCATTGCTCAGCGAGTGACTCCTTCACTCCATTGCTCTGTGAGAGACTCTCTCTCCCCATTGCTCAGCGAGTGACTCCCTCACTCCATTGCTCAGCGAGTGGCTCCCTCACTCCATGGCTCAGCGAGTGACTACCTCACTCCATTGCTCAGCGAGTGGCTCCCTCACTCCATTGCTCAGCGAGTGACTCCCTCACCCCATTGTTCAGCGAGTGACTCCCCCACCCCATTGCTCAGCGAGTGACTCCCTCACCCCATTGCTCAGCGAGTGACTCCCTCACTCCATTGCTCTGCGAGTGGCTCCCTCACTCCATGGCTCGGCGAGTGACTCCCTCACTCCATTGCTCAGCGAGTGACTCACTCACTCCATTGCTCAGCGAGTGGCTCCCACACTCCATTGCTCAGCGAGTGACTCACTCACCCCATTGCTCAGCGAGTGGCTCCCACACTCCATTGCTCAGCGAGTGACTCCCTCACTCCATTTCTCAGCGTTTGGCTGCCTCACTCCGTTGCTCAGTGAGTGACTTTCTCACTCCATTGCTCAGCGAGTGGCTTCTTCACTCCATTGCTCAGCGAGTGACTTCCTCACTCCATTGCCCAGCGAGTAGCTCCCTCACTCCATTTCTCAGGGAGTGACCCTCACTCCATTGCTCAGGGAGTGACCCTCACTCCATTGTTCAGCGAGTGTCTCCCTCCATTGCTCAGCGAGTGACGCTCACTCCATTGATCAGCGAGTGACTCCCTCACTCCATTGCTCAGCGAGTGACTCCTTCACTCCATTGCTCAGCGAGTGACTCCCTCACTCCATTGCTCAGCGAGTGGCTCCCTCCATTGCTCAGCGAGTGATTCGCTCACTCCATTGCTCAGCGAGTGGCTCCCTCTCTCCATTGCTCAGCGAGTGACTCCTTCACTCCATTGCTCAGCGAGTGACTCCCTCACTCTATTTCTCAGCGAGTGACTCCTTCACTCCATTGCTCAGCGAGTGACTCTGTCACTCCATTTCTCAGCGAGTGCCTCCCTCACTCCTTTGCTCAGCAAGTGACTCCCTCACTCCACTGCTCAGCGAGTGGCTCCCTCACTCCATTGCTCAGCGAGTGGCTCCTTCACTCCAAGGCTCTTGGATTGTCTCGCTCAGTCCATTGCTGAGGGATTGCTCGCTCACTCCTGTGTTACTTAGTAATGCCTTTACTCCAGGCAATAAGCACCAAGGTCCAGGCAGACAACCCAGTGCAGCACAGAGGGAGTGCTGCCCTGACTCCCCGCCTGCCACCACTTGGATTAAACATCGAAGCAAGGTTCCGTTCTACTTCTTGGGTGAATGTAACAGCTCCCATGGCTCTATTGCAAACAGCACAAGCATGATGGGCTGGATGGCCTCCTTGTGTATGCTGTTTCAGTCTATAATTCTATAGCTCAAATCACCAGAGGTTGCAAGTTCAGATCTGGCAATGCAGGCTGAACAGTTATTGTACAATTAATTTACATGAAGTCAAATCTTACACCACAGGCAATGTGTTGGCAACCCAACAGCATTAAGGGTTAATTTCATAAACGCTGCTGTGTGCAATTTGAGAAAAATCATAAGGGCAAAATGTGTGTTTTTTCTCATTTTCTTTGAATATTTTTGTGAATCACGTGATGACCAGGAATGTGCCCAACAGTGCAGGAACTCTATATGGGCATTAAGCTAAACATTGACAAGGTGTAAATCAAAATCAAAATAGCTAAAACCCTGGAAACCCACAGCAGGTCAGTGTCTGAGCCATATTCAATTCACTCCACATGGTACCAAGAAACGGCTCAAGGCACTGCATACTGCAAAGGCTATGAGTCCTGACACTATTCTAGCAATTGTACTCAAGACGTATGCTCCAGAACTTGGCCAAGTTATTCCATTACAGCTACAACACTGGCATCTATCTGGCAATGTGGTCCAGAATTCTCCGGCCAATAGACGGCGGCCGGATTCACTGGTCCCGCTGACAGCGCACCCATGCCCACGGATTTCCCGGTGGGGTGGCTTCAGTGGGGATTCCCATTGACAGCAGTAGGCGCAGGTAATCGGGCCGTCAGCTAACAGCACAAAGCTCCCGCCACCGAGGAACACATGGCTGGGAGGACGGGGAATCCCGCTCCTGGTGTGTCCTGTCCACAAAATCTGAGCAAATCCAACCCAGCCAATTCTTTCCCCATCAGCCTCCTCTTGATCATCAGCAAAGTGATGGAAGGGGCCGTGACTGTGCTATCAAGCAGTACTTACTCATTAACAACTTGCTCACTGACGGTTCCACCAGGACCAGTCAGCTCCTGACCTCATTCCAACCCTCTACCAAACAGAGACAAAAAAGCTGAACACAAGAGGTGAGGTGAGAGTAGCTGCCTTTGATATCAAGGCAGCATCTGAATGATTATGGCATCAAAACTAGAGCCAATGGACAATCAGGGGCAAATTTTCCACTGGTTGGAGTCATACCTGTCACAGAGGAGGATGATTGTGGTTGTTGAAGGTTAATAGTCTGGGACATCACTGCATGAGTTCATCAGGGTAGTGTCCTCGGCACAACACTGTCGTTTTTACAGCGCCAGGGTCCCAGGTTTGATTCCTGGCTTGGGCCACTGCCTGTACGGAGTCTACACGTTCTCCCCATGTCTGCGTGGGTTTCCTCTGGGTGCTCCGGTATCCTCCCACATGTCCTGAAAGACGTGCTGTCAGATAATCTGGACCTTCTGAATTCTCCCTCTGTGCCAATATGTGGCGCCTAGGGGCTTTTCAGAATAACTTCACTGCAGTGTTAATGTAAGCCTACTTGTGACAATAAAGATTATTTTTATAAAATTAAAAATTATCTTCAGCTGCTCCATCAATGACATTTCTTCCATGATACGGTGAGAAGTGGGGATGTTTGCTGATGACTGCGCAATCTTCAACATAATTTGCAACTCCTCAGATGTTAAAGCAGTCCATGCCTTTATGCAACAAGACCAGGACAAAGTTCAGCTTGGGCTTATAAGTAGCAAGTAACATTCATGCCACACAAGTAGCATGGTTTAGGGGCAGGTTTAGCTCACTGGGCTAAATGGCTGGCTTTTAAAGTAGACCAAGCAGGCCAGCAGCATGGTTCGATTCCCGTACCAGCCTCCCCGGACAGGCGCCGGAATGTGGCGACTAGGGGCTTTTCACAGTAACTTCATTGAAGCCTACTCGTGACAATAAGCGATTTTCATTTTCAAGTGCCAAGCAATGGCCATTGCCCCTTGACATTCCATGGCATTGCCATCACTGAATCCCCAATAATCAATATCATGGGGGTCACCATTGACCAGAAACTGAACTGGACTAGCCGTATGAATACTGTGGTTACAGAGTCAGGTCAGAGGTTTGTAATAATGTAGCGAATAACTCACCTCCTGACTCCCCAGAGCTTGTCTACCATCTACAAGGCACAAGTCAGGGGTGTGATGGAATACCTTCCACTAGCCTGGATGAGTGCAGCTCCAACAACATTCAAGAAGCTTCACACCATTCAGGACAAAGCAGCCCACTTGATTGGCATCCCATCCACCACTTTCAACATCCAAATGCTATGACCTTGTTCAAAAAAGGTAATAAGGATAGCCACAGCAATTGCAGGACAATATGATGGGCAAGCGTCTGGATATAATTATCCAGGATAGAATTAGTTGTCACATGGAAAAATCAGGGTTGATTAGGGAGAGCCAGCGTCGGTTTCTAAAGAAGAAATCTTGTTTAACTAACTTGCTGGAGCTTTTTTGAGGAGGTAACAGAAAAGGTCAATGTAAATAATGTTGTAGATGTGCTGTACATAGACTTTCAGAAGACATTTCATACAGTGCCACACAACAGACTTATGAGAAAACTTATAGCTCATGGAATAAAAGGGGCAGTAGCAATGTGATACAAAATTGGCTGAATAATAGAAAACAGAGAGCAACGGTCATAGAGTCATAGAATCATCGAGGTGTACAGCATGAAAACAGGCGCTTCAACACAACTTGTCCATGCCGCCCAGTTTTTACCACTAAGCTAGCCCCAATGAATATTTTTAGGGCTGGAGAAATGTTTATAGGGGTCGGTATTGGGACCGTGCTTTTCCTGATGTATATTAATGATCTAGATCTTGGTGTGCAGGGGACAATTTCAACGTTTATGGAATACACAAAACTTGGAAGTATTGTAAACTGTAAAGAGGACAGTGTAGAATTTCAAAAGGCATGGACAAGTTGGTGGAGTGGGCAGATAGGTGGCAGATTAGGTTCAATGTGGAGAAGTGTGAAGTGATGCATTTTGGCAGGAAGAACATGGAGAGATAAGATAAAATAAGAGGCAAAATTCTTAAAGGAATACATGTGCATAGATCATTGAAGGTAACAGGACAGATGGAGAAAACAGGTGATAGAACATAATATTCTGGGTTTTATTAATAGCGGTATAGAGTACAGTGAGGAATTGAACAAACAAATGTGATAAAATAGGATTATTAGTTAGAATAATGTAGATGTGAGCCAGTCTGATAGTAGTGAGCTCACAGGCAAAGGTCAAAGGGATTCAGCAAAGCATGGCTAGGAGGAGGGGCGGGAGGGAGCCTCGTGCAGGGTGGTGAAAAGGATGCTGGGTAACAAGAGGCCCAGGGTTGAGGAATGCAAAGTGATCAATCAGGATATATGGCCCGGTCAGGAGGTGTATAGGATGACCTATGGGAATCTTGTATGTGAAACTTGATTCCATTTGAATGATATATGTAGAGTTCTCTTTGTCTCCGATTTCACTCGGTTCTGGGGCTTCAGAAGACCGCCTGTGTTCTGAATCTCTATAGAGCGGGTCAGCCTTTCAAGTTGTTTAAAAATAAATAATACTATACCTAGAAATCCCTCTCGAGTTTTATTGAGGCCAGACTGACGGGTAAAGAACTTGATTTGTCAACAGGAGCAAGGAAGTTATGCTGAACTTATACAAGACTTAACTTATACTTCGGCCTCAGATGGAATATTGCGTACAGTTCTGGGTGCCACACTATAGGAAGGATGTGAACACATTGGAGAGGTTTACAAGAATGGTTCCAGGGATGAGAAAGTTCAGTGATGAGAATAGATTGGAGAGGTTGTGGCACTTCTCCTTGGAAAAGGAGAAGACTAAGAGGAGATTTGATAGAGATGTTCAAAATCATGAGGGAGGCTGGACTGAATAGATAGGGAGAAACTGTTCCCGCTGATAAAAGGATCAAGAACGAGAGGGCACAGATTTAATGTGATTTACTAAAGAAACAAATGTGATGTGAGAAGAAAGTTTGGTTGGGGTCTGGAATGCACTGCCTGGACGTATGGTGGAGGCAGGTTCAATTGAAGCATTTAAGAGGGTATTAGATGAATATTTGAATAGAAACAATGTGCAGGGGTACGGGGAAATGTAGGGGATGCTTGTTTGGTGAAACAGTACAGACACAATGAGCCAAATGGCCTCCTTGTGCATTGTGATTCTGTGAACATTCACTCCTTCCACCACTGACAAACAGAGGCAGCCATCTCCAAGATGCACTGCAGAAACTCATCAAGATCGCTTCAATAATACCTTCCAAACCAACGTCTACAACCTAGAAGAACAAGCTCAGCAGATGCATGGGAACACTGCCACCTATTAGTCCCCCCTCCCCACCAAGCCACATACCATCAGACTTGGGACTATATCACCATTTCTTCATTGTCGCTGGATCATAGCACTCCCTTCTTAACAGCATTGTGGGTGATGTGTAGGGTGTACCTACACCAGAAGGACTGTAGCGGTTCAAGAAGGCCTTTCACGCTAGGCCTTAAGCACTGCAAGCAGCTCAATCCCTAATCTTCCCTCCCTTTCTCTTTCTTCCCAAAGATGGCCCTTGAAAACACCTTGATGATCAAGCTTTCGATCTCCTGTCAAAGGTGATACATAAATGCAATTTGTTTGTGGTGAAAATGGATGTTAGACAAAGCTGGAATAGATTGTTTGGGTGACATTAGTGAACCAGGTGGCTCCTTAGTTCCATGATTATGAATAGTAAAAGTAGCATTCTATTTCCCATGTATTACATTTAAGATTCCCCCACCGTCAATTCACTTGAATTCACGTCTCTGAAAGCATTAGTGCAGGTTTCTGGATTACAAGCCCAGTAACCTCACTACTGTGTGACCCTCCCCACTGGCACAAGAGATGAGGCATTTTGTTCTTGGATTTAAGGCAGGGACTGGGAACTAGGTAGAGTAGTCCTGCTTGCTCACACCGATTAGAGTTGTTCTCATCCCTGGTTATGTGTGAGTCAGTGAGGAGGAGGCAAATGGGGGGGGATTGTACTGAAAGCACCTTCAAGGTAGGGCCCCAGACAGCTGGTAAATCTCTTGTTCCGGCCAAAGGCCATCTACCACATGTGGATGAAACGCGTGTGTGATCAGAATTGATTTTGATGATCTACAGGAAGTACATTTATTCAACACACATAGTTCATAAATCTGGTTTTAGACATTGACAGGATGAATCGGCTATCCTGGATGTTAGACTTAAATATCCTTGCATCTGGTTTATATCCTGAATCCAAGAAAGATCATTCAGTAAACAGCTGGGATTCCTTATTGTTCCGCAATGTGACAGCAATACACAATGTCACTACTGAATAAAATGAGCTGATCTGAAGATTTTTTCACCACCAATCCATGTGGTTCTATTTTAATTTGCATACTTTTCAAGTGGTGACATTTTGCATTGCTCCACAGCATTAAGTAAAATTATTTAAATTATGGTTTGTTCTAAAAGATTAACTGCAGTACTAGCAGCTGTTACAAATTCTTAACCCCCCCCCCCCCTCCTCAGCTTCCTAATCCGTCCTCTGGGTTTCAGATGTGGAGGTGTCTGCTATTTTAGGGTTAAATAAAAGGACTTTATCGATGTATATGTATTAGCCTGCCTTAATAAAACACAGCAGGCAGGCTCAGCCAATCTCTAACGGGCAAACAATTGTGCGAGAGAGATTGCAGAGAAGTGCAAAGTGTCTTCAGATTAAGGGCTGCTGTGCAGTAGGAGCAAGAGGTTAAAGCTAGACCCTGAACAGCTCTTAGTTGCTGCCTTGTTTCAGGAACTCAAGGTTGGATGAAAGCTGTTTAAGATAATCCAGCATTCCCTGTAGCAGGAGCAAGCCCTCACAGAGGAAAAAGCCAGTCACAGGAGAGTTGAGCTGAACTTCTGGAATCCAAGGTAAACTCTTACTGCATTTCTTGAAAGCATAAATCAGGTTTTTCCAGAATATTTATGAGCTTGTGTCGCAAAATTAGTCAATGCTTTGATAAGCAATTGTCTATCTTTGCGGAAGAACCATCTTAGATGACTATTTACATGCATGAACTTGAGTTTGGATAATCTCAAAAAGCAATAATTACAGATTTTCAAATGACTATTTACTTTCTTTAATTTGATGTCCATACTTTATCAGCATGTTTTTTTTTCCATGTTTTTTTCAACTCTTGAAAATATGAGGAAATTAATCATCTCTGGCTCTGATTTACACAGGTGAAAGCAGATCTAATAAGCAAGGGAATAACCTTTAGTCCATGAGCTAAACTCATAGCAGCTCCTAAATCCAAAACAAAAACACTCTCCTCACAAGCTGGAGTTTCTTCTGTGTTGAATTCTCCACTGCTTTCTAGAAAACCTTGGCTCGAGCTTTATGGTGTAGATTGGTTCTGATTGAGGAAGTTTACATTTATCAAAAATACCTAAGACAGATGAAACTATTTATTTTTGTTTGTGTTTTTTTTTGGTTGCTGCGTTCCAATTTGAACGTGGTTCTCGAATAAGGATTAACAGATAATTGCCTTGTCGGTCAGGTCTACAAATCATCCCAGGTGGTTAGAACGCTAAGCTCGTGCTTGGGGACTATGCAGTTGGGCACAGCACGTGTGGTCTGAGATGCAGTTGTGACAAAGAAACGTCTCTCGTCATCCTTACACCATCTCGGGATGACCATCACAGTACAGGACAGCGAGGGAGCTGTCATCACTTCAGAGGTTCCGTGCTGTCTCCTCATGTGTCATCCTTCTCCTGCTCCCCTCAGTTCCTTACCTGTATCCTGGTGTTTGGTGATGGATGCTGCATTGCACATCCAGGTCTGTCCCGGACAGTTTACATTTGCACCAGCAAGAAGACCATTGCACTTAAAACAAAGGATGCAGGCATTTAATGTGTTCAATATTAACCAAGTGACCACAGTAAAAAAACATGTGGTACAAATCACAGAACAACATAGTCGTTCTAGTTAATGGGCTTCCTGTTGTGCCATTAAGCTGACAACCTCATTTTGGGAGGAAGATTATTACCTCCTTGACATGTTTTCTCGCCCTAAACTTTTTTTTCTTGCATGTAGTCAATTGATCAGAGCAATGGTTACAGTGTATATGTTAACTGCACGGAGCATTTGCCTATTAAATTGACTCACTTAAACATTTACCTCCTTCATTAATCAAGCAAAATAAGAACCAAAATAAATATGGAGAATAAAAATCTCTGAACTCCAAGTGTTTATTTAGGTGTAAGGTTGGTATTTGATCTCCGAAGGAATCGGCTATGTATTCCTGGATCAATAATCAATGGAAGGTTATCGGCCAGGACTTACTGTTTGTTTTTTAGCTGTCCAATAAGCGGTAACAACAGGCAGCTACTATATGTTCCTTTGATGTTGGGTTGGTAATGGAGAAAATTTACTCTTTAGAAAATGCAATCCAGATGACTTTCTTTTATATCAAGGTGATTAAATATGTATTATGCCTTTGTTACCTCTAGACATGATATTCCAGTGCTCTCTCAGCTGGTCTATTTTGTATCCCCCTTAAATTTGGAGCTCATCTTAAACCACAAAGTCCTGTTCATCCATCCCACTGTGCTCACTGACCAGAGTGACCCATGTCCTATCAGGGCCTAGGCACAAACAAATATTTTCAACACTCTGCCAGAACATCAGTAATTGTTGGCCGAGTAGCCTGCCAGTCAGAATGGTCTACCCACCACATTGGCTGCTTTGGAAGCTACCAGGGCAACGGTAATTATTGACCAAGTAGACCATGCCACGTTTCCAAGTCCTTTCTTTCTTGCTTGCCTCGGAGAGTTCTGTTTGTTAGGTATTAGCGGCAGAAGGCACGGTGGACGATTTCTTCAGACGTGGATTGCAAGGTGAACAAGGCAAAGTGTCTGCCTCTGCAGTAAGTTAAGGGATTTACTCCCACATCCTGCCTCATGGTTTCCTGATACAATGTTCCAGCTCTTCTGTCCCCAACACTACATAACATCGAGTGTTCTCAAATCCACACTTGATAGCCAGGATTCCCAACCTCTTCCCACTCAATGGTTAGGCTTTCCAGTCAATCACCCTTGAGCGTGAGGAGGCAGCCTTTTTTTCACCTTAGTATATCCAATTTGCTTCAACTGGTACATTTTCCAGTTCAAAGAATCATTGAAGCAGCACATGTCAACTGGCTCCACTTAACTAAGGGGGACGGTTAATGGAGATGGGGGATAGGGGAATAAGGGGCCCGTAAACAAGAGCACCAGGTAACCATGATTTCTCTCCTGTTCCCTGTTGTAGCTCCTAGTCCAGCAACATCTCCATTTGAAAATTCTCATCCACATTTTCAAATCCTTCCCTAGGCTCGCCCCCTCCCTATCGCTGTAATCTCTGCCAGCCCCTGAAACCCTCCCGAGATCTTTGTGCTCCTTCATATCTGATCCTGACCACCCCCCATTTTAATTGTTCCGCCATTGGTGGATGTGCCGTCAGATTTGTGAATTCCGTCCTACGTTTTCCCACCTTTCCACCTCTCTTATCACCTTCAAAACACTGTTTAACACCTCTATAATCACGCTTTTGGTCACTTGATTTGGTATTTCCTTAGCTCAAAGCAAATTACTGCGGATGTTGGAATCTGAAGCAAAAACAGAAAATACTGGACAATCTCAGAAGGTTTGGCAGCATCTGTGGAGAGGGAACGGAGCTAATATTTCGAGTCCGGTCAACTTTGTCAAAGCCACAAAGAGTCATCGAGACTCGAAACATTAACTCCATTCTCTCTCCACAGATGCTCTCAGACCATCTAAGATTATCCAGCATTTCCTGTGCTTGTGTTAATATTACCTTATGTGGCTCGGTATTGAATTTGATTTGTTAAATGCCCCTGTTAAACTTCTCAGCACGTTTCAGTATTTTAAAGTCTATAAACGCACGCTATGGTTGGATCATATTGAACGCATTGGGAGGAATTCTCCATTCCTGCCACAGCGTTGGCGGGGGCTGGGCCGGAAAATTCTACCAGCCGTTCAAAAGTCCATTGCCTTCGACAGGACTGGGAAATCCCGTAGACGGGAGGTACAGTAAAATTCCACCCAGTATCCTGGTATCAGAGAAAAGGTTTGCTGATGCATCTTTGCAACATTGATAACATTTTCTTCAACATTGATATGTTTCTTTCAGTGTATTAGCAAAAATGGCCAAAGGCAGTCCCCTGGATTCCCCACTTTGTCGGAAACACAAATTGCGATTGGGCGGGGAATAGCGGATAATCAGAAAATCGAGCTTTGTGCCCGGTGCCAATTCCGGCGCCATGCTCCGGTCCCTTGCTGGTGGCGATATCGATGTGTGCGCCCCGCAGCAGCAGATCCATGTAAAAGGGTCATTTGCATGGATTTCAATACATTAAAGGCTTGGATACTTCATGCTCAACCCCTCCGCAATGCTCAACCCCTCCGCGATGCTCAACCCCTCCGCAATGCTCAACCCCTCCGCAATGCTCAACCCCTCCGCGATGCTCAACCCCTCCGCAATGCTCAACCCCTCCGCAATGCTCAACCCCTCCGCGATGCTCAACCCCTCCGCGATGCTCAACCCCTCCGCGATGCTCAACCCCTCCGCAATGCTCAACCTCTCTTAGGCGGAGGTCTCGCGAGTTTGAATTAATATAAGTATTTAGAAACGGAGGCTGGGCACCATGGCTGCTGAGGAGCAGTGGGAGGCTAAACAAAGACTGAAAATTACTTTTAAATTGTTGGGCTTGCTGGGGGGTGGCTGCCCAGGCTGAAGGTACGAGCGGAAAGTGACTTGGTGACAAGTCCTTGGACTCAGGGTGTCCCCTTCGGGATTGGGGTGGCCTGGCTCATTGCTGCCATTGTGGATTTAACATAACCCTTTGGTGCTGCTTACAGCCCCTGGCTGTTCACCCTGCTGTGTCATTTGAATGCTCAGAAGGCCTCTGGTCATCTGGGAACCCACCCAGGTCACCCCCCTGGACACCCTCATTCCCTGGTTGCTTCATCAATGGGATGAGCATGACCAGGCTCAATCAGGTGCCCACCAGGTATTGGCACTCCTCAGAAGTGCTCATCTCCACCAGAAGACACCTACACCATGGCCTTTGGGACCCTCCCTGGTTCTCTGTCACTCTGAGGGTATAGGCCTCACCAGTGACTCCACCCCTCTGTATCACCAGCGGTTTCCTCCTGGTGAAGCTGGCAGTGCTGACGGCCTCTTCCAGCTCCTCCCAGGCACTGTTCAGGAAGGTAGGTTTGAGTCTGCGGCCCACCCTGGGGAAGAGGGTGTCCCTTCTCTCCACACTAGCATGTTGTGGATCCACCTCGGACTCCCAGCCTCAGGAGGGACAGGTCTTCATGGTGGCTGCAATGAGTGTGTGGTAAGTGGAGCAGTTACAAACAGCTCCAGCTGTCAGGCTTTTCAGTACTAACTCCAGTTACAATTCTGGCTGGGCCAGGAATTGGTCTGAATTCAGACCGGCAGAGTGCTGGCCCATTATAATGCCTGACCTGCTTACCGAAGAACACCCCGAATGGAAGTGCGAATCACACAATATTCATTTGGCCTGGAATTCTCCGACCGTTCCGATTCTCTTTTCCCTCCGGCAGCACCGCCTGCCCGCCGGTTTCCCGGCGGCATGGGGTGGCCTCAATGGGAAATCCCATTGACAAGTAGCGGGAACAGAGAATCCTGCTGCCAGCGAATGGCGCGTCACTGAGAAACACACGGGGCTAGGGGGTGAGAGAATCCCGCTCTTAGGCCCCCAAATGGAGAATTCCCACCATTGTTTTCTTTTAATTTCTGAGATTGGGGAGTGGACAGTTTGAAATCTCCATTATATTTTATGGGTTTGCTGGCGAGCGCAGATGGTCTGGATTGAACAGAGGATACTGAATGGATAAATTGTCTACATTTTCACATGATTTCCTTTTGAAAGATCAAGGACAGAAGTTCCCCTCAGGATATAAAGTGATGCAGAAGAGTCTTTGATCAGTCAGACTGTAAACCCAATGGTGGATTATACTGTCTCGATGCAATCGTTTATCTTTATTATCCCACACTCCCTTATCCCCACACAGCAGGGGAAGTTAAAATATCACCTCCCCACCACCTCCCCACCCACAATCCCAGTTAAAAGGGATTTACCGAAACCTTTCCCAAACTAGAAATTTTAAATTAAAGGCATTGCGGATAGCTCTTCCAAGTTAACCAAGGGCCTCTTTGAATATGCAAATTGAGATCTGATGATATAATTGGGACCCAGCCTGCCACTTTAACCTGAGCTGTGGGTAATGTATTTCACTGTTAGGCAAAACCTGCCAGAAATAGCAGCCAGACCAGGTTTCTTTGTGGGATCAGGAGACTCCTCCAGGTCCTACAAGGACACCAGGGGCCTATCCTGCCCAGGGCACCACCCACCGTCCCCTTGCTTTGCGTGCCCTCCTCTTACCTCACTTAACGTCCTCCTCTTACCTCACTTAATGCCCTCCTCTTACCTCGCTTAATGCCCTCCTCTTACCTCGCTTGTCCATTGAATCCCTGATGAGGCCTCTGAGCCGCTTTAATTCCCATGGGATGCCGTTTCAAACTATGAAGGAGAGAAAACGCAACCTCAAAGCTGCAGCCAGGGAAGTACTTCGAAAGCGTAGAGACTTTTGTAATGTAGGAAAATGAGGAAGCCATATTACACCACAGCAAGATCCCACAGACAGCAGCAAGATAGCCACCAGATGATCTGTTTTTAACTATTGATGGACGCATGTTGGCCAGGATACTGGGGAGAATGTCCCCGTCCTTTTGCAAAATACTGTTGCGGAATCTTCCATGTGCACCTGAGAGGGCAAGTTTAACGTCATGAAAGGCTGAGGCTGGGATTTCCTGGCCCCTCCTACTGTGGGCATCTTCCGGTGTTGCCGAAAGTCAGCAGACGTTTGGCTACCCTGCCGTACACCCCGTGGTGCATCCCACCATGGGGGACTAGAAAATCCCAGCCAGAACCTCTGACAGTGCAGCAGTCCCTCAGTATTGCAATTGGGATGTTAGTTGAGTCTGATGGGCTCAAGTCGATGAAATGGGGCTTGAATCCATATACCTCTGGCACCTGTCCTTATTAAGTTGCTCTTGAGCATTAAGTTCTTCCATATATAATAATTCAGTGTTTTTCAAATTTTTTTTCACGGGACCCACTTTTGCCAATCGCTGATTTTCGCGACCAACACCGGCCAACCTTCGCGACCTACGTCAGCCGACTGTCGCAGCACATGCCGCGTTTGCTTACCTTTAATGCAAAAATGGAGCTTGCATGGTCCTCATCATCTCGCTCCAATCAGGTTCACAGGAGGAGAAGGCAATGCACATATCCAGTGCAGACTTCAGCCAGTACTTTGTGAGAGTGGAAAATCCAGCTTGTCACATGTAGAACATCAATGAAGGGCAATAGCAATAAAATGCTTGTTTTACTCAGCACTGGACACTCCTGGGAGAATCTACTCCAGAATGCTGTCAGCTTCATGGACATAAGGCGTGTTTTTAATGTGCTATCACAAGTCAGGTACAGCAGTCTAGTCTTTTTATTTGGAGTCAGCTGTAAGTTAAAAATTGACTCTGGGGTCTCAACCTCAAAAGAAATTTTTCACTCACCACTTCTCTTTCAATATCTGAAACTTCTCTCATTTGCCAGTACTTCCCTGGATGTAACACACATGGGCTTTGCATCCTTATTTGCACTGGCACAATTGACAAAACCATACCTCAAGAGATGTTCGTTCCCAAGTTAAGTTTTTTCTTTGTAGGCTGTTAACCACAGGCTCTGGAGCTCTTTACAGAGCTGACACTAGCACTGCTCTGCCCTGCCCTGAACTCTCCTGAGCAGCTCTCTCTAGCAGATTCAGTTGTGAGACCCTGTTAAGTAGGTACACTGCCTATTTGTGTGTCGGGCCATCTCTTACTTGTAAGAAAACTATTAATCTTCACAGTCCGCTTGCCTTGCTGGCAGCAGCGAGAAAAAGGAACAAGCTCTCCTCCGTGATTTGGCACCAAAAGCACATACGTAGAGGGCGCTTGACATCATGTATGCTTGCAGGGCACGTAACCTGATCACTGCTGCAGCATCTGGCCACAAGACTGCATGTAACCTCGATATCTTCTTATTTAAAAGGCGGCAGTGGCCTTCATTGTCCATAAAAATGCCGGTTGCAGTGATTGGGTGCTTAAGATTGGGAATGCCACAACCGATCGCTCTGCGACCCTCCTAACACCTGCCCGCGACCCACCCAAAGGTCGCAACCTGCACTTTGAAAACTCCTTCCATATTCACTGACTGAAATTCTCACCAGATGTTTCAATTTTCGGAGTAGCATGTTGGCAAGTATATTTTTATTTCTCAGCTTGTGCCTGCTATCAGTCTTGAATCCAGGGTATGGTAAACCAGGTGTTGGTATTTTTGTCTGTACCATACACTTGATTAAGGAGTCATGGGGAGAAATTCTCCACCTCGTGACACTGCAAAAGCGAACCACGATCGGACGGTTGGCCAAAATCGAGGTCCGCTCCCAACGCCGATTCGGGTGCTTTGTTCCAGTATTTCGCTCGTGGCGAGAACAATGTTTGCCCCCCGCGCCAGCGTTTGCACACATTTAAATGTGATTAGCAGGTTTGAGACAGTACGCTCCGACCTTCCACGATGCTCAAACTCCTCTCAGGCGGAATTCTCATGGGTGCGAATTACTATGAATATTTACAAACGTGCACTGGGCGCCAAAGCTGCGGAGGGAGAGAGTGAAGCGAAGAAACTCTGAAAAACCATTGAAAACTGACAAGCTTTCTGGCTGATGGCTGCCCAGGCCGGGGGGCATTGGCAGATTGTGACTTGGTGCCAGGTCCGTGGATTCGGGGTTTCACCCTCAGGATCAGGGTGGCCTGATCCAGATCGCCATAGCTTCAGTCTGTCTTTTAAATACATCCCTTTACTGCGAATTACAGGATTCTGGCTGCTCCCACTGTTGGCTGCAACCTGTATCCTTTGAATTCTCAGATTCTCTGGTCATCTGGGAGCCCACCCAGGCCACCCATCTAGACACCCGCATACCCCCCAAATGCCCAGTGCTTTGACTTCGACGCTTTTTTCTCTCAGAACATTTTCCATTTGTTTTTGTATTAAGAACTGCTGTAATTTGCTCGTCTCTTTTGGTTTCCGTTTTTTGCCGTGCCTGAGCCTCTGCTACTTCTCATTAGTGCCCTCAGTATTTGTCCCTAGCCATTCCTGATATTTCCTCCTGCTCCACACAGGAGGCATCAAACCGGGGCTGGTTTAGCTCACTGAGCTAAATCACTGGGTTTTAAAGCAGGCCAGCAGCACGGTTCGATTCCCGTACCAGCCTCCCCGGACAGGCGCCGGAATGTGGCGACTAGGGGCTTTTCACAGTAACTTCATTGAAGCCTACTTGTGACAATAAGTGATTTTCATTTTCATTTAATTTTCAAAACTTCATGGCTCATTGGATGAATTCCAAATGAGCAAAGTGAAAACTGCCTGCACTATAGAGAACAGGCAGTAGTAACAAATGACAGTGGCTCTCTCTGGGATGCAGTGCTTGCTGAACTTTCACACTGCTCCCATCTAGCTTTCCTGTGCTCTTCCCACATGCATCAATAATATAGAAAGAAAAATAAAGAAGTTGTGTTTGTCCAAAGCTTTACACGGCCTGAGGACATCCCAAAGCACTTGACAGCCTATTTGGAGCAAACAGGACCAAATAGGTGTCTGAGCTCCTCCCCTGAATGGGCTGGCTTTAAATTTCAGCTTACAGAATTGTTACAGTGCCAAGAGAGGCAATTTGGCCCATTGTGTCTGCACTGGCTCTCCAAACGAGCATCATAACTTTGTGCCATTCCCCTGCTTTTTCCAAGTACCCCTGCACATTGTTTCTATTCAAGTAATCATCTGATGCCCTCTTGAATGCCTCGATTGAACCTGCCTCCACCACACTTCCAGGCAGAATATTAATAAAGCCCAGAATACTATATACTTTACTAACTGCTCCACCTGTTCTGCAACCTTCAATGATCCATACACATATACACCAAGGTGCCTCTGCTCCTGCACCCTCTTAAGAATTTCACACCTTATTTTATATTGTCTCTTTATGTCCTTCCTATCAAAATGCATTGCATCACATCTCTCCGCATTGAACTTCATCTGCCCCCGCTCTGCCCATTCCACTCACTTGTCTGCCCTTTTGAAGGTCTACACTGTCCCCTGCGCACCAAGATCTAGATCATTAATATACATCAGGAAAATTAGAGCGGCACGGTGGTGCAGTGGTTAGCAATGCTGCCTCACAGCGCCAAGGTTCAATCCCAGCCCCGGGTCACTGTCCGTGTGGAGTTTGCACATTCTCCCCGTATCTGCGTGGGTCTCACCCCCACAACCCAAAATGAAGTGCAGGGTAGGTGAATTGGCCACGCTAAATTACCCCTGAATTGGAAAAACGAATTGGATATTCTAAATTTAGTTTTCAAAAAGGAAAAGGAAGGCTCCCAATGCAAAGTGGGGAACATCACTAAAAACCTTCCTCCAGCCCGAAAATTATCCGTTGAGCGTTACTCTTTTCTTCCTCAGCCAATTTTGTATCCAGGTTGCTGCTGTCCCTTTTATTCCAGGAGGTATAACTATTCTCACAAATGTGTTGTGTGGCATTGTATCAAATCCTTTTGAAACTGCATGTATACCACACCAACAGCATTACCCTCATCGACCCGTTATGTTGCCTCCTCAAAAAAACTGCAGCAAATTAGTTAAATATGATTTCCCTTTTAGAAATCTGCACTGGCTCTTTCTAATCATTTTTTCCATGAGACTACTAATTCTATCCCGAATACTTGTTCCTCGAAGCTTGCTCAACATTGATGTTAAACTGATTGGTCTAGATTTGCTCATGCTATCCTTATAACATTTTTTGAACAAAGGCGTTACATTGGCAATTCTCCAGTCCTCTGGCACCTCCCCGGAGTCTAGAGAAGGCTGGAAGATTATGGCCAGTACCCCTGCAATTTTCACTCTCACTGCCTTCAAAATCCTTGAATGCATCTTATCAAGAATAGTCAGAATGAATACGTGGCTTGAGAGATGGTGCAGGAGGGAGGGGTTCAAATTTTTGGGACATTGGAACCGGTTCTGGGGACGGTGGGACCATTACAAATCGGATGGTCTACACCTGGGCAGGACTGGAACCAATGTCCGAGGGGGTGCTTTTGCTAACACTGTTGGGGAGGTTTTAAACTAATGTGGCAGGGGGATGGGAACCAGATTAGGAAGTTAAAGGTCAGTAAAGAGGCAGCAACTACAGCCAGTAAAGTACTAGATAATAAACTCAATGTGACTAAGGGGAAGAGTAGACAGGGAAGAGATGATGAATGCAAAGGGACAGGTGGTCTGAGGTGCATTTGTTTTAATGCGAGAAGTGTAGCAGGTAAGGCAGATGAACTTAGGGCTTGGATTAGTACCTGGGAATATGATGTTATTGGTATTACTGAGACTTGGTTGAGGGAAGGGTAAGATTGGCAACTAAATACCCAGGGTATAGATGCTTCAGGAGGGATACAGAGGGAGGTAAAAGGGGTGGAGGAGTTGCATTACTGGTCAGAGATGATATCACAACTGTGATTAAGGAGGACACGATGGAGGATTCGAGCACTGAGGCAAAATGGGTAGAGCTAAGAAATAGGAAGGGTGCAGTAACATTGTTGGGACTTTACTACAGGCCTCCCAAAAGCGAGCGTGAAGTGGAGGTTCAAATATGTCGACAGATTATAGAAAAATGTAGGAGTAATAGGGTGGTCGTGATGGGAGATTTTAACTTCCCCAACATTGAATGGGACTCATGTAGTGTTGGAGGCGTAGATGGAGCAGAATTTGTAAGGAGCATCCAGGAGAGTTTTTTAGAGCAGTATGTAAATAGTCCAACTCGGGAAGGGGCCATACTGGACCTGGTATTGGGGAATGATCCCGGTCAGGTGGTTGAAGTTTCAGTCGGTGATTACTTTGGGAATAATGATCACAATTCCATAAGTTTTAGAATACTCATGGACAAAGACGAGAGTGGTCCTAAAGGAAGAGTGCTAAATTGGGGAAAGGCCAAGTCTAACAAATTCGGCAGCAGCTAGGGAATGTGGATTGGGAGCAGCTGTTTAAGGGTAAATCCACATTTGAAATGTGGGAGTCTTTTAAGGAAAGGATGATTAGAGTGCAGGACAGACATGTCCCTGTGAAAATGAGGGATAGAAATGGCAAGATTAGGGAACCATGGATGACGGGTGGAACTGTGAGACTAGCTAAAATGAAAAAGGAAGTATACATAAGATCTAGGCGACTTAAAACTGATGAAGATTTGGAGGAATATCGGGAAAGTAGGTCAAATCTCAAACCCACAATAAAGAGGGCTAAAAGGGGTCATAAAATATCTTTGGCTAACAGGGTTAAGGAAAATCCCAAAGCCTTTTATTCGTATATAAGGAGCAAGAGGGTAACTAGAGAAAGGATTGGCTCACTCAAAGACAAAAGAGAGAATTTATGCGTGGAGTCAGAGGAAATGGGTGAGATTCTTAATGAGTACTTTGCATCAGTATTCACCAAGGATAGGGACATGACGGATGTTGAGGTTAGGGATGGATGTTTAAATACTCTAGGTCAAGACAGCATAAGGAAGGGGGAAGTTTTGGATATTCTAAAAGGCATTAAAGTGGACAGGTCCCCAGGTTCGGATGAAATCTATCCCAGGTTACCGAGGGAAGTGAAGGGCAAAATAGCTGGGGCCTTAACAGATATCTTTGCAGCATCCTTGAGCACGGGTGAGGTCCTGGAGGACTGGAGAATTGCTAATGGTGTCCCTTTGTTTAAGAAGGGTAGCAGGGATAATCCAGGGAATTATAGACCTGTGAGCTTGACGTCAGTGGTAGGCAAACTGTTGGAGAAGATACTAAGGGATAGGATCTATTCACATTTGGAAGAAAATAGGCTTATCAGTGATAGGCAGCATGGTTTTGTGCAGGGAAGGTCATGTCTTACAACCTAATAGAATTCTTTGAGGAAGTGACAAAGTTAATTGATGAGTGAAGGCCTGTAGATGTCATATACATGGACTTCAGTAAGGCGTTTAATAAAGTTTCCCATGGCAGGTTGATGGAAAAAGTGAAGTCGCATGGGGTTCAGGGTTTACTAGCTAGATGGATAAAGAACTGGTGGGCAACAGGAGACAGAAAGGTGGCAATGCAGGTCGATAGAGTGGTCAAGAAGGCATACAGCATGCTTGCCTTCATCGGACGGGATATTGAGTACAAGAGTTGGCAGGTCATGTTACAGTTGTATAGGACTTTGGTTCGGCCACATTTGGAATACTGCGCGCAGTTCTGGTCGGCACATTACCAGAAGGATGTGGATGCTTTAGAGAGGGTGCAGAGGAGGTTCACCAGGATGTTGCCTGGTATGGAGGGTGCTAGCGATGAAGAAAAGTGA
Organism: Scyliorhinus canicula; assembly: GCF_902713615.1. Classification (NCBI taxonomy): domain Eukaryota; kingdom Metazoa; phylum Chordata; class Chondrichthyes; order Carcharhiniformes; family Scyliorhinidae; genus Scyliorhinus; species Scyliorhinus canicula. Next base: position 37,179,558 of record NC_052165.1, on the reverse strand, counting down.
GTAGATTAGGATTGTTTTCGTTGGAAAGACGGAGGTTGAGGGAGGACCTGATTGAGGTCTACAAAATTATGAGAGGTATGGACAGGGTGGATAGCAACAAGCTTTTTCCAAGAGTGGGGGTGTCAATTACAGGGGGTCACGATTTCAAGGTGAGGGGGGAAAGTTTGAGCGAGATGTGCGTGGAAAGTTTTTTACGCAGAGGGTGGTGGGTGCCTGGAACGCTTTGCCAGCGCAGGTGCTTGGGGCGGGCACGATAGCATCATTTAAGATGCATCTAGACAGATATATGAACGGGCAGGGAACAGAGGGATAAAGGATCTGGATCGGCGCAGGCTGGGAGGGCCGAAGGCCCTGTTCCTGTGCTGTAATTTTCTTTGTTCTTTGTTCTTTGGTCCCGGTGCCTCGTCAACTTTAAGTACCGACAGTCTATTTAACACTTGCTTCTTATCTATTTCGAACCCTTCTAGGAACAAAGTTGCCTCGTCTGCCACCATGGCCTGGGTAGCATCTACCTCCTTGGTAAAGGTGGATACAAAGTATTCATTCAATACCTCAGCTATGCTCCATTCCTTCATGTGTAAATTCCCTTATCAGTGCTTAATTGGCCCTACTCTTTTTTCCACCCCTTTACTATTTATATGCCTAAGGAAGATTTTGGGATTTCCCTTTGTGTTGGCTGCCAGCCTTTTCTCATAATCCCTCTTCATTTCTCTACTCAGCTTTTTCACTTCTCCTCTGGACCTTCTGAATTCCTCTTGGTTCTCAATTGTATTTTCCATCTCACAACTGTCATAAGCACACTTTTTCTTCCTCATCTTAATTTCTATCTCTTTTCCATTCAGGGAGCTCTGCATTTGTTTGCCATACATTCCTGATTTAAGGGAATATATCTTGACTGTTTTGGAATCATTTCTGTTTTGAAGGTAGCTCATTGTCCAGCTACAGTTTTTCCCACCAACCTTTCATTCCCCAGTTTAACCAGCCCAGCTCCATTCTTGTCCCATTGAACTTGGCTCTCCCCCAGTTAATTATTTTTACTCTGGATTGCCTATTATCCTTTTCTATCATCATCCTAAATCTTACGATACAATGATCACTGTTTCTTAAATGTTCCACCAGTGACCCTTGATTTCCTTGGCCCACCTCATTTCCAAGAACCAGGTCCAACAGTGCATCTATTCTTGTTGGACTGGACTCATTCTGTTGTAGAAAATCTTCCGGAACACAATCTGGGAACTTTTGCCCTTCTCCACCCTTTACACTACCACTGTCCCAGTAATTAAAGTCCCCCATTATCACTACTCTGTAAACTCTCTGTAATTCCCCTACAGATTTGATCTTCTTTCTCACCAACTGGTGGTCTACAGACTACACTGAGCAATAGAATTTCACCCATTTTGTTTCTCAGCTCTGGTCATTTTGAATCTATCCCTGAATCCTCTGGAACATCCTCTTTCTCCAGCACTGCAATGCTCTCCTTAGCCAATACTGCCACCCCTCTCCTTTCCTTCCTTTCGTATCTTTCCCCAACACCCTGTACTCAGGAATATTTGACACCCAGTCCTGTCCTTCCTTGAGCCAAGTTATCGCCACAACATCACATTTCTGCAAGGCAATCTGTAACTCCCCAATCTCATTCATTGTACTCCATGCATTCACATATGCATGCACTAACCCTGGGCTCGTAGAAATCAACTTATCAAAGCTGGCTCGGACTGGGACAGGCTAGAACAGTCATCCTGTTTGGGACTTTGGAGATGTCAGCCGTGTTGAGGCCTTTACTTTCGTGGTCGACCTCTTTTGGATTTGCAGCACTTCCTCAGTAACTCCTGAACTTTTATAGATATCAATCAATTTCAACCTCATCTGTTTCATGGCAGTTGCTGTTGAGAGATTGATATTAGCCAGGAGACTGGGAGAATTCCCCCCTGCACTTCAAATAGTGCCATTGAACTCTCTTATATCCACTTGAACAGACAGTCCTGTACTGAAGCATTAACCTTGATCACATGCACAACTCTCCTGGAGTGGCTTGAATGTACCGCCATCTCACTCAAAGGCTCGGGTGCTATTACTGAACCAAAGTTAACACTTTCATTCTTTAAAAAAATTTAGAATACCCAATTCATTTTTTCCAATTAAGGGCTAATTTAGTGTGGCCAATCCACCTAGCTTGCATATTTTTGGGTTGTGGGGGGCGAAACCCATGCAAACACGGGGAGAATGTGCAAACTCCACACGGACAGTGACCCAGAGCCGGGATCGAACCTTGGACCTCGGTGCCGTGAGGCAGCAGGGCTAACCCACTGCGCCACCGTGCTGCCCTCAACACTTTCATTCTTAATAACATTGCAATATTAAATATTGCAACAATGCACGGTTAGGTGCCTCACAGCACCAGGGGCCCAGGTTCAATTCTGCATTTGGTCACTGTGTGGAGTCTGCACATTCTGGGTTTCTTCCAAGTGCACCAATTTCCTCCCACAGTCCAAAGTGTGGATAGGTGACAAGTGAAATGTGGATATTTAAAATACATTCTGTAAGAATTAGGTATATAAATTTTTATGCATCTATCCATAAAAGCAATTTCCACAAACGCCATCGTGTTGTATTTTCATAGAAATGGTCACGATTCGGGCAGCACGGTGGCACAGTGGTTGGCATTGTTCGTTCACGGCGCTAGTGTCCCAGGTTCGATTCCCGGCTTGGTCACTGTCTGTGCGGAGTCTGCACGTTCTCCCTGTATCTGCTTGGGTTTCCTCCAGGTGCTCGGGTTTCCTCCCACATTTATACACGGCAGAACTTACAGGTGGCAGCGCGAACTTGTAAAATGGGCCCTTGTGAGCACCCTTATAGAAACGTGATCGTTGTGGAATATAATGGTTTTAATCATAACACTCCAGCCACCATGATGTGTGGGGCAGAATTGACCCACCACGTTTATAAAATTCCTCATCTGGGGCGAAATTCTCCGACCCCACGCAGGGTCGGAGAATCGGCCAGCAGCGGCGTTAATCCCGCTCCCGCAGGGTTTTTAATTCTCTGACCGGCCAAAAACCGGCGCTGTGCAAATCCCGCCGGCAGCCTCTGAAAACAGCTGGCGCCGGCGGGATTTCATTATATTTTTGTTTCCACAAATCTCCGGCCCGGATGGGCCGAAGTCCCGCCGACGTGGCCACGGGTCACGTCGGCGAAAATCACAGTAGCTTTAAAACGGCGTCAACCATTGATGATGGTTGACGCCGTTCAGTGTTGGGGGGGGGGGGGGGGGGGGGGTGGGTTGCGGCATCGGGGGGGGGGGTTGCGGCATCGGGGGGGGGTTGCGGCATCGGGGGGGGGTTGCGGCATCGGGGGGGTTGCGGCATCGGGGGGGTTTTGGCATCAGGGGGGGTTTGCGGCATCGGGGGGGGTTGCGGCATGGGGGGGGGTTTGGGGGCAGCGGCGTGCAGAGAGGGGGGCGACGGATGCCCGGGGCCAACGCACCATCGCCCCCCCCTCTGTACGCCGCTGCCCCCTACCCCAACCACCCCCCCTCACCACCCCTACTTCCCTCCAACGCCCCTACCCCCCTCCCCACCACCCCTACCCCCCCACCACCCCTACCCCCCCTCCCCACCACCCCTACCCCCCTCCAACGCCACCCCCATCTCTCACAACGCCGCAACCCCCCACCCTCAACGCCGCAACCCCCCCTCATCGCCGTGACCCCCCCCTCTCAACGCCGGGTCCCCCCCTCTCAACGCCGGTACCCACACCCCGTCCCCCTCCCTCTGAACGCCGGTACCCACACCCCCCCTCCCTCTGAAGGCCGGTACCCACACCCCTCCCTCTCTCCTCCTCCCCCCCTTCCTTCCTCCTCCCCACCTTCCTTCCTCCTCCCCCCCTTCCTTCCTCCTCCCCCCTTCCTTCCCCCCCCCTCCTTCCTCCTCCCCCCCTTCCTTCCTCCGTTAGTGGGGGGGGGGTGCGGCGTTAGTGGGGGGGGTGCGGCGTTGGAGGGGGGTAGGGGTGGTGAAGGGGGTAGGGGTGGTGAGGGGAGGGGGTTGGGGTAGGCGCAGCTGCGTGCAGAGGGGGGGCGACGGTGCGTTGGCCCCGGGCATCCGTCGCCCCCCTCCTCTGCACGCTGCTGCCCCTACCCCAACCCCCCCCTCACCACCCCTCCCCCCTTCACCACCCCTACCCCCTCCAACGCCGCCCCCCCTCCAACGCCGCCCCCTCTCTCAACTCAACACCGCAACCCCCCCCTCTCAACTCAATGCCGCAAACCCCCCCCCTCAACTCAACGCCACGCCGCAACCCCCCCCCCCCTCTCAACTCAACGCCACAAACCCCCCAACGCCGGGTCTGTCTGTCTCCTCCTCCTCCCCCCCCCAAATGCCGGTCTGTCTCTCTCCTCCTCCTCCCCCCCCAATGCCGGTCTGTCTCTCTCCCTCCCCCCCCCCCCCCCCAAATGCCGGTCTGTCTCTCTCTCCCCCCCCCCCCCAAATGCCGGGTCTGTCTCTCTCCCCCCCCCCCCAAATGCCGGGTCTGTCTCTCTCCTCCCCCCCCCCAAATGCCGGGTCTGTCTCTCTCCTCCCCCCCCCCCCCCAAATGCCGGTCTGTCTCTCTCCTCCTCCCCCCCCCCCCAAAATGCCAGTCTGTCTCTCTCCTCCTCCCCCCCCAAAATGCCGGTCTGTCTCTCTCTCTCTCCCCCCCCCCCCCAAAATGCCGGTCTGTCTCTCTCCTCCTCCCCCCCCCCCCCCAAAATGCCGGTCTGTCTCTCTCCTCCTCCTCCCCCCCCCCCCCCCCCCAATGCCGGTCTGTCTCTCTCTCTCCCCCCCCACCCAAAATGCCAGTCTGTCTCTCTCCTCCTTCCCCCCCCCCCCCCCCCCAAAATGCCGGTCTGTCTCTCTCTCTCTCCCCCCCCCCCCCAAAATGCCGGTCTGTCTCTCTCCTCCTCCCCCCCCCCCAAAAATGCCGGTCTGTCTCTCTCCTCCTCCTCCCCCCCCCCCCCCCCCCCCCAATGCCGGTCTGTCTCTCTCTCTCTCCCCCCCCCCCCCAAATGCCGGTCTGTCTCTCTCCTCCTCCCCCCCCCCCCCCCCCCCCAAAATGCCGGTCTGTCTCTCTCCTCCCCCCCCCCCCCCCCCCAATGCCGGTCTGTCTCTCTCTCTCTCTTCCCCCCCCCCCCCCCCAAAATGCCAGTCTGTCTCTCTCCTCCTCCCCCCCCCCAAAATGGCGGTCTGTCTCTCTCCTCCTCCCCCCCCCCCCCCCAAACGCCGGGTCAGTCTCTCTCCTCCTCCTCCCCCCCCCCCCCAAAAAACGCCGGGTCTCACCACTTCCGCAGCTGGTGAAACTGACGCGTATCACGTCAGTCCGCTGCTGGCCCCTCCGGGAACGGAGAATAGCCGCCTAAAAGAAGGCCCCCACGCCGGAGTCATCTACACCAATTTTGCTCGCCGGAAATCGGCGTTACGACGGTCTGCAGAGAATTTCGTCCCTGATGTAGAGTTATGCTGAACAAAAAGTGTGAAGAAACAATTGTTTTTTTTGACCACTCTTTTTGTTTCCCCAGGGTAGCTGCGAACATGAAAGTTGTGGTTCAGCCCGTTCTAGTTGCTTTATTCCTCAGCAGTGGCGTTTGGTGTCAGGACATGTCAAACTATATAGAGCGTATGGAATATTTTTATGAATGCCCAAAAGTGTGTCGGTGCCCTCCTAACCTTTCTAATGCCCTGTACTGTGACAGTCAAAACCTCCGAGAGATGCCCAAAGTGCCATCAAGGGTCTTGTATGCGTACGTTCAGAACAATCTCATTGAAGCACTTTCAGAGAAGTCCTTCAAGAACAAAACACATTTGAGTTGGATAAACTTAAATAAGAACAAGATCACAAGCAGCAACATCGAGAAGAATCTTTTTCAGAAGATGGAAAACCTGCTCTACCTCTACCTCGAAGATAATAATCTTGAGGAAGTGCCTGCACCCCTGCCGAGCAAGCTGGAGCACCTGCGCCTAGCCAGGAACAAGATTTCCAGCATTCCCGAGGGAGCCTTCACCAACCTGGAGAGGTTGATGGTCCTCGACCTACAGGGGAACAATCTGAGGGACTTTGCCATTGAGGTGAACACTTTTCGAGGACTGAAGACTCTGATGCAGCTCAATTTGGCCAAAAATGGCTTGAAGGAAATGCCCAGGAAACTGCCCGCTTCGACCCTACAACTCTTCTTGGACAACAACGCCATCAAGACAATCCCACAGAACTACTTCAGCGGTCTGCCCATGCTGAGCTCTATCAGACTGAACCATAATGAGATTTCTGACACTGGAATTCCTGAAACTGTTTTTAATGAGTCGTCCATAATAGACTTGCAACTGTCTCACAACCAACTCACCGCTGTCCCACCCATCCATTTTAGTCTTGAACACTTGTACCTTGACCACAATCAAATCAAAAGTAAGTAACAAGTTATTATTGTTTTGAGAACAAGAGTAAGTGCATTTCAAGCATTATTCACAAACTGGGCAAGCCACAGTAATGAGATTTGGAAATGACCAGATATGACACATATGGGCTATTCGCCAATGTTGCCCCTGTTGCAATGCATGCCCATAGTTTTATGGTACTTGAAGTAATAGATCGCCAAATTGTTGACTCTGGTAATCAATGATATTGTAGGGCATATGTTATGAAGTTGCAATTCTGGGGCAGAACTTTGTCTACTGGGAGTGAACTCACGAACATAAGGAATAGGAGCAGGAGTAGGCCATTCAGCCCATCGAGCCTGCTGTGCCATTCAATAACATTATGGCTGACCTGACTGATCAGAGCATCAATTCTACCTTCTTATCTGCCCCATAACCCTTGCAGATCAAAACTATATCTAACTCAGCCTTGAACATATTCAATGGCCCAGCCTCCACTCCTGTACGAAATCATCAGAATTTGGATGTGGAAATCAGTAGACACTACAGGAATTTCCATTCATAAATCATAAAATTATACCAGTTGAACCAATAGTCCTTCTTGGTAGCTCATTCCGCAAATGTATTATCTGTTAGCTTGAAGAATTCCACCTGACTTCATTTTTTACTTCTGAATTAGAGTTTTTCACTATCCCCGACTTCATGTTTCCAGACAACTTTGAAACCTGCACCATATGTTATAAAGTTACTGTAATCATTGCAGTGAAGCCTTGTGAAAAGCAGCCTACAGTTCCAAGTATATAATCTAATTTAATTTTCCTTGCACACCATTATCAATTATTTCCTTTGAATACTTTGAAGTCTAGATTAAACAGGACATTGTGCCATTCATGTCGACTGTTCTTTAACCTGCTAAAGCTTTCTCAATAACCATCCATTTGACTTCTATAAACTGTTTGATCATCACTTCCTAATGTTACTGGCCCAACATTATGTTATTTAAACATTCATTCATTTCTGTCCCACTTCCTTTGAGACTTTCTTGGTCATCATACCTGGCCCTGGAGTATTATCTATTTTGCTAGCACTGGTAAATCTTTATGCCTATGGTCCTTGAAGGACAGAGTCTGAAGATCTGAGTTCTAAACAAACCAATTTGCATTTATATAGTGACTTTCTTGACCTCAGGATGACCCAAAGTACTTTACATCCAATTGAAGCCCAGACGTTGTTATAACTCAGGAAACAGTGCAGCCAATGTGTGTACAGGAATCTCTCACAAAGACCAATAAGGTCATGAACAGATTATCTTTTTTTGTTAAGTAATGCTGACTGAGGAATAATTAGTGGTCAGTACATAGAAAGAAGAGGTCTTGTGGCATAGTGGGTAGCACCACTGAGCCAGAAGCTCCAGCTTCGAGTCCCACCCCAGGACTGGATGGCCAAGAAAAATGCGTTCATAATGCGACCAAACAGGTTGTGTGTGTCAAGCTGCAAATCCTTCCAACATGCCAATGGTAAGAGGGGGAGAGGCTCCTGGTCAGCCATGCTTGATGTTGAGTGGCTCCCCTCAAGCTGTAAGTTCCCGGCGACCTGTTCAGGGATTACTAGCTATGGAAGCAACAAAAATCTGCATCACTGGGTGCGGGAAGAGAGTTGGAGCACAGAAAGAAGTCCTCTTCCTCGAAATACTGCGTTGGGATCTTTGGGGTCCACTTGGTTTAACGTCACTTCTGAAAGTTAGAACTCCAAAATTGCAGCACTTCCTTAGTAACTGCACTAATGTGTCAGAATGTACACGTAACATTTAAAACAAACAGGCACAAAAAGTTCTACATTGGTCTGAGAAATTGGCTGCCGGCTGCCATTTACCAACTAAGCTGGTGGGGGACAGACGAATGAGCAACCACAACTTCACTATTGAATAGTGGCTGGAATAATAATAATATTTATTAATGTCACAAGTCGGCTTACATTAACACTGCAATGAAGTTACTGTGAAAATCCCTTAGTTACCATACTCTGCCGCTTGTTCAGATACACAGAGGGAGAATTCAGAATGTCTAATTCACCGAACACGCATGTCTTTCTCGACCTGTGGGGGGAAACCTGAGCACCCGGAAGAAACCCACACAGACACAGGGAGAAAGTGCAGACTCTGCACAGATAGTAACCCAAACCGAGAATAGATCCCGGGTCCCTGGCGCTATGAAGAAACGATGCTAAGCACTATGCTACCGACAGTGTGGGAAAAGGACATTGAAGTGGATGATCAGCCACAATCGTATCGAATGGCAGAGCAGGCCCGATGGGCTGAATGGCCTACTCTTGCTCCTGTGTTCCTATGGATCATGATCATCTATTGACTGAGGGCATGTAGGGAGCTCTTCAATGTGTGATCAGTACATTCCAGAAATCCTTTTTTAAAAAATAATCTTTATTGTCACAAGTAGACATACATTAACACTGCAATGAAGTGACTGTGAAAAACCCCTAGTCTCCAAATTCCGGCACCTGTTTGGGTAATAGAGGGAGAATTCAGAATGTCCAAATTACCTAATAGCACGTCTTTTGGGAGTTGTGGGAGGAAACCAGAGCAGCCGGAGGAAACCCACGCAGATACGGGGAGAACATGCAGACTCTGCACAGACAGTGACCCAAACCGGGAATCGAACCTGGAACCCTGGCACTGTGAAGCCATAGTATTAACCACTGTGCTGCCGTGCTCCCTCAGCTGCAGAAATCGTTCTGCATTGTGAAAGTCTTCCTCTTGTTTCTACACTCGGGATCAGAAACTGAACTAGAACAACCATATAAACACTGTGGTTACAAGAGCAGGTCAGAGACTGGGAATCCGACAGTGAGTGGCCCACCTCTTGACTCCCCAAAGCCTGTCCACCATCCACAAGGCATAAGTCATGAGTGTGATCGAATACCCTCTACTTGCCTGGATGAGTGCAGCTCCAACAGCATTGAAGACTTAACCATTTAGGACAAAGTAGCCACTTGATTGGCAGCCCTTCCAGGAACATTCACTCCCTCCACCACCAAAACACAGTAACAGCAGTATGCACCATCTACAAGAAACACTGCAGGAACTAGGAACTCACCTTAGACAGCACCTTCCAAACACATACCTGCTACCATCTAGAAGGACAAGGACAGCAGATGCATTGTAACTCCATCACCAGAAGATTCCCCTCCAACCCACTCACCATCCTGACTTGGAATTATATCATCGTTCCTTCACTGTACATGCACCTACACCACATGGACGACAGCAGTTCAAGAAAGCAGCTCACCACCTTCTTCTCCTTTGGGATGGACAATAAATGTTGGCCTAGCCATCGACTTAATCCCATGAATTAATTTTTAAAATTCAGAGTTCCTGCAGTAGTGTACCGATTGAAGGGAACATGCCATAGAGATCGACTCAGTTGGTTCATCAGCTGGTGTGTATCAGATTGGAACCAACGCACAGGGTTCGATCCCTGTTCCAGCTGGGGTGAATTTAGAGTCTGCCTCCTTGCCCTACCCATGCTGGAGGTTGTCACCGTGCCTTTCGGCAAAGAACCGTTGAAGTGATTTATGTGCATTACCCTACATTTCCCAATCTGATTATTATTTAACTCGCTGCTCTATGGAAAATCATTCTTCTAGCCATCATACTTCATACAAACGAAAATGTGTTGAGGTTTTAACTGGGTAAACCTAGCAACAGGCTGCCTTTCATTTCTGCACTATTAAAAATGGATTGCGAGCTTTAATTAATGGCGCATGAAATGCATTCAATTGCATAATTTTAGCGGTCATCCATTTTGTTGGTCTGTTTGCCTCTGTTGTGTGACCTCTCACTATAAGCCCAATTTTTTTTTTAAATATAGAGTATCCAATTCAATTTTTCCAATTCAGTGACAATTTATTGTGGTCAATCCACTTACCCTGCACATTGTTGGATTGTTGGGGGGGGGGGGGGGGGGGGGGGGGGGGCGAAACCTACGCAAACACAGGGAGAATGTGCAAACTCCACATGGTCAGTGACCCAGAGCCGGGATCAAACCTGGGACCTTGGTGCCGTGAGGCAGCAGTGCTAACCACTGTGCCACCATGCTGCCCTACCATAGCCTCAATTTTAACATAGGGTAGTAACCGCAGACACGGTAGGCCAAAATCGTCAGAGTTCTGTCCGGATCTCCAGGTAGGGAGCGGGAACTGGGAAAGATTGAGATCAGACCGGGGCCTGCGCAGCCTTTGTTGAACCAGAGTTAAAGTCGTGGACCATCACAATAATCTCGCCACAACATTGCCTCTCTAAGTAGCACCCATCCACAGTACCACCACCACTACCAACCCTCTCACAGTAAACCACCCCCCCCACCCCTCTCCCCCTCTCCCAACAAAGAAATGTCGTGTGCAGCTTTCACTCAGCAGTTAAAATTGCATGTGGCATAAATGGTTCAAGAGTGATGCAAAATGAACCCAAATGCCATCTTAAACTCCCCATCCCACCATCCCCAGCCAGCTTACTCCTGCCAGGAGAATGAGGTTAAAATTGAGGTTTTAACCTTCTCCTACATACAAGCTGTCCCTGTCCCATTGCTTGGATCTGATCGACAGTCAAGTATTGTATTATCAGGTCCTGAGGCTTACGCAGCGCTAAGCATGTGCAGCACAGACCACAAGTGCCTTCCTCGTGAGGAGCCTGCGTAGGGAATGCCTGCAAGGTTACCCAAATCTCCAAAATTTAGCGAGATTAAGTCAAAGTGCAATAGGCAAATAGCACCTAAAAAGCTTCAGAAAAGGGTGTGTTTTTCAAAGATATTCTTTCAATGGATGTGGGTGTCAGAGGGCAGTTCAGGGTCAACATTTCTGTAGATGTGGAGTCACATCTAGGCCAGGTCAGAGAAAAGTTTCCCTTCCCTAAAGGAAAATTAATGAGCCAGATGGGGTTTTATGACAATGGCTTCATGATGAGACAAGCTTTGTAGCTCTTCCTCATCACTATGGGCTTCCTCATCGTGAGAGCATCATCGCTAGAAATTGATCCATGTTTTGTGGGTGCAAAATGTCCTCTTATGCCTCCAATGTGGTGGGCAGAAATGAGTTCCTCATTATTTTATTGCTGGGGACTTCTTGTTCCTCCATAGAATGAGGTCCAAGGCCCAATATCATGGGCCTACGTATTCAGATGTTGGAACGAATTGCTCCCCCATTTCTTGGGTCTGCTGAAATATTTCAATCTCTCAGCATCTCAGAAAGCAGAGGGCAAAAATGAAAATAAATTCAGTGATTACTTAGTTTTTCTCCTGAACACAAAATTAACCCACAGCTGTGTTGCTTTCAACCCACAGAAATTAATGGAGCTCAAGTCTGTCCCATACCTGTCAACATGATTGACCTGGTGCTTTCAGTGGATCAACAGCCTCGCCTCCGATACCTCCGACTCGACGGCAATGGAATCAAACCTCCCATCCCACTTGAGCTCTTGATGTGTTTTAGGCTCCTTACTGGGATTGTGATTTAAACAAAGAAGACCCTACTCTCCAAATCAGTTCAGAGAGAGAGAGAGCTAAAAAAAATGCAAGTCTTGCTGGTCTAGCACTTGCAGTTTGAGATGATTCCTAGTTGTACATCTTCTGAACCAAAAAAAAAACAAAGGGACAATTAATAATCTAGTAATAGCAGAAAAGTATTGGCAGAAAGTCAAATGTGTTAGTTTGGAATAAATACTGTTAGGAACTATATTGAAATGTAATCTCTGGCCAGTAAAAGAAGTCACCTCCTGATATAATTGTTTGGACAGATTTTCCAAGCCCGAATTTGTAGTTAGGTATCTGATTCTCTGCAAGTTTGGTTTGGAAAATTGGTACTCCTCAGTCCACTTTCATACCTGCAGTATTTAAATAACTTGACCAGACTGAAGGGCTAACTGCAATTACGTCTGGTAGCAGAATCAATCTGATGTTGATATTAAATGTTGATCCTATTGAATTAACTGCTTATTGTTTGATAGAGGGTTTACAAAGCATGCATTTAAGACACTTTTAAGTCGAGCTTATGACATTCCTAACCCATTTTTCTAGTTAAAATTTGGAATTTTTAAGTCATATTGTACACAGTCCATTCAGATCAAAAGCAAAATAAGTTGCTTGTTGGCTCATCATCATCTTCCTCTGATCTACAGAATATTGTTACTCCACCTTCGGACTTTACCTGCTGATGCACCATTAGGATGCATCCCAAAATACAAAGCAATACTATAAAGACTGGAAATCTGGAACAAAAGCAGTAAATTGGAAATCCACGTCAATGGGAGAAATCACAAAAGGCTGTGGGTGTTTGGGTATGATTGGAGCTTTCAGAACCAAAATCGGTAGCTTTGTGTTGGATGAGAGTGTCAAGGGATAAAGAGCAAAGGCAGATTTTTTTTAAAAAACTCTTCCTACATGGGATGCGGACATCGTTGGCCAGGCCAGAATTTGTTGCCTATCACTAATTTGCCCTCAAAAGCAATTAAGAGTCAACCATCTCGCTGTGGGTCTGGAGTCAGGTGTAGGTCAGACCAAGTAAGGACAATAGATTTCCTTCTTAAAAGGACACTAATGAACCTGATGGGTTTGTACCACAATCAATGATAGTTTCATGGTCACCATTCCTGAGGCTATAGCTATTAGTTCCAAATATTTTTAAAAATTGTTGAATTTACATTCCATCGTCAGCCATGTTGAGATATGAACCCTTGTCCCAAGTGTATCTACTTGGTTCTCTGGTGTACTGGCCTATGGCGATTTCCACAATGCTATCATCGCCTCCAATGGTGGATTCGCCAAGATCTAACCGGATGACAGAGCAGGTTTGAGAGATTGAAAAGCCTACGGGTTTTCCAAAAGCTTCCAACCACAGAGAAACACAAGATTGGAATCCTGGTGCAAACTTTAGGTTTCTTCCAAATATTAACTTGCCTTTTCTCTTCCAGTTGCAGACAAATCCTTTACAGCTTCTTTCCGTCAATGCCGTACACTCCTGTCTATTAGCCAGCACACCAAGTAGCATTTGGGCATCATTTCCCATTCTGACAACACCATGACTGGCTCACCAGTCATCGAATTCAGGAATGGCTTAGAATTCAACGACTTGCTGTGATAATCTAAATTGTGATGTCAAAAAACAAATCATGAAAGAAAATTAATGGCAAAACAGAAGCAAGAAGAAATAAAAACCAGAAACTGTCTTTATTTAATATTTTCAGTCAATCAGTAAGGTTATACATTACAATTCAATTCTGTAAATGTTTAAAACCAATCCATGTTTGCCTGGGTTTCCTCTGGGTGCTCCAGTTTCCGTTCACGGTCCAAGAATGTGCAGGTTGGGTGGATTGGCTATGCTAAGTTGCCCTTAGTGTCCAAAAATGGTAAGGTGGGGTTACGGGGATAGGGTGGAGGTGTGGGAATAGGATGGAGATGTGGGCTTAGGTAGGGTGCTCTTTCCAAGGGCCAGTGCAGACTCGATGGGCTGAATGGCCTCCTTCTGCACTGTAAATTCTATGAAAATCTATGATTCTATGATAAAATGCTGGAAGCAGACAAAAGGTCAGTCTGGCGTCTGAAAGGGGAACAGAAGGCGGCCATTCAGCCCCTCGTGCCTCTGTCCACTCTTTGAAAGCCCTAACCAATTAGTCCTGCTCCCGTGCTCTTTCCCCACAGCCCTGCAAATTGTATAAAGTTCCTTTTTGAAAGTTACTATTGGATCTGCTGTTATAGGAAGTGTTTTCCAAATTGTAACAATTCACTGCATCAGCCTCCTCCGTCTTGGTTCTGTTGCCAATTACCTTAAACGTTTACTGGCCCTCGGTGGAAACAGTTTTGCAATTTACAAGTAGAAGTCTGTGTAGTATTGAGCAAACAGCCCCAATGAAGGATTAACGGCACATTAGTATACACTTGAATTGTGCTGTATGAATAGGGGGAAACGGTGGGAGTTTATGCAGCTGCCCTCGGAGCTTGTTGATCGATCACTCGCCCGTACCGTCCACAAACAACTCCCAATACGTGGAAAACTATGGGCAAGGCACCTATCAGAATGACCATCTTGAAAAATGACCCCCCGATTGCTGAATTAACTGGACGTTCGCTGAACTGACACGACACAGCAATATATTTTGATCTGATAATATCGCTAAAGCACCACAAAAATATGTTCTGAAACACAATTGTTTAATATTCTTAGACGCAATAGAGAAACCTATACAATATGAGGGCATGTCTATGTTTAACTAGATTCTGATGCATTAAATGTGCTTTATTATGCAATAATTTAGTGTTAAGCTTATAATCATAGAAAAGTGCTGTGTAATATGCACGTTATTACAGCATTGCAAAATCTTACAATAAACATGCATGGACAAAATTAATTTATTTCCATTTCCAATAAATAAGCTACTGGAGCATTTTTATATTATCGCAACAATAATAAAATGTCAAAGAAAAAGAAAGCTGTCTAACTTTTTACAACTTGTGCAAAGAGGGAGGCCTCTGGATAAGTAATTGGGCAAACGTCTGAAAGTTCACCGTGTTGTTTTGTCAAAAAGAATTAGCCTCTGGCTTACTGTTTAGGCCCTGGGGACAGGTCTTTTAGCCGAGTTTCTTTCCACACCCAACGGTGCACTGAGGCAGATATTTGTCCATTTCCACAGCTAGTTATTCCTGAAAGGTCGCTAGTCTGTCATCAGGGGCTTATGGCTTGATGTACACTACTCCACATCAAGCATGGCTGATGAGGAGTCACTCCCACTCTTATCGCCAAATATTGGTGTGTTTGGAAGGATTTATAGGTTGACACACTCAACCTTTTTGACCTTAAAGGTGAGAATGAAGGAAACTGCCAGCTCTCATTGGCAATGCTGACAAATATAATACATGGGAGTTGAATTGTAAGAGAAGATGTCTTGACTAGCCCTTCTTCTTCCAATCACCACTACTTTATTAGTACACAAGAATTTGGAGTAGAAGTAGACCCTCAATATGATCATGACTGACCTTTTACTTCAATGCCAATTTCCCCCAGTATCCCCAAATATGTCAGAATAAAAACAGAAGCTGCTGGAAATACTCAGCAGATCAGGAGGCATATATGGAGAGATAAACAGGCTCGACAAGCTGGGTTTTCTCAGCTCAGTGAAGACTGGAGGTCGCATCAGGACAGTTCTCCGATGTGTTCTCGTCTCCTTGGAATTTTCCCAAGGGCGGGTTGAGGACCCGCAAGCAGGTTGACTGCCTGTTCCATAAGAACTGCGTGGGTTTCCTCCGGGTACTCCGGTTTCCTCCCACTGTCCAAAGATGGGCAGGTTAGGTGAATGGGCCATGCTAAATTGCCCCATAGTGTCCAAAAAGGTTAGGTGGGGTTACTGGGTTATGGGGATATGGTGGAGGCGTGGGCTTAAGTAGGGTGCTCTTTCCAAGGGCCAGTGCAGACTCGATGGGCCAAATGGACTCCTTCTGCACTGTAAATTCTGTGATTCTATGAACAAAAGAACCTATTAGAAGCATGAGTATACCATTCGGCCCTTTTATGCTTGCTCTGCCCTTTGATAATGGCTGATCTGATGTGGCCTCAACTCCACATCCCGGCCTACCCCTCCATAACCATTCACGCCATTGTCACAATCAAAAATCAGGATATGTTCAAGGATATATTCATTCACTGTTTTCTGAGGGAAGAAATTCCTCCTCATCTCATCTTAAACAGAAGACCCGCAAATTTGAAACTGTGCCCTCTCGTTCTATATTCCACTTAGGGCAAGCTTAGGAGCCATTTTGAGCTGAACTTATACTTTACCAACATCAGTATGATACTCCCCAATCTCCCCACTACCATGCTGAGGTCTTTGGCTTAATTGGGTGGTCTCTTGGTGGAAAGGCCAGGCGGCTCCATGCACTAACGACAGGCTGCGAGGATGAAAATTGTAGCCTCATCCCTGAATAGACCTCTGGAAGAGTTTCCCCCTTCAACCTGAAGGCCCAAGGCTTTTCAATTTACAACTTTAAAAAATGTTTTTTCGAGTAACAAATTCTTTTTTTTTCAATTAAGGGCCAATTTTGCGTGGCCAATCCACCTACTCTGTACATCTTTGGATTGTGGGGATGAAACCCACGTAAACGCGGGGACAATTTGCAAACTCCACACGGACAGTGACCCGTGGCCAGAATCAAACCCGGGACCTCGGTGCCGTGAGGCAGCAGTGCTAACCACTGCACCTACGTGATGCCTCTCAATTTACAACTTAATTGCTGACAACCAAGGGTGTCCCCATGTTGAGCCATGGTTACTGCCTTTTAACATTGCCCACTTCTCCCCATGGGGCTGCTGGCCAGACATTACTGTGGACACTCTAATTGGGCCTTCTGGTTTCTTGTCCACCTGAAGTCCTTAATCAGATGGGGTTCTGGAGGTGGATTCTTAATTGGGTAGATGAGGATCAATGACCCACCATAGCCGGTTCCAGTTTCCCGACATACTACATACATACATACGTGAGCATCCAGACAATCTCCCAGAAAAACAGTAAGATGGGGAAATAAGAATACTGGCCCAAACTGTTCTTTCCCCTTCTGGGTAGCCGAATGTTTCAGGTCAATGGCTATTACATCTAGTGGGCCTGGCCAGTAGTAGACAGCAAGGGGGAAGATGTGCTTAACATTGAGCAGGAAACCTCAGCCCTTCCAGCGGCCCTCACACCAAGTTTTGCTTTCAGTGGAACAGGGCAAGATTTGTAACCAGCCGCGCAGGGGGAGGGAAGAATGAAATGGTCCTTCAGGCAGGATGATGACAACAGACTTGAAATCCCAAATTTTCAGGAAGACTATGACAACAATACTTGGGATTATCGGGAAAAATAAAGCAATCACAAGAATGACAACTCTGAAAAGTACCAAGGTGCTAATGGTATGCAGACCTTTCATTCTGAAGGCAATTTTCTGGCTTCTCACACCAAATAAGCAGCTTTGTCTCCTCCAGGATCAAATGTGAAAACTCAGGCCTTGCATTCCGAACGCTTTTCTGTCTAAAATAATAAAGGACACAAGTCAAAAAGTCCCATCTTATCTCTGTAATCTGTTGATTCTTAGAGATTGTGTTCTTTTGAACAGTTCCTGCAGATACACTCAGTCACCTTCCTGTAACACCAATTTGTTTAGATCAGGGCAGGTTGTGAAACCCTCCCTGCACAAGTGGCAAATTTCGAGTCTTCTTCAAACTTTCCCTTTGTAAACAAGTGTTGACATCTATTAATGAACTCTTCAGTTTTGGCATTTTCAATCTCCGTTCCAATCTACTGTTCAAAACGGAATTAACCTCTCTTTATTTTAACATTGCTAAACTTTCAGTGTTTGGAGACAACATGCCAGAACGTTTTAAACTAAGATTCACAAACACGGTTATTGCAAATACAATGGCTGCAGCATCCACACATGAGAGCAGGTTTGATAGAAAAAGGGAGAATGGGGGGGGGGGGGGGGGGGGGGGGGGGGTGAGCATTAAACTTACCCGAGGTCATCAGTTTGAAGGCTGGACTTCTTATTTACCCCGCCAGCCAGCTGTTGGTCTGAAACAGATGTGAAGAGGAAGCTGGCCAGATTTGAGTGGATCAAAATTGCCTGGCCCAGAAGTGAGCATGGTAAGCAAGGGGAGGGAAAACTGGGGCTATTTCATGGGTGGAAAGGTGGGAGAGGTTGTGGTGATGGGGGGGAGGGGGAGGGGGGGGGCAATAAGATCCTTATGGAAGTCCTTGCTTCCGAGTTGGGAATTCCAGCTCTTCCTGACCCCACAAGGGCTCTTAAAAAGATCTCCTCCACCTTCCTGCTGGGATTAAAATGTCATGGATTCCTAATGACATGGGCCTTCCCCACTTAGCATGTCTTAATGAGGCCCCTGCAGGATAAATTGGCCACCAATTTAAAAAAGGCCCAGTTAAGATGACACTGGGGTAGGGATTGAATGGGAACGGAAGTGGGGTGATAAGTCCAACATCAAACCCTACTTAGAATTTATTATACAGAAAGTGGCCATTTGTTTCATTTTCTCCACAAGAGCCTCCTCCTACTGCATCTCTAGCAACTGAATGAGGATTTAAACCTGGAAGTTGAGATTTTCCCTTTACCTGTAGTAATTTCTGACAATGTTCAGGCAGACATTCAGTACTACCTCAGATCAGAAACCATCTATTAAAATGTGCCAAGTGGGATGGCATTGTACATTGGTTGAACAAGGATTATTGCCTCATTGAGCACATTTTGAATTAAGGCCACAATGCCAATAAGAAGTGGTATCAATGGACAACTTGTGCACCTCTTTACGATTGGCATAAAGCAGCACTGGCAGAGACCCAGGGCAAGTTGTCAACCAGCTGCTTGACCACAGCTGGCAGCCTGAATGGGCAAGGGAATTGAGTGAAGATAGGAGCTGGCAGCCTTGAAGTAAGTAAAATACTGATGTGCCAACGTGTTCTGTAGAGCCTTTTGCTTAACATGACCAAGACATGAAGATCAACTTGGAAAGCAAGCTGTAGTTAAGTGTAACTCACACTTTCAACCTATGTCCAAATCCTGAACTTAATTCTCTTAAAGAGTGTGGGTGTGCTTTCTCGTACAAATGCATCTTGCTACCTTACACACCAGGCTCCACACACGCATATAGTTGTAACAATGCAGGATCAGGACATTATTGAGATACTTTACACATGATTCCCATATGATGCTGCTGCACAATAATTCACTCGCACTGATACTCCATTTTGACCTTTGATCCTTATATTCTATTAATATCATCAATAAATCGCCACACAACTAAAGCAGAAGTAAAGATACGTTCAAATAACTGCAGGACACAGGCCCAGTAAAATGCATTTGGTCCTTCTAAATCTCTTTAACTAGGTTACGTTGCCCTCTTAAACTCAGTCCCATTCCCCATAAACACAAGGGACCAATCTGACATATTCCAGATCATCACAGACAATGTTGGGCAAATGCTTTCAGACATTCTGTCATCCTTTTTATCTCTTCCATGCCTTTCGTTTCTGTACGCAATACACAGCTTATAGCCCCATACTCAGCAGTAAGATGTTTTAACGCATTGTGTGCTGGTCCCACTGAATGTCCCAGAACATTGAGATACTCAGTTTGTGTGGGCTCTCATTCCGACAAAGCGGATTGGTCAAATGGCACAGCTTGTTGGCAGAAAGTTACCGACCTGAGTTTTCAGAAAGACGGAGAGGGTCCCCAGCTTAACCAAAATGGCACCGCTGCCTCGATTCCTGAAGGTCAAATAAAATAAAAGCTCATGGTGTAGGAGGTGACATTATGGCATGGATTGAAGATTGGCCAGGAAACAGAGTTGGCATAAATGAATCATTTTCTGATTGGCGGCATGTGACGACTGGTGTGCCACAGGGATCAGTGCTGGGGCGTCAACTTTTTACAGTTTACATAAATGACTTGAATAAAGGGACTGAAGATATCATTGCTAAATTTACTGATGACACAAAGAAAAGTAGGAAAGTAAATTGTGAAGAGGATGTAAGGAGGCTACAGAAGGACTACAGATAGGCCAAGTGACCAGACAAAGGGTTATAGTGGAGTCTATAAGCAGGGCGGGGTGGGGCAGAATGGGGTGGGGGAGAGTGGTCATGGGCGTGGGCGTGGAATGAATTCAGGAGATACATTTCTGCTCCGAGAGGGATTTGAATGTAGAACTTGCTGTCACCCAGAGTGGGTGCGGTGAGTAGCATAGGTGGGTTTAAGTGGAAACTACATAAACACATGAAGGAGAAAGGAAAGAGAGAAAAGATAAAGTTAGATGGAGTCAGAGACGTTTGGGATAATAAAGCCGAATGATTTGTTTCTGTGTTGTAAATTCCATTTTAATAATCTTTATTGTCACAAGTAGGCTTACATTAACACTGCAATGAAGTCACTGTGAAAAGCCCCTAGTCGCCACAGTGCGGCATCTGTTCGGGTACAAAGAGGAAGAATTCAGAACGCCCAAATTACCCAACAGCACGTCTTTCGGGACATACTGGAGGAAACCAGAGCACCCGGAGGAAATCCAAGCAGACACAGGGAGAGCATGCAGACTCCGCACGGACAGTGGCCCAAGCCGAGAATCGAACCTTGGACTCTGGAGCTGTGAAGCAACAGTGCTAACCACTGTGCTACCGTGCCACCCAATTTAATGTAAAACTGTTCCGGAAAATCTAGCCATGTGCAACGGCATCTTTTTTTTTGAAATAATTTTTATTGAGAATTTTTGAATTTATACAACAATAACGCACCTTAGTAAAATACCAAAAATAACAATAATATTAACAATCATAAACATTCGCCCCACCTCCATGAACAACACAGCATTTTAACAACAATGCAAATTAACACAATATAAAGTTACAGAATAGACACTACAATAAGGAACACCCCCCCCCCCCCCCCCCGGTTGCTGCTGCTATTGACCCATTTCCCTATCTCTGAGCCAGGAAGTCCAGAAAAGGCTGCCATCGTTTATAGAACCCTTGTATTGATCCTCTCAGGGCAAATTTGACCCTTTCCAGTTTTATAAATCCCGCCACGTCACTGATCCAGGTCGCCACACTTGGGGGCCTTGCATCCTTCCACTGTAGCAGAATCCTTCGACGGGCTACTAGGGACGCAAAGGCCAGGACACCGGCCTCTTTCGCCTCCTGCACTCCCGGCTCTACCGCAACTCCAAAAATCGCGAGTCCCCACCCTGGTTTGACCCTGGATTCAACCACCCTCGACACCGTCCCCGCCACCCCTTCCAGAATTCTTTCAGTGCTGGGAATGCCCAGAACATATGGGCATGGTTCGCTGGACTCCCCGAACATCTGGTGCACCTATCCTCACCCCCAAAGAACCTACTCATCCATCTTGATGAGTAAAGAGCAGCTGATCCAGGAGTTAAAGTCAAAGGGAGTATATTTCATGAATTAACATTTTTCTTTAGCCAGTTGTCCAACTATATTCTCCCGACACTTAGCCTCACGTTTCAAACATTAGGGGTCTGAGTGGAAACAATACACCATCTATTTAAATGAATGCCTCAATTTCTGTAATAGGCATTGAGAAGCCAAGGCTCTCCATGGGAGTGCAAATGCAAAAGATCAGGCATGGCAATAGTACACTCTGCATTGTGACAGAAACCATGTGGGCTCACTGACCATTGTGTGTGGTGTAGTTAAAGCTTTGTGTCAGCATTATCAATTTCTAAACTCTACAGAAAACTAAGCACTGGTCCCCACTGAGCAGTTCAACATCTAGGGAAAAGAGAAAAGTTACATTTATATAGCGCCTTTCACAACATCCGGATACCCCAAAACGCACTACAGTCAATAAAGTGATTTTTTTTTTTTTAAACATGACAGCAAGGTTTCAGGGAACTGGGGAGGTTCTTTGGGTAGCTCACTTCCCTCTTGAAATGAAAGAGTCTGGGTTCAAATCCCACTGCAGGTTTTGATAACCATGATAGAACCCAAGAACTGGTGCAGTCAATCCAATGTGTATTGTTCAGGCAAATGGGGTCGATTAGTGGGAGAAAGTGCATGTAGCTATGAAACCAACCACTTGAAAATGATGGTTGGTATGCACAAGTGTTCAGCAGCATTGTGGAAGCCCCATGTAATGTGAGAAAAGGAGTTTGGTAACCAGAATTATCTGTGATTTGCGATGTTAGTCGAGGGGTACATTTTGGCCAGGAGTCAGGGATAACTCCCCTGCTCTTCTTCAAAATAGCCCATCCACCTGAGAGGGCTGACAGGGCCTCGGAATAATGTTTCATCTGAAAGACAGCACCTGCGATAGTGCGGCACGCTCGCAGTACTGCGCTGGAGTCTCATTCTTAACCTTTACGCTCAAATCTCTAGAGTGGGGGAGGGGGGGTGGTGGTGAGTGGTGGGAATGGATGGACTCAAAGACGGGCAAGCCACCAACCAATCACAGCTGAGAAAGAAGATGAACACAATGTTAAGCATTTCAATGAACCTAAATTCTTTGTAAGAGGGAAGATCTCCTGCTTTGTGCACCCCGCGTTGCACATCTGGAAATCTGCATCTCTAACCGCGCGTTTCCATACAATTAATTTAATTTCATGGAAAGTCTTGCCGAGGAAAGGTGCTTTGCGAATGATTAATGTGCAAATAAAATTAAACAACAACATCAAAAGAAAAGTCAGGGAAGAATTGCTACAGCGATTGGAGTCAGATTCCAATGTATGGTCTCAGTACACACCGAGAGGTCAGCATGAAAATTCCGACACAAAACAGGTTGATGTCATTGTGAGATTAACAGACATGGAATAAGTGTGATTATGTGTGTCAATATTGCTGATTACATTTCATTCATGTTTAATCCAAGAATTAAGTGAAACCCCAAATACTCAAAATTGTGATCATCGTTTATGGATGAAAAGTAGACTGCTGAATTATTTATTGCTTGTTATTCTGTTCCGTGGCTCTTAAGCATTTTATTCATGTTTCTCTTGGCGTATCAATATTATCTGGCATTATTCATGGGCAATTCACGGTGATTTACTCATTAAACATCGAGGCTTGATGTTTTCCTCCACTGTTTCTTGGACTGCAATCAACACTCTCTTCAGCCCCCAGGATTCACAAGCCAAATGAGCCTGGCTTTTGTCAAAAAAACAGCTGGCCCATGTCAGAATCAAACTGCATGAATGTCCTCAATGTGCACTGAGAATAGCAATCTGGATTTTTAGCTGTACGGCTTGGTTTAAATTCTGATTAAAAGTTCCCCCCGATTGATGGGTATGTTTTCACGGAATCGTCAAAGCACACAAGGAGGCCATTTGGCCCGTTGGTCTGTACTGGCTCCCCGAAGGATCAATTCATCGGGTGCCACTCCTCCACCTACTCCCTATAGCCCTGCACGTTCTTCCTTTTCAGATAACGATCCAACTCCCTCTTCAATACCCTTGAACCTCCTCTGCTTGCACCACACTCTCAGCCAGCCCTGAACCACTCGCTTTGTGAAAACGTTGTTCCTCATGTCGCCATTGCTTGTATTGCGAATTACCTTCAATCTGTACCCTCTAGTTCACAATCCACTCACCAATGGGTCTAGTTTTCCCACATCTATGTCCGAACCCCTCATGATTTTGAACAACTCAATCCGCTCGCAGCCTTCTTTTCTCTGAGGGAAACTGCCCACGACTTCTCCAATCTATCTCTGTAACTGAGGCTTCTCGTCCTGAGAACCATTCTGCGACCTCTCCTTCACATGAGCACACAGGCTGAACCAGTGTTCTACATAAGGTTAACTTAACTTCCTTGCTCTTATGCTCCAAACTCCTATTTGCCTAGGATGCCATATCTGCTTTCTCAGTATGTCCTGCCGCCTTCAATGATTTATGTATACATACACCCAAGCCCCTCTTCTTTTACACCCCTCTTAGAATTGTACCCTTTGTTTTATATTGTTCTATGCCTTCTTCTGGCCAAATCGAATCACTTCACTGTTCTCTGTATTAAATTTCATTTGCCACCTGTCCACCCATTTCACCAACTTGTCTATGCTCTGTTGAAGTTCTGCACTGTCCTCCCCACAATGCATCCACGTTTTGTAACATTTACAAGTTTTGAAATTGTACCCCGTACACTTTTTGCATCTGATGCTAGATCTCCTCCTTGGGTTCATTGGTTGTAACCACTGCTACAATTGGACCTGCTGACCCTTATGTACCTGAATGTACCTTATTCTGCTCAATATCTATGCTAATGTACTGAGTAACAGAGGTCAATTCACTGTACTCTGATTACTATAATATAATATGAGAGAATCAAAACATTTCCTCTGGACATTCAATGCCATTTCCATTACTAAATCCCCCTCTATCAACATCCTGGGAGTCACCGTTAACCAGGAACTGAACTGGACTAGTCATATAAATCCTGTGGCTATAAAAGCAGGTCAGAGTCTTGGAATCTTGCAGCGAGTAACTCACCTCCAGACTCCCCAAAGTGTGTCCATCATCTACAAGGCACAAGTCAGGAGTGAGACGGAATACTCGCCACTTATCTGGATGAGTGCAGCTCCAACAACACTCAAGAAATTCAAAACCATCCAGGACAAAGCAGCCTGCCTGATTGGTATCAAATCCCTGTCTTTCAACATTCACTCCCTCCACCACCGATGCACAGTAGCAAGCAGCCGTGTGTACCATCTATAAGAGGCACTGCAGCTACTTTCCTCCTTTGACAGATCTTCCAAACACGCGGGCCGGGATTCTCCATTAGCCGACACTGAAATCGGGAAAGGCGATTAGGTGGATAATCGGTTCCGTCGCCGAAACCACGGCAGGTGCCGATTTGATGCCAAATCGCAATGCTCCAGCACCTCGACAGCGGTGTCAATGCATTCCGGAACGCACATACAGTAAGCCTCCGAAGGGCTGAATTCCCGACGGGTTGGTTCACTTGTGCTTTTAAAAATCGTGAAAATGACATGGCAGCTGCTGAGGGTGAGATAGAGGAGGTACGGAAGGTGTCCAACATCGCCATCGTTTATTGACAGTTGTGCCGCTGGCCAGGGTCTTCTGCCCGGGCCGTGGGGAGTAGTGGGGCGGTGGCCAGGAGGTGGGTTGTGGGGTCGGGGTGGACAGCCAGGGAATAACATTGCGGCAGCCGGCAAGGCAGCAGCTGCACACACTGCTAACAGCCCACTTTGAACTTAGTGCCACGTGTCGTATAGGTGTCCCCCCAGGGCACCCCACTTGGTGCCCTCTGGCCCCAGCCGACCCATTAGCTGTATGGCTGCCTTGCCGGGCTAACCATGCCATCTTTTTGGCTGGGATAAATGTGTGTGGGGAGTGTAGTGTGTATGTGCGACTGCAGCTTGTCAGCCTCCTGAGTGTTGATCACGGACCCAGCAAATCCTGCACCGTTTTTCATTAGAATTGATTGTGTTCCACGTGGCACCGGTGCTAGCCCCTCAACGGTAGCGGAATCAGTCCAGGTGCGGCACCTGTTTTTCTGTTGGTAAGTCCACGGATTCTGCGTTGGCGTCAACAAGTCTCAGAAATGTAGGGCGCGATTCTCCGCCCCCCCCCACGATGGGTCGGACAATAGCGAGAGGGCCTTCCCGACATTTTTCCCGACCTCCCCGCTATTCTCCCCCCTCCCGACGCCCGCCCACGACACGAATCGCTGCTCGCCGTTTTTTTACGCCGTAAAAAAACGGCGAGCAGCGATTCCCCCCTATCCGATGGGCCGAGTTCCCAGGCCTTTACGGCCGTTTTCACGAATTTAAACACACCTGCTCTCATCATTCGTGAAAACGGCCGCAAAGCGCCATTCTGCACAACCATGCCACCGATTGGCACGGCCGCACCACGGCAGCAGGTTCGATTCCCGCGCACTCTTTGTCCCTCTGCCGCCCTGCAGGATCAGTCCGCGGGGCAGCTGAGGGGCATGACGGACCGCGCATGCGCGGGTTTGACGCATATGCGCGATGACGTCACCCGCGCATGCGCGTCTGACATCATCGTGTGCGTCAGCCACCGTGAGTCTGCGCTGCCGTTCTTCCCGGGGACGCGATGCTAGCCCCGACTGGGGGGGTGAATCGGGTCCCGGGAGGGGGCGCGGAGGCTGCCGTGAAACACGGCCGGTTTCACGGCAGCCTTTACGACTCTCCGCATTTGCGGAGAATCGCGCCCGTAGAATCCCGTCCGTGATCTTTACCAGCTGGATAGACAACTGCAGCAGACATATGGGGCGGAATTCTCCCATCGAGAGACAAACAGCCGACGCCGGAGTGAAACCCAGAGTGAAACCTCGGAGGCCGCTCCTCGCCCCCTATCCCCCCCCCCCCCCTCCTCCCCCCCCCCCCCCCCCCCAGGAGGGGGCTAGGAGCAGCGGCGCGTGAATCTCGGGCGCCGGGCCTTGACGCTTGCGTCAAAGCGGCGCGCCGGGAATGATGCAGTCGGCGGCGCCTAAGTGACGTCAGCTGCGCATGCGCTGGTTGGCCGGTGCATGCGCAGTTGCCGTCTTCCCCTCCGCTGCCCCGCAAGACATGGCGGTTTGATCTTGCGGGGCGGCGGAGGGAAAAGAGTGCGTCTTTTAGAGACGCTGGCCCGACGATCGGTGGGCACCGATCGCGGGCCAGACATCTCCTGAGCACGCCTCTGGTGCTTGATCCTCCCTCTGCCCCCCACAGGCCCCACACACAGAGGTCGCGCTCTATTCCCGCCGGCAGCGACCAGGTGTGGTTGGTGCGGGCGTGAACTGGTCGGGTTCGGCAGGCCGCTTGGCCCATCCGGGCCAGAGAATCGCCGGTCGCCGTGAGAAACGGCGAGCGCCGATTCTCTGAGTGGCCTGTCGAAAAACTCGACACGCCATTTTGGGGGGGTGGGAGAATCGCGGGGGGTGCCAGGGCGGCGTGGCGTGATTCGCCCGGCCCTCCCGCGATTCTCCCCCCCCCCCCCCGGCGTGGGGGTCGGAGAATCGAGCCCATGGGAACACATTCATCTGCAAGTTCCCTCTGAACCACACACCTTCCTGACTTGGAAACATATCGCTGTTCCTTCATTGTCACTGGGTCAAAATCCTGCAGCTCCCTCCCTAACAGCAACA
The DNA here is from genome assembly GCF_902713615.1 of Scyliorhinus canicula. Taxonomy (NCBI): domain Eukaryota; kingdom Metazoa; phylum Chordata; class Chondrichthyes; order Carcharhiniformes; family Scyliorhinidae; genus Scyliorhinus; species Scyliorhinus canicula. Next base: position 37,152,510 of record NC_052165.1, on the reverse strand, counting down.
TGGGTGCTCCTACATCACATAGATTGCAACAGTTCAGGAAGGTGCCCCATTACCACCATTTCAAGGGCAATTAGGGGAGCGCAATAAATGTAGGCCTTTCCAGCAATGCCCTCATCCAATTAAAGAATCCTCTTTTAGCTCGGCACAGTGGCCCAGTGGTTAGCACTGCTGCCTTATTGCGCCGAGGACCCAGGTCACTATCCGTGTGAAGTTTGCACATTCTCCCTATGTCTGCATGGGTCTCGTCCCCACAACCGAAAGATGTGCAGGTCAGGTGGATTGGTCACGCTAAATTGCCCCTTAATTGGGAAAAAAAAGAATTGGGTACTTTAAATTAAAAAAAATATTCTTTTAAAAAAGCTGCATGATCTCAATTTCACCTGACAGAAAAATCTATACTCTATCAGATCTCATCCAAGCCAGGCAACTACCATGAGCATCATTGCTATTACTACGATTTCCAGCTTTTATTACCATCATTACTATTATCATAGAATCCTTACAGTGCGGAAGAAGGCCATTCAGCCCATCGAGTCAGCACTGATTCTCTGAAAAAGCACCCTACCTAGGTCCAATCCCCCGCGCTATCCCTGCAGCCCGGTAACCCACCCAACATTAGACACTAAGGGGCAATTTAGCATGGCCAATCCACCTAACCTGCACATCTTTGGACTGTGGGAAGAACCTGGTACACCCGGAGGAAACCCACGCTGACACGGGGAGAAAGTGCAAACTTCACACAGACAGTTACCCGAGGTCGGAATCGAACCCGGGTCCCTGGAGTTGTGAGGCAACAGTGCTAACTACTGTGCCACTTTGACACCCTTAATTACTACTGCTACTATATCTAATAATCTAATAATCTTTTATTGTCACAAGTATGAAGTTACTGTGAAAAGCCCCTCATCGCCACATTCCCGCGCCTGTTCAGGTAAGCTGGTACGGGAATTGAACCCGCACTGCTGGCCTTGTTCTGCATCACAAACCAGCTGTCTAGCCCACTGAGCTAAACCATTAATATGACTTTCGCTATTACAACACTGCTATCACTATTCTCACTCCTACCATTAACAATATTCATAGTAAAATTTGCGACAGCGCTGGCCCCGCACATGCGGGAGATGTTCACAGACTCGCTAGCTAGGGGCACGTTGCCACCCACGTTAGCACAGGCCTCAATCTCGCTGATACCTAAGAAAGACAAAGACCCAACGGAATGTGGGTCATACAGACCCATATCTCTGCTGAATGCAGACGCCAAAATACTGGCCAAAATCCTAGCCAAAAGGCTAGAAGACTGTGTACCTGAGGTGGTCACAGAGGACCAGACGGGCTTTGTCAAAGGTAGACAGCTGACCGCGAACATCAGGCGCCTGCTGAACGTGATAATGACCCCCTCCGGGGAGAGAACACAAGAGGTGATCGTCTCCCTGGACGCAGAAAAGGCCTTCGACAGAGTCGAATGGATATACCTCATAGAGGTACTGGAGCGGTTCGGGCTTGGAACAGGGTTCACAGCTTGGGTAAAGCTCCTGTACAACGCTCCCATGGCGAGTGTACAGACCAACAATACCAACTCCCAATACTTCCAGCTGCACAGGGGCACCAGACAAGGATGCCCACTGTCCCCGCTGCTGTTCGCACTAGCAATCGAACCGCTAGCAATCGCGCTCAGGGCAGCAAAAAATTGGAGGGGGATCCGAAGGGGAGGTAGAGAGCACAGAGTCTCACTCTATGCGGATGATCTGCTCCTCTATATCTCGGACCCACAAAGCAGCATGGACGGAATCATCGCGCTCCTGAAAGAGTTTGGAGCCTTCTCGGGCTACAAACTCAACATGAGCAAAAGTGAGATCTTCCCATTACACCCGCAAGGGGGGGGGGGGGGGGGGGGGCAGCACTAAAGGGGCTGCCGTTCAAACAAGCCCGACATAAATTCCGCTACCTGGGGATCCAAATAGCCCATGACTGGAAAGGGATCCACAAATGGAACCTCACCAGCCTGACGGAGGAAGTTAAAAAGGACCTGCAAAGATGGAACACACTCCCGCTCTCCCTCGCGGGGAGAGTTCAGACGATCAAAATGAACGTACTGCCCAGGTTCCTCTTCCTGTTTAGATCCATTCCGATCTACATCCCAAGGCCTTTTTCAAAGCGCTGGACAAACTCATCATGGCGTTCGTATGGGGGGTAAAAATGCTAGGATCCCAAAGAAGGTCTTACAAAAAACAAAAACCAGGGGAGGGTTAGCCCTCCCGAATCTACAATTCTACCACTGGGCAGCAACAGCCGAGCGAGTAAGGGGATGGATCCAGGAGCCAGAAGCTGAGTGGGTGCGTGCGGAGGAGGCCTCCTGCATGGGAACCTCCCTCCGGGCCCTCGCCACGGCAGCACTCCCATCCCCACCCAAAAACACTCCAGCAGCCCAGTGGTGACAGCCACCCTCCAATCCTGGAACCAACTGCGGCAGCAACTTGGCCTGACCAAAATGTCGAACAGGGCTCCCATCTGCAACAACCATAGGTTCAAACCAGCACTGACCGACGCCACCTTCAAAAGGTGGAGGCAGGACGGGGGGACACTGACAGTCAGGGACCTATACACGGACGACAGGATCGCAACACTGGACGAACTGACAGAGAAATTTCAGCTAGCTGGGGGGAACAAGCTACGGTACCTGCAGCTCAAAAACTTCCTACGAAAGGAGACAAGGACGTACCCACAACCGCCACGACAGACACTACTGGAAGACCTACTGGACGCAAGTATCCTAGAGAAAGGGAACTGTAGTGACATGTATGACCGACTGGTAGATAGGGACGACACCGTACTGGACGCAACAAGGAGGAAATGGGAGGACGACCTGGGGATGGAGATCGGGTGGGGACTCTGGAGCGAAGCACTGCATAGGGTCAACTCCACCTCCACGTGCGCAAGGCTCAGCCTGACGCAACTAAAAGTGGTACATAGAGCCCACTTAACAAGAACCCGTATGAGTAGGTTCTTCCCGGAGGTGGAAGACAGATGTGAACGGTGCCAAAGAGGCCCGGCCAACCACGCCCACATGTTCTGGTCCTGCCCCAGACTCGTGGAGTACTGGACAGCCTTCTTCGAGGTAATGTCCAAAGTGGTGGGAGTGAGGGTGGAGCCATGCCCGATAGTGGCGGTCTTCGGGGTTTCAGAACAGCCAGATCTATTCCTGGGGAGGAGGGCGGATGCCCTTGCCTTTGCCTCCCTGATCGCCCGCCGTAGAATCCTGTTTGGCTGGCGGTCAGCAGCACCGCCCAGAGCTGCGGACTGGCTGTCCGACCTCTCGGAATCTCTCCAAATGGAGAAAATCAAATTTGCCATCCGAGGGTCGGACGACGGCTTCCACAGAACGTGGGAGCCATTCATGCAACTGTTCCGGGACCTATTTGTGGCCAATGTACAAGAGGAAGAATAGTCGGGGGAAGGTAGCGGGAGGGGGGGGGGGGGGGGGGCTACAGGTTCGTTACGGGGGTTCGATGGCTAGCTAAGGCCCAAAACCAAGCTAAATAAACATGTTGAGGGGGGGAGGGGGGGGGGGGGGGGCGCAGTTACTACTACGAAGATGCTTACCTGTAAATATGTATGTTAATTTTTGCGTGTTTGTTTTTGTTTGTTTTTTTTTTCTCTCTCCTAACAATTTGTAATTTGTTCAATATAAAATACGAAAACTGAATAAAAACATTATAAAAAAAAAAACAATATTCATAGTGTCTATAATGATGAAAAAATGTTTCAAAGTGCTTTCACAGAGGCATAATCATAAAACAAATGGACAAGTTTACTGATCTGTTAAAAGGAAGATAAGCAATAAGACTGGGCAGATATTGAGTTTAGGGTAGAGTAGACAAAGCTTTGTGTTTTTCATAGAATTTACAGTGCAGAAGGAGGCCATTCGGCCCATCGAGTCTGCACCGGCTCCTGGAAAGAGCACCCTACCCAAGGTTAACACTTCCACCCTATCCTCATAACCCAGTAACCCCACCCAACACTAAGGGCAATTTTGGACACTAAGGGCAATTTATCATGGCCAATCTACCTAACCTGCACAACTTTGGACTGTGGGAGGAAACCGGAGCACCCGGAGGAAACCCACTCACACACGGGGAGGATGTGCAGACTCCGCACAGACAGTGACCCGAGCCGGAATCGAACCTGGGACCCTGGAGCTGTGAAGCGATTGTGCTATCCACAATGCTACCGTGCTGCCCTGGACTAGCATAGCTCAATATTGACAAAATAAGGTGAGTACTAATTTGCATGGAGAAAGCTGACTGTGATTCCAAATTCAAACGTTAAATGTCCCTATGGTTGATTTTAGCTGTGGCCACCCAATATAAATGGGAGGGTAGCAGTTGGAAAAGGGGTCACCTTCTACATTGGCATCCTGACCATCGCCACCTTCGTTCACCCACATGGGTGGCCAGGCACATGCCATTACACTTTTTATAAATTCTCTTTTTTGCACAGGGTGTTAGCTGAGGTGAGAAAATCAGTGTGTCGCTCACCAGTTGCACAGCTGGCTTTTCTCTGTTTAAAAAGAAATGAAGACGTGGCCCACACCGTCACGCTGTCAGGGCGGGGCCAGGATGGAAAAAACCTGCAATGCCAGGAATCCCGAGATCGGGACAGCCCATCTCCGATCAAAAAAAACAGGAACTCCCCACGCACACAGAACCCCCCCCCTCCCCCCGTGTACATGGACAACAGCCCCCCCCCCCCCCTCCCATGGCCCCTGCCTCCCAATGGACATCGGGGACCCCCCATGGATAAGGGGAAACCCCCAATGGAGATTCCCAGAGAGACCCTCCTGATACTAGTCCTTGGCACTTCCCCCTGATACTGTCCCAGGCCTTAGGGAAAACGGCTTGGGGCAGGATGCCAGAGGGCAGTGCCAGGGAAATGCCAGGGGCAGTGTCATGGTGCCAGGGGACAGTGCAAGGGTACTGTCCAGGCATGTCCCTCGCCACCCAGGGGCTATAATTACCTGTGTACCCCCGGTGGGTTCCCTTCACCTGTTCCCTGCTTTTGAAAACCTGCTGTAAATCTTACCAATGTGACGTCGACAAGGGAGGAGATCCCAATGTGACTGGACAATATTGTGGAGCAGCCCTTTAATAACATTAGAATTTAGTTAAAAGAGATTCCTGACTTTTCTGGGCATGAACCTCATTATATCCCCAGCGGAGGGGATGGGGTGGGGGGATCTGAACTCACTGGCGAGGTTCCCATTTTCTGACTCCAGCAGGATTTTGCGCCCACGTTGCCATTTGCGCCCCTGGCAGGCGCAAAATCCTGGGCAAAATGACTTTCGTGGTGGCAGAGTTTTCATGTTACTGGGCTAATAATCCAGAGGAACAATCTAATTCCCTGGGAAACAGGGTTTCAAATCCTGGCATGGCAGCTGGTGAAATTTAAATCCAATTAACAAAATAAAGCTGGTCTCAGTAATGATGACCATTAAATTGTCAACAATTGTTGCAAAAACTCACCGAGTTCATTAATGTCCTTGACGGTAGGAATTCTGCCGTCCCTACCTGCTCTGTCCGACATGTGACTCCAGCCCCGCAGCAATGGGATTGACTCTGAACTGCCCACCGAAATAACCTAGCAAGCCACTCAGTTCAAGGGCAATTAGGGATGGACATGAAATACCTAATTGCATATGACACCTACATTCTTTTAAAAAAATAATTATTTCCACTTTCCTGCTTTCTCATGGTCCAGGGAAACCTTCCTCCCTGCTTTTCTTCTCATTTAACTGCAGTTGAGAATTACCAAACACGTGAAAAATCATGCCAAGCTAATGGGCACGATTCTCCGGCCTCATTACGCTCTCGCTCGAGTGGAATGAAGTCGGTGAATAGCGGAAGCGGCCGAAAATGAGAACGGCGCGATGCAACCGGCCTACTCCCGTAGGCAAAATCGGGATCTCGCCGTGGTGTGGCCAGAAACCAATTATCACCACTTAAGCCCCATTTCCATACAATTAATGAGAGCCACCCCATATCCAAAAGCCTCCCATCATTCAGCACCCTCCCCAGCAAGTGGTCACGCTCGCACCGATTAATACTTCTTTTGAAAAACATTAACCTGACAGAGGGCTTCTGTGGGGAGCCATGGAGGTGAATAGCCATCTTTGCTCCCAGGCAAAGAGCCCGGGCGTGGTGGGCTGCCACCCCAGTGCTTAGTGGCACTGGGAGAATCCGGCTGGGGAGGAGGGACTCTCCCCAGGGGTGGGGCATCATGGGAGGGTTGGGGGAAGTGCTGGGGAGGACAAACCCGCGTGGCACCACAATGGAAAATGTGTACCCGTTCTGGGGGCAACCCTTACCCTGCCCCACCACCCATAACCCTCACTGACTGTCGGGGTCTCTGGCCATGCGGCTGAAGGCTATTGCTAATAAGTGAGAACCACACAAGCCAAGTGGATTCCAGTGGGTGGGTGGCCATGTAGCATATGGGAGTCATTGCCTAGCATCCCAATCAGACTGTGATGCCTGAACATTGTGGGAGGCAACCGCACTCGCAGCAGCCAACATCCAAACATCCAGGGGATGGGGCACAGCTCCCGGGACATGTCCATGGCCGGAAGGTCGGTCAGTGCAATAGGGAGGGGACCAGCGGATGGTTCAGGAGTCTTATGAATGGGTGTCTGGGTACAGGGCCTGGGGTCCAGTGAGGGGAGCCTGCTGCGACCGGGTGTGCACAGACAGGGCGTCCAGGCATGGGGCAGAGGGGCTGCTAGACTGCACGCATGTCGCCCTGGACTCACTGAGCCATCTGGAAGTGCCCTAAGTTAACAAGAAGGGGTTCCACTCCCTGAACATACAAGTCATGTGCGACCACCAGATGAAGATCATGCACGTGTGTGCACGCTTCCCAAGGAATGTGCATGACAGCTACATCCTGGAGCAATCGATCATCCTCGGTCAATTCGAGGATCACTCCAGGATGGGCTGTGGGCCCTTGGAGGATAAGTACCTGGCTGATGACGCTAGTACAGAGGGTGGACACTGAGGCAGAGACCCGTCATAACAAGGCCCATGCAGCCACCAGGGCTGTGATTGAGCGGTGCATCGGACTCCTCAAGATGCTTCAATTGCTCCCAGGGTGCCCTGCAGTGCACAGTCCAGAGGATTGCCCGCTTTGTGGTCGTCTGTGTTCTCCACAACCTGGCTTAGCAGCGGGGTGACGTGCTGAAGGTTAAGAATGAGGAATATGTGGTCACCTCCAAGAAGATGGAGGAGTAGGGTGAGGATGATGAGTTGGCGTCAGACCAGCAGGGGCTGGAGGATGATCCAAGGGAGGAACTGTAGGACCAGCCAGAGGCTGGTGGACAGGTGGCAGCAGCGAGGGTCTGGTAAGGCCAGAGGGCCAGGGAGGCCCTCATACACACCCGATTCACTTAGGCCAAGGCTTGGCCCGTCATCGATACCTTTACCACCCCCATTTCCCACCCACCCAGTGTTACATTACTCCAGGGTGCTGGGACTGTCGGCACCGTGGAGTAATATACATGATCATTATATGTAAAGCTAGTATAGGTAATTGAACACTAGGATTCTCTCGTACCCAGCGGGGCGGGGGGTCCCAGCGGGACGGAGTGGCGTGAACCTCTCCGTCGTTGGCCCGCCCCAAAGGTGCGAAATCCTCCACACCTTCAGGGGCTAGGCCGGCGGCAGAATGGTTTGCGCCCCGCCGGCCAGCGTGGAAGGCCTTTGGCGCTGCGCCAGCCAGGCCGAAGGGACTCCGCCGGCCGGTGCGGGTCCGTGCATGCGTGGGAGTGTCAGCAGCTGCTGACGTCATCCCCGCGCATGCGCAGGGGGACTTCACCTACGCGTCGGCCATCACGGAGGCTGACACAACCGGCGCGTAAGAGTGGCCCCACGGCACAGGCCCGCCCGTGAATTAGTTGGTCCTGATCACGGGCCAGGCCACTGTGGGGGCACCCCCCGGGCCAAATCGCCCCGTGCCCCCCCCCCCCCCCCCCCCCCCCCCCAGTACCCCGGAGCCCGCCTGCGCAGCCAGGTCCCGCCGGTAAGCGTCTCCTTGCTCTGCGCTGGTTGGAACCTTTGACAGGTTTCGAGGTCCAGGACCATGTCCGTGATGTCCTGGTTGATGCCGGGCCAGTAGACAGCTTGCCCCGCCCTGTCTGCACTTTTCTACGCCCAGGTGTCCCTCATGAATCTGCCGCAGCACCATGCTCTGGAGACGTAGCGGGATGACTATCCTGTCCAGCTTGAGCATGGTGCCATCAATCAGCGTCACGTCGTCCTTGACGTTGTAGAATTGAAGGCATTGCCCTTTCTGCCAGCCATTGCTGAGGCTGTGAATGACTCGCTGCAACAGGGGGTCTTTGGCCGTCTTTTCTCGGATGAGAACGATCTTCTCATCTGTTGCCGGGAGAGTGCCTGCACACAGTTGTACCTACAATTCAATGTACTGGATGATCTCCAGCGGTTCACTGGGTGAGGTGACGGAGCGGGACAATGCAGCGGCGATGATGAGCTCCTTGCCAGGTGTGTACACCAAATTAAAATCATACCTCCGGAGTTTGAGCAGAATTCTCTACAAACAAGACATCATGTTGTTCAGGTCCTTTTGGATGATGTGGACCAGAGACCTTTGATCCATCTCAACAGTAAATGTTGGCAAGCCGTAGACATAATCATAAAATTTGAGGATGCCGGTGAGAGGACCTAAACACTCCTTCTCAATCTGCATATATCTGGTCTCAGTGGGTGTCATTGCCTGTGACGCGTATGCTACTGGTACCCAGGATGACCTGTTGTCTCTTTGAAGCAACACCACCCCAATGCCATCCTGACTCGCATCTGTGGATATCTTAGTCTCTCGGTCTGGGTCACAGAATGCAAGGACGGGAGCAGTGGCGAGCTTGGCTTTCAGCTCCAGCCACTCTGTTCGGTGCTCCACCTTCCACTCAAAGGCGGTTGATTTTTTCACCAGGTTGCATAGGGCCGTGGTGTGTTTTGGCAAATTCGGGATGAACTTGCCAAGGAAATTGACCATTCCCAGGAAGCGCAGTACTGCCTTCTTGTCCTCGGGGACTTTCATTGCCTGGATGGCTTTAATTTTGTCTGTGTCCGGGCGCACACCCTGTTGCGAAATCTGATCGCCCAGGAACTTCAGCGTGGATGTCCCAAAACAGCACTTGGACCTGTTCAGCTTGAGGCCATGTTCATGCATGCGCTCGGAATACTTTCTTGAGTCGCGACACATGTTCCCCTGGGGTTGTGGACCAGATTATGATATCGTCAACGCTGACACAAACCCCTTCTATTCCCTCCATCATCTGTTCCATGATGCGATGGAAAATCTCTGATGCCGAGATGATGCCAAATGGCATTCAGTTGTACCAGAAGCTGCCAAAAGGCGTGTTGAAGGTGCAGAGCCTTCTGCTGGATTCTTCAAGTTGGATTTGCCAAAATCCTTGGGATGCGTCCAATCTTGTGAAGAAGTGCGCGTGTGCCATCTCACTCGTGATTTCTTCCCTCTTCGGGATGGCGTAATGTTCCCGCATAATGTTTTTGTTTAGATCCTTGGGGTCAATGCGGATGCTTAGGTCCCCCGAAGACTTCTTTACGCACACCATCAAGCTGACCCAGTCGGTTGGTTCAGTGACCTTGGAAATGATGCCTTTTTGTTGTAGACTCGTGAGCTCTGCCTTCAGGCGCTCTCTCAGTGGAGCAGGGACTCGTCGTGGTGTGTGTTTAGCATCAGGCCGCAGTAGACTCTTGTACTCGTACGGCAGCGAGCCCAGCTAAATACATCTGGGTACTGGGTTAGGATGTTGTTGATGCTGGCCTGAAGACCCGAATGGGACAGCGTTGTGGTGTCGACTCTTTGAATGAGATTCAGTTGCTTGCAGGCATACGCAGCTAGTAAGGACGCCCTGTCTTGAAGTGTACGCTTGCTTGGGTGTCGGCCGGACACCTGCAGATGGCAGGACCCCAGTGCCTTGATTGCGTTTCCATTGTCATTCAGGAGTTTGCAGGCAGCTGGAAGGATTGTGGGCGGCTTCTTGATTCTCTTGAAGTCCACCTGCAAAATCAGGTTGGTGGAGGCACCTGTGTCCAGTTTGAACTGGATGGGACAGTGGTTGACCTTCATCACTGCATGCCATTCGTCCTCGGAATCCACGGCCAGGATTGATTGGACTCACGATGTGTCCGGTGTGGCGTATTCTCACTTCGTAATAATGCCCACTTGGTCAGTGTTGTCCACTGCCTGGATCAGAGTCACGCATTCGGTGTTGCACACGTCTAATGCGACGCCGTCGGAATTGGGAGCGCTGGCTCCTGACTGATGATGCAGATCTGTACAGGGCTGGTTTGGTTTCCCACAGTTTAAACAGCGTTTGCCTCTTGCAGGACAGTTTTTTAAAAAATGGGCGGTGTCGCAGTTCGCACACGTCATGACGTCGGCGTCATGGCGCTCAGTGCGTCTGCACCTGCGCAGTGCGGTTTTCGGCCGCTTCGTGTTCCCGACCGTATTGCCCATGTGTCGTGCCCTGGGGAAGAGTGCGCAAAATGGCCGTTTTTGTCAATGTGGAGGCGTTGCATCCGGGAGATGGCCTGAGGCTTGTTTTTCTTTCTGCCGTTTTGTACTGTGAATAGCGATGTTTAGAGTGCTCATGTACAGTACACGTTTCAATCGCATCTGGCAGGGTCATGTGCTTCATTTTCAGCAATTGCTCTCACAGCAATCTTCACAGAGGATCAGAGTGGACTCCAAAAACGATTTGGTCTCTGATCATGGAGTCAGTGATATCACCGAAGTTGCAGGATTGCGCTAGCAGTCTAAGGTTAGTTAGATAGGAGCTGAAGGATTCACCTTTACCTTGCATCCTCTGCTTGAAGATGTAGCGCTCGAAGATTTTGTTGGCGTCCACCTCGCAGTGGCTGTAGAATATGTCCAGGATGGTTTGGTACTTCGGTTTGTCCTGCCCTACGGAAATGTGAAAGGAGTTGAAGATCTCTATCGCATGGTCACCCGCAGTGGTGAGTAGAAGAGCTATCTTCCGAGCATCGGTCGCGCCATTGAGGTTGGATGCTTTCATGTATAGTTGAAATTTCTGCTTGAATGATCGCCAGTTGGCACTAAGATTGCCGGTGGTCCTGAGCTAATGAGGAGCCTGAATCTTGTCCATCGTGCCTGTATTCAGTAGCTGGGTGTCATGGATCTTGCTGAGTTGAACTAAATAGATTGAAAAATCACTCCTAGTATCATGTTATGTTCTGCTGCTTCGGATAACACAGGCTGCTACTTGATGCAGTCTTAACTAAAGGATGCTCTAAACTCTAAACTTAACTATTATCACAGTTCTTAATGAGTTTGACCTCTCTGCTAATCTAACTGTAGTAACTCAGTCTAACTGTACCAGCTTGCTCGAAGCCACGTGTTGGGGTGTGATGCTGCTGATCAACCCTGTCTAACTCTCTAGATGTCTGTCTGTGGAAAGAGGCAGGGTGTGAGTGCCTCATCCCTTTTATAGTGTTTATGTCATGCCCCCGTGTGGTAATGCCACCTCTGAGTATCCTGACTGCCCATTGGTTGAGTCCTATTCTGAGTGTCCATTGGTTGCATGTTTGCATATCATGACACGGGAAGCTCTCGGCAGTTCCCGCTCACTACCACACTGAGAAATCTTTACGGAGAATCCCACCCTATATCTTTGTGTTATATTGACGAGGTTGAAGTAAAGGAATCCGAGCAGTCAGCCCAGCAAACATTCAATATTACTCAATTTATTTCCCTGTCAGCTTTGGCCCGCACCTGGGAAGATGGCAAAGATTTGTTGACTTTTCCTGGAAGGGGCCCGGATTCCACCGCACACCCACCGCTTCAGTAAACATCTGTCAGTTCCTGCATTCTGGGTCTTACTTGTACAACAACAAAAAAAGGGCAAGAAATTTGATGTCCAACAGCTGCACCAGGCAGTGGTAACTATAGGAGATGCCCCTTGGGAAAATCAAGGGGCATCTGATTGGGAAATTGCTCTGGAGGGATCACTCTGTATATTCTAATCTGCAGACAAAAAAACTGCTGCTTCTCTTTATAACTGTTGATGTACTGACCTCTACTGGTATTTCTCAACTATGATTTATTTTAAAATTTATGTGGCTGAAATTCCTTTTCAGGTAAGGTCTCGACGTTAAGAAAAAAATGATCAAAAAATAGGTTGCTCTTATATTTGATTGAATTTTGAATTTAGAATTGGAAAGACTCAAATCTCCATAACTGTCCGAGGTTGTTTTTTTCTCTCAGTACGGAGTTATCGATAGTGGAAAATTGCGCAAGTAGCTACCTGATGTAAAATGGTTTAAGCTCAACTGTCTTCATTTAAGCACCTTGAAAAAACATGTTTTTTTGCTAACTATCTGTGCCCACTACAGAGAAGGGGTAACAGTACTGGAGGCCCATCAGTGCCATGTCAGGCAAACCACAGAAAGAAGTATTTTCAACTGGACCCAACAATGGGGGACATTTTGTTTTTCGCAGTCCTGCGAGGGAACTTTGTGCACTGCAAGTGCACGTTGGAAACTCAAATACATTCTTGTCCCCATCACACCCCAGGACTTTCCATCCACTGTGCCTTTTCTCCAATAACCTCTGAATTGTGCTACAAAAAAATCATACAATTGCATCAGTATCCATTTTTCCATTTGCCACACTGGCCACTCCAAAGTTGCCAATCTCAACATAGCTTGTGCCCAAATTGTGGGCAGTTCTGAACTCCTGCCCAGTTTGAACTGTCTGAAGACGGCCCAGACTTCTTTCAGACAAGACACTCGCAGCCAGCTGGAAGGGAAGGTTTGATGATATTAGCTTGGCCTACATTCAAATTCAGATTCTGGGAGAGAAAAGCCAGCATGCACTCAGAGCCCAGTTTTAAAAAAAACTGTTTTGGATGGGTACGCTCTGGAATGACCAATGCAGCTTAATGACAAGGAAAGTCCTCAAGGAAACAGTCAAATTTGCTTTGGTGTTAATCTCAGGGGAACTCAAAATCTTGACGAAATCTGAGTTGTATCAGAACAAGGTTGTGAGGAGCTCATGGACATTCGGCCACTCCGATTAAGACCATTCATCTGCCTCCTCCTCCACCACTCAATCAGAGCTCTACCTTGTTTCTCGTCATATTCCCTCCAATAAATTAATTTGTCCACAAGACCGCCACCCCCCCCCCCCCCCCCCCCCACCCCACCTCCCCCTCCGCTCTCTGGATCCTATACACACTAAACTGTTGCCTTCTCTTCCTGGCCCCAATGCGAACGGACATTGTTAATGGCTCCCTCTCCTTGGATACTAGCCCCAGCCTGTCAAATCATCACCCCCACCACAAAACTTGACTCCTTTTGTCACGCGGCCCAAGGGGAAACCATAATCGCAACCCTCGTGGGGCTCATGGAGTACGAGCTTCCCCGGTAGTGGGTGGAAGCCCACTCATTTGGGGTTGGTAAAACTGACCATTAAAGCCGGCCATAGCAGGGTCCGGGATGTTGGATGTCCCAATAGGCATTGTGATATGCACAAATGGCAAAAACTATGTTAAGTTAAAAAAAATCTTTGTCATTCCTGTGATGTGCCTTGTATATTTCTACAAGATGGCTAAAAGTCGTAGTGTTGACAAAGAACATCAAGCTATATATTTGAAACAAAGCTAGTTTATTTTACCCTGCTTCAGATGGTTCGCACACTTCACTGAGTATTAGCTAATAAAACAACAGTATAAATTCTATGTTACAAAAATCTATAATATCTTTTTAGTACAGCTAACAATCTATCTCAACCTCTCACCATCCTTCTACATAACCTTCTCCCAGAATTCCTGGAGATGCAGCCTTTCAGAAGACTGCTCTGTGGTGCCATCTAGTGTTGAGACACAAGAACATCATCTTGTTAACCCTTTAGACTCCTTACATTATACATATCATTACAATTCCTACAGCTGGCTTTCTTGGTCATTAAACTGGTGACGAGGAAAAATGAAACTCCAGACTCTGTTTCAAGACGCTCCAGCCGGAAGATTACTTGCAGCAGCATGAGGCATTAAGGTTCAAAACTGCCGCATCTTGGTGAACTGGAGGCTTCTGCCGCAGGTCTGGAAGACTGGGCCCAATATGCAGAATGTATGAGGTACTTTTTCCAAGCCAATGGAATTTTGAGAGAAGACCAGCAAAAAGTCATCCTCCTAACTGCTTGCGGGGCCCCGTATTGCACCTTTCGTTGTTTCTTGGGAGATGACCTGACTATTTGGGCACTGCCCTGGGATGCCACGGAAGTCCGATGTGGAGGTTGGTTCACACTATAGCCAATTATGCCCCAGCAGGTTTGGTTCCAACCCCTGCACCTTGAGGTTTGGGAAGATCCCTGTACAAAGTTGGCAAAAGGTTTGCTGAACAATGATGGAGACGGCAGCTCCTGTGTCCATCTCCATTGCCAAGGGATGTCCGTTCACCTATAGTGTGACCCAGAGTGGCCATGGTGCAATTCAGCTGCATCATATTTATCTTTCTGAAGCAGGTCTGGAAGACTGGGCCCAATATGCAGAACTGATCGCCTGCCCTGGGCAATGCTCTCTTGCCGATTCTGACAGCACTGGCTGGGATTATAAAGAGCCTTACCGACCCAGCTGCTCCGGATTCCAAGTCATTCAATGAATTGGTTACACTGGTGCCTGGGCATTACAGCCCAAGTCATCGGTTATAATGCAATGTGACAGGTTCAACATGGCTGTGCGGACTCTGGGAGAGTCTGTGACTGGTTTTATGACCCGTCTCAGGTGGCTGGCAGTGCACTGTGAGTTCGGGCCATCCCTATCTGAAATATTGAGATAAGCTTGTTTGTGGAATAAATAACATGGTCACGCAAAGGAAGCTGTTGGTGGAGCCCACATTGGACTTAAAGTGGGCCATTGAGTTTACACTGTCCTGCGACAATGCAGGGAAAGAAGTACAGGAATTTCAAGGGTCCCTGTAAATAGCGGTGAATTGTGTGAACCGACCTCCATATCAGACGTCCGTGACATCCGAGGGCAGTGCCCAAATAGCCAGGTCACTTCTCAAGCGACAACCAAAGGTTCAATAAAGCAGTCGAGTCCAGTATTCACGAGCCGTTCGAGACCAACAGGATACCTCCACCGAGGATGAGGAGGAATTCTGACCATATTGCCAAATGTGTGGATAGCGAACACGCGATAGCCAGGGCTGTCAGAATCAGCAAGAGAGATTTGCCCAGGGCAGGCGATAAGGTCAACGTGAGCCAGGGCCTTGCATGTGACCCTACTGGAGGAAGATAAATATGATGCAGCTGAATTGCATCACGACCCCGAAGATGGTGCCACTCTGGGTCACACGACAGGTGAACGGACATCCCTTGGCAATGGAGATGGACACAGGAGCTGCCGTCAACATCATTGTTCAGCAAACCTTTTGCCAACTTGATACAGGGATCATGCCACTAACCTTGTGTGACACCAAGGCCAGATTGATGATTTACACAGGTGAACCGCTGAGCATCGTTGGAACCACCTTGACCCCGGTGACCCACGGACAGCAATCAGTCAGGCTAGTCATGGAGCAAGGGTTGGGACCTAACCTGCTGGGCATGATTGGCTATGTGTCCTCTGTATCGATTGCCAGCAGGTTTTCCAGTACGGCCTGAGCCGAATAAAGGGGGCTAAGGCTGGCATCTACATGGATCCAAAGGCATTGCCTGTTCCTTATGCTTTACTCACTGGAGACTGGAGACTCACGGCAGCAGAAAATGATGAAGGACTTCAGCATGGGCTATCTGGGCCCATGGGTGATGTTAAAAAGAATACTCATATGCTGCGAGCAAGAGTGTCCAGCGCTGAATCTGATCGGTAATGGTGAGGAAGTGTCGCCCATTGACAAAGTGATGAAACTTCTTGACCCCAAATACCACCTCCGAATCTTCCTTTTTGATTTGGGCATTGCAACCCTCCGTATCTGCAAACGCAATGGGGCCCTCCGTGCCATCGTCCCTTGGGCCTGCACAGACTGTTCAACTCTGTACGGACGGCAATCTAACGATGAACAGGGCTTCCTGCCTGGACTTGTATGCAAACTGGCTGCAAGGTGCTCCTATATAAAATTTGGTATGAGCCATGCATATCTGCAGTTGGAATTGGACTCCGCATATAGAAAATAAGCAACTATAAACACGCACAGGCGATTATTCGAGTGCACTAGCCTCCCATTCGGCTTCTCGTCAACTCCTGTGATGGTCCAAAGGGAGGCATACTGTAGGGATTGCAAAAGGTAGCAGGGTATTATGATGTGCTCATTATGGGTACTACTGACAAGGAGCACATGGAATACCTGGAGGAAGTACCCAGACAGTTCTCCCAGGGTGGTGTCTGTCTGAAAAGAAGCAAATGTGTTTTCAGAGCAAAGGTGGTGACATACTTGGGATACAGGGTAGACAGAGATGGTCCCAACTCTGAGGAATGCCACAGAACTGCAATCATTCTTAGGCCTTGTGAATTACTATGAAAAAGTCATTGGAAACTTGGCCACTCAGTTAACACTCCTTCACATACTGTTAGATAAAGAACCAAAAGTGGGTCTGGGGTGCCCCACAGGAAGAAGCATTTGCCGGGGCGAAGAAGCATTGGTTATGCTCTCAATGCCTCGCCTACTGTGACCCATTTCAACCTTCCCCTGTGTCATCGGGCCTGTGCTGGCCCATGGGACAATGGCACAGAGGACACCATTGCATTCACTTAGAGAACTTTGGCAGACACAGAGGGCTGCTATACCCAAACAGAAAAGGAAGGCTCGGAGGTGGTATTTGAGGGTCAAGAAGTTTAATCAGCGACACGTCTTCACCATTACCAACCACAAGCCTCTGCTTTAAAGAAGACAAGGGGATTCCCCCTGTACCATCGGCCCAGATTCAGTTTTCCTTTTAACATCACCCAGGAACCCAGATAGCCCATGCTGAAGCATTTAGTCATCTCCGGCAGTGGCAGGTTAAGTCGTGGTGACACTGAATTTTATGGACACACGGCTGATGTCGGCCATTCAGATACGAGCAAAGACACAAAAAGATCCCAAATTGGTGAAGCCCCACCACATGTTATTGTATGTCAGATTTCAACAGGGAATCCCCCCCCCCCCCCCCACCCCCACCCCCAAAGTAGCCCTACAGCCCTATACCCAGAAACTACAAAAATTAAGTGTGGAAGATAGTATCCTCCTGGCGGGGGGGGGGGGGGGGGGGGAAGGAAAGGGGGGGGGGGGGTTGAGTGGTCATCCCACCGCTGGGTCAGGAGTCACTCCTGAAGGATCTACACCATGGTCACTCAAAATGAAGATGCTGGCTTGAAGTTATGTCTGATGGCCTGGCATCGATGGAAACATTGAGCGAGTCGTACGTATTTGTCTAATGTGTCAGAAACACCAAAAACCTCCAACTGCAGCCACCCCCCCCCCCCCCCCCCCCCCCCCACTCCTGGGAATGGCCAGGGTGTCTCTGGGTAAGACTACACGCTAATTTCATCAGGCCTTTTATAGGCTCCATGTTTCTCATCTTTGTGGATGTCCATTCCAAATGGCTCGATGTCCACAAGGTGGCCTCCACTACATCAAGTGCAACTGTTGCGACGTTGAGGTGTTCATGCACCATTCACAGGATCCCTGAAGTTCTCAGTGACCGAACGGAATGTCAAACACAAGCGAAGAGTTTGCCACGTTCACGAAGATGAACAGAATCAGACACATCAGAACTGCCCCAAATCTTCTGTCATCTAAAGGCCTGTCTGAATGGGGGTTCAGCCATTCAAACGAGACATGATGAAGCAGACTGCAGGCTCCTTAGACACGTGACTGGCAGGATTTCCTTTTAATTACAGGACCACGCTGCATCTGACACAGAGGTGGCATCAATGGTGCTGCTGATGGGCCATAAGTGCAGGACTCGGTTAAGCTTGGCTTTCCCAAACCTGGATGGGAATGTAGAATTACAACAAGATGCATAGAGACAGTACCATGACCATCGGATGCCGGGGTGAAATTTCCGGGAGCCACAATCTTGAGCCGCAATTTTGGAGATGGTGCATCTCTGGCTCCCAGGGGCCATGGTGGAAAAAAGAGGGCCAATCTCATACAAAATCAAGGTCGAAGGGATGGCCCTACATAAGCACATGACCCACCTAACGAAGAGAGCGCCCGGTCAGCAGGATACCTGATCAGGGACGTCGATACCTCCGTCTTACCAGGGAGTGCACCCAACCGTGGCCCAACAACCGGATTAGCAGGACGAAGACGACTCTGTCTCAGAAATGGGCACAGGGGTGTCCGCGCAGACCAACTATGTTGTTTCCAGGGCCGAGATCCTGTCGATAGCCCTCCGGTGGTCATCCAGGAAAAGACGGTCAATCAACCATTACACGCCATCCAACCCAGACCCGCCACTGGTAGGCGCTCAGCACAGAGGGTGAAGCAGCTCAGAGGGTGAAGCAGCACTGAGGGTGAAGCAGCACAGAGGGTGAAGCAGCACAGAGGGTGAAGCAGCACAGAGGGTGAAGCAGCACTGAGGGTGAAGCAGCACAGAGGGTAAAGCAGCACTGAGGGTGAAGCAGCACAGAGGGCCTCCTCAGATGGTTGCTGAGAGAGAACCTTTGGACTTGGGAGTGGGGGGGGGGGGGAGAAAGGTGTCATAACCCCCACAAAGCCCGAGAGGAAACCATAATTGATCTCCCTGTGGGGCCCCTGGAATAAATCCAAGCACAAAAGCCGGCCTGAGCAGAGACCGGCATGTTGAGTGTCCAAACGGGGTCTGTGATGTGTACATAGTTACTGCCTTGGGCAGACTTTATGTTAAGTTAAAATAAATCTTTGTCATTCCCACCGCTGGCTTCCTTGGTCATTACACCTTTGTGGTTCCACACCCGCACCACCCTGACATCCATTATCCAGCCCCACACCCCCCTCTCCAACCAATTCCACGGTAGCACAGTGGCTAGCACTGTTACTTCACAGCACCAGGGTCCCAGGTTCGGTACCCGGCTTGGGTCACTGTCCGTGCGGAGTCTGCACATTCTCCCCGTGTCTGTGAGGGTTTTCTCCGGGTGCTCCAGTTTCCTCCCACAAGTCCCGAAAGACGTGCGGTTAGGTGAATTGTACATTCTGAATTCTCCCTCACTGTACTCGAACAGATGCTGGAGTGTGGCGACTAGGGGCTTTTTGCAGTAACTTCATTACAGTGTTAATGTAAGCCTACTTGTGACACTAATAAAGATTATTATTATTATTAATTTCTAAAATCCATCTCTTTTCTGGTCCAACGCTGTGCCCATTTTTTCTACAACTCCTTTTATGAATATCTCCAATTAGGCTTCCACACTCGCTACAGAACTGAAACATCTCTGCTCAAAGCCATCGAGACATAGAGTTTTACAGCACAAAAAGAGACCCTTCGGCCCATTGTGTCTGTGCCAGCTCAATGGTATTCTCTCTGACTTTGTGGTTCTTGTGCTTTCGATCTCTCAGCAGCCTGTGTAGACCGCCCAGATCTCTTTCACCTACAACTCCTTTGTCCAGCTGAGTGAGACTGCTTCCACCTAGTTCATAGTACTAGTGATATTAATTAATATTATTATTGTAATGTTAATAATATTAATTCTTAATAATCATTTGGAGTGGGAACCAAATGCAGTATTTCCATGTTGCTGATTACTAGGAAAACAAATGAAGTTTTAAGGGATTTGTATTTGTATTGGTAGATATTAGAAATAAGGTATGGTTTTAAGTGGGTTTAATTTAAAGTTTCTGTGTCTGGAAAGGTAAAACCTATAGTTAAATTCATGCTGAATAAAGATGTTTGCATGTGTGGGAGTTGGTTAAGCTCCAACTGTGTTCCTCTTGTGCTAAGAGAGGGCTACATCATAAAGAAAAAAAATAAAAGATATAAACATGTGTGTGTTGCTTAGCAACTGGGGTCTTGTAATGTAGAGAAGCTTTTAAGTTTTAGTTTAGTTAATTTGATTGCAGTTGATGATAAGTCTGCGACAGAAGGCAGCTCTGCTAGAAGCAGTTGGTTTTAGAAGGCTAAAGAGGGAACATCTCTCTCAGTTTTGCTGGATGAAAAGCCATACTATGGAGTAATGGTTAAGAGAACAGATGTCGGAAACTATAGAAATGAAGAGAAGTGTCCAAGAAGTCTGGCATTAAGTGAACAGAGACTGAGGCATGATTTAGAAGAATTCAAGGAAGAGTAAGCAAAGCATTCTGAATTGAATTTGGATTTGATTTATTGTCATGTATACCAAGGTACAGTGAAAAGTATTGTTCTGCGTACAGTCCAGACAGATCATTCCATACATGAAAAAAACATAGGGCTTACATAAATACACAATGTAAATACATAGACACAGGCATCGGGTGAAGCATACAGGAGTGCAGTACTATTCAGTAGAGAAGATATTTGAAGAGATCAGATCAGTCCATATGACTGTCATTCAAGAGACTGGTAATAGAAGGGAAGAAGCTGTTTTTCAATCTGTTAGTGCGTGTTCTCAGACTTTTGTATCTCCTGTCTGATGGAAGAAGTTGGAAGAGTGAATACCTCGGGTAGGAGGAGTCTTTGATAATGCTGCCTGCTTTCCCAAGGGAGCAGGAGGTGTAGACAGAGTCAATGGATGGGAGGTTAGTTCATGTGATGGACTGGGCAGTGTTCATGACTCTCTATAGCTTCTTATGGTCTCGGGCCGAGCCATTACAGTCAGATAGGATGCGTTCTATGGTGCATCTGTAAAAGTTGGTAAGAGTCAGTGTGGACATGCAAAGCAGTTGGTGTGACATCCAGGACTGGACTTGCTGTGAAATGTGGAGCATGGGACTTCCGAAGGTGACATGAAGGGGAGAGGTCACGCATGAGGTGGCTCTTGCCAGAGGACATTATTTAAACCCTTTTCACCCAATTTTTGTCAGAGATTTGGGCTCATGTTTGTTTTTATTGATGGGTTGAGTTTTCCACACCAAGGGGATGCCCAATAGATAACGGACCAGGCAGCAGTAAAAGAAAGAACTAGCGTAAAATTTGGAAGCTTTGAGAGCCCTGTTGGGAAATAAAATGGAGGAAGTTGCTGCGGTATCAGGGTCCACTCCACTAACTGTTGAGATCTCAGTGGTGGAGCTGCAGCAATTGCACCAGGAGATCTCTGGGGACCACGAGAAAGTGATTGAGGCAGCGAGGTTCACAATCCGAGCGGCCATGGCTAAGGTGGGCGAGGTGGTGAAGGTGGAGGGTGTGGAGCTGAAGTGTATGGGAGTAGCTCTGTCTAGGCAGAGTGATCAGATTGCCACCCTGAAAGGGCAGATGGCACAAGTAGCGGCCGATAACAAAGTATTAAGGGCCAAGGTGGACAATTTGGAAAATTGGTCTCGTAGACAGAACTGGAGGGTGTTTGGGTTGCTGGAGGGTCTGGAGGACCCGGGCCCAACAAAGTTCATGTTGCAGTTGTTTTGGAGGATGACGGCAGAGGAGGAAATGGCGATATTTCCTGAGTTGGATCGTGCCCACAGGTCATTGAGGCAGAAGCTGGCATAGCTTTCAGAAAGAGTTTTACAGTGGGCAAAGGGTCTTCGCGATTGCAGATAGGAGGGCCCTGCGGTAAGAATTTATCAGGGCGTTGGGGGTGGAGCTGGCCAAGAGGAGTGCAGTCAAGTCTGTGTTGTATCACAGTAAGGTTCGATTTGGCGTGGTTTACCCCACACGCCTCCATGTGACTTACGAAAATAGAGACTATTACTTTGAGACGGGAGGAAGCTAAAGGGTTTGTGGTGAGAAATGGACTGGGGTTGAGATTTTAAAAATGTTTGTATTGGTTGGGTGATGTCTTTATGGATGTAGGTGGGCGATTTCTGTTTTCTGATGGCCTGTTTATTGGGAGATTTTGGAGCTTTGTTAATGGGAATTTTTTTTGTTGGAGGCATGGGAGTTGTTTATTGTTCATGTTTCTATGTTTTTTTTCACTGTCTTTTGGAGATGATAAAGTTGATATTTGCCTTGTTGGCATTGGGGAATTTTGATGAATGGGACTCTCTGTGGGGGCCAGCCCACTAGCTGATAGTTAACGGGAGCAAAGGGATGGAGATAGCTCATATGGTGGCGGGGTGGCCGGGGGGGGGGGGGGGGGGTTAAGTATGAGCTTAGGCGGTTCGTTTTCCTATTGGGTGGGGTTTGGGGGAGGGGTGGGAGGGGAGTCTTTGGTCGCTTGGTCGATGCTGGCTGGGCTGGTTGAGTGTGGCGGTGGTGGGAGATGGGGCAGGGGGCGGAGGGGTGGTTTAGTTTTCTGATGGTTGCTGGGGACTGTTCTTTGTTGATCGCATTGGGTGATTTGGCGGCTATCTTGGGTAGGCCAGGTGTCTGCTCTCCTTGAGAGGTTGCTGGACTGCCCCACAGGATGGGAATGGTTGACCCTGGTACGGGGGTGGGGAGGGGAGCAGGTAGACTATCCCAATCTGACTGGTCACATGGAACGTGAGGGGGTTGTGCCGACTGGTGAAGAGGCCGAGGGTGTTTGCGCACCTTAGAGGTTTGAAGGCTGATGTGGTGCCATTGCAGGAGACCCATCTGTGAGTTAAATATCAGTTAAGGTTACGGAAGGGTTGGGTGGAGCAATAGTTTCTTTCAGGTTTTGACAGTAGGGCACGGCGGGTAGCGATCTTGATTAATAAAGAGGTCACTTTTTTGGCGGCTATGATTATGACGGATCCCAATGGGAGGTATGTAATGGTTAGTGGGTGTTGGCGGGGTCCCGGTGGTGCTGGTCAATGTATCCTCAAATTGGGATGATACAGCTTTTATCAAATTGATCCCCAATTTAGGCTCACACCAGCTAATACTGGAAAGGGACTTTAACTGTGTATTGGATCCTCGATTGGCCTTCATGAAGCAGGTGGGGGGAGCAGACCGTGGAGATTTTTGCACCCAAAGACTTTTCTTTCTTCCAGGTACATCAGGTATATTCTAGGATCGATTTCTTCGTGGTAGGTAGATTTCTGCTGCTGGGAGTGGTGGGGACGGGATATTCGGCGATAATGATCTCTGATCATGTGACGTATTTTGTGGATTTAGTGGTGGGGTTAGGTCCTGCTCAACCCTCCCTGTGAAGGTTATAGACGTCGCTGTTAGCCGATAAGGCATTTTGTGAGAGGGTTTCCTCCGCCATTAAGGAGTATCTGGGGTTCAACAAAGGTGAAGAGATTCACCTTCCATGTTGTGGGAGGCTTTGAAGGTGGTTATTAGAGGAGCGATCGTTTCTTACAAGACACATTAGGAGAGGAGTGAAAGGGCAGGGAGGCAGATGTTGGTGGATGCCATCCCTGAGTTGGATCGCCAATACTCGGTTATTCAGACCCCAGAACTACTGGCAAGTGGAAAGCAATTGCAGTTGGAGTTTGGGCTGTTTTCAAAGGGCAGGGCGGTGGAACAGCGACATCTTTTGAGGGTTTTTTTAAATGAAGAGAAGGCCAGTCATCTGCAAGCTCACCAGCTGAGGTGACAGGTGGTTTCTCAATACATAGTGCAAGTGAAGGATTTGGGTGGCAGAAGCCAAGGTTAATGAGATTTTTGAGATTTTTTTACTATAACATTTGCAAGTCGGAGCCCCCCGAAGGACGGTTTGTCAATGTTGGAGTTCTTGGATGGTTTGTCTATCCCAGTGGTGAAGGAGGAGAGAAGGAAGGAACTGGAGTCCCCGCTGACTTTAGAGGAGGTGGTGAAATGCATTGGTCTGATGAAGTTGGGTTGGCACCGGGGCCAGACGGATTCCAAATCGAATTTTATAAGACGTTTTCGGGGCAGTTGGTCCCGTTGCTGTTAGAAATGTTTCAGGATTCAATGTCTTGGGCCACGTTGGTGCAGGTGTCGATCTCCTCGATCTTAAAGAAAGATAAGTATCCAACAGAGTGTGGGCCGTATTGCCCTATTTTGTTACTACAGACAGATGAAAAGTTGTTGGTGAAGGTCTTGGCTGTGGACCTAGAGCCCTGCCTCCCAGGGATTATATCAGAGGAGCAAACGGAGTTTGTTAAGGGTAGGCAATTGGCGGCCAACGTTCGGAGATTGCTTAATGTTGTTTTATCCCGTTCTCCAGCCCCTGAGCCGGATGTGATTATTTCATTAGATGTGGAAAAGGCATTTGATAGAGTAGAGTGGGCTTATTTGTTTGTGCTCCTCGGGAGGTTTGGCTTTGGGCCTGAATTTATAGCTTGGATCAGCTCTTAGACAGCCCCCATGGTGCGCATTCATACAAATGCATTGAGTTCCAAGTATTTCCACCTGATGAGAGGCACACGACAGGGTGTCCACTGTTCCCGCTATTGTTTGCCTTGGCAATTGAGCCTCTGGCGATTGCATTGAGGTCATCTAAGAAGTGGAGGGGATGGGGGGAGCATAGGGCATCCTTGTGTGCAGATGATTTGTTGTTGTATATGACGACACCTCTCGCCAGTGCAGAGGAGATGATGAAGCTGTTTAGGAGGTTTGGTTCCTTCTCGGGGTATAAGTTGACCTTGAGCAAAAGTGAATGCTTTCCGGAGAATCTGCCAGATAGGAGAGCCATTCTGGGGCGGTTGCCCCTTCGCCAGGCCAGGTCCCACTTCCATTATATGGGAATCCAGTGGCCCACGATGCGGCCTCACTCCTTAAACTGAATTTTGGAAATCTGGTCAAGGCGGTGAAGGAGGTATGAACACCTCCTACTGACCTTGGGGGTTAGGGTACAGTTGGTAAAAATTAAAACCTCTCAGGTTTTCTTTTTTTGTGTCAGTGCCTTCCAATTTCCCTCCCTAAATCTTTCTTTGGGACAGTCAGTAAAATTATATCTTCTTTTATTTCGGCGGGAAGACCCCACAAATTCGCAGACTGTTTTTGCAAAGGGATAGGTAATCGATCGGCCTGGCTTTGCCAATCTATTATTTTATTTTTGGGTGCCGAATGTTGAAAGAGTGCAGAGGGGGTACATGTGGATGGAGTCTGAGTCGGGGCGGATAAAGGGAAGTGCCTGCAGGGGTTCCAGTTTGAGGGCCTTGGTTACGGACCCTCTTCCGTTCTCATGGCAGCGGAAGAATTGAAATCCTTGAAAGTTTTTAAAAAAAATCTTTTTATTGGCATTTTCCACATTTATCAACATTTAGATACATTTTTCGCCGTGTTAGTTTATTGCGTTAGAAAGAAAGGTTTATCCTGTCCTTCACTTAATTTACTTTACATTTTGCCACCTTCTGGCTTGGCCTGTGGTCCCTTCTGCTCCCCGCTCCTGCTCCTGCCCCTCCCTGCTCCCTTCCTGTGTCCTCCCCTTTCCCTCCCCCTCTCCCTTTTCTTTCCCCCCGTCAATTTCGGCTGTGTTTGTCTTGTGATCGGGTGGGGGGGAGGGGGGGTTGCTCCCCTTCAACATTGTTCTCCTTTTATGACTTTCCAGCCTTTCCTCTTTCCCCTCCTCCCCCCTTCCTAATGTTGATAAGTCGCCAGGGCCAGATGGATTGTTTCCAAGACTACTAGACGAGGTCAGGGAGGAGATAGCAGATTCTCTGAGGATTAGTTTCCAATCCTCACTAGATACAGTGGAGGTACCGGAGGACTGGAGAAATGCAAATGTCACTCCAGTGTTTAAAAAGGGATCGAAGGAAATGCCAAATATATGCCAATTAGCTTTACGCCAATCCTGAGAGATAGGATTAACTGTCACATGAAAAGGCATGGACTAGCCAGAGATGGTCAGCATGGATTTGTTAAAGGAAGGTTTTGCCTCACAAATTTGATTGAATTCTTTGAGGAAGTGGCAAGAAGGGTTGATGAAGGTCGTGCAGTGGATGTTGTGCATGTGGATTTTAGCAAGGCATTTGACAAAATACCATGTGACAGATTGGTCAAGAAAGTGAAAGCTCATGGGATACAGGGCAATGTGGCAAACTGGATTAAAAAGTCAGTAACAGGAAACAAAGGGTAATGGCTGATGGCTGCCCTTGCAATTGGAAAGTTGCTTCAGGCGATGTTCCACAGGGCTTCGTGTTGGGACCCTTACTGTTTGTGTTATATATTAACGATTTGGATGTGAGGGCATGATTGGGAAATTTGCAGAGACTCCAAGATTGGCTGAGTAGTGGAGAGTGCAGAGGATAGCTATAATCTCCAAAATGATATAGATGGGTTGGTGGAGTGGGCAGTAAAGCGGCAGATAAAATTTAACACAGAGAAGTGTGAGGTTATGGTGTTTGCTCATTCTCCACATGCCTGTGCGGGTATCACCCCCGCAACCCAAAGATGTGCAGGGTGGGTGGATTGGCCACGCTAAATTGCCCCTTATTTGGAAAAAACATAATTGGGTACTCTAAATTTAAAAAGAGAAACAAAGTGGGTTATGCATTTAGGGAAGTCACCCTGGGCAGCAGGGTAGCATGGTGGTTAGTATAAATGCTTCACAGCTCCAGGGTCCCAGGTTCGATTCCCGGCTGGGTCACTGTCTGTGTGGAGTCTGCATGTCCTCCCCCTGTGTGCGTGGGTTTCCTCCGGGTGCTCCGGTTTCCTCCCACAGTCCAAAGATGTGCGGGTTAGGTGGATTGGCCATGCTAAATTGCCCGTAGTGTCCTAATAAAAGTAAGGTTAAGGGGGGGGGGGTTGTTGGGTTATGGGTATAGGGTGGATACGTGGGTTTGAGTAGGGTGATCATGGCTCGGCACAACATTGAGAGCCGAAGGGCCTGTTCTGTGCTGTACTGTTCTATGTTCTATGTTCTAGTTATAGGGAGTACACAAGAAATGGGAGGGGTAGATGAAATGAGAGATCTTGGCGTACAAGTACACAGGTTCCTAAAGGCAGCAGTTCAAGCAGATAAGGTTGTAAAGAAGGTGTATGGAATGCTCTCCTTCATTGGCAGAGGTATAGAATATAAAAGTAAGGCTATAATGTTGGAATTGTATAGAACACTGGCGAGGCAACAACTGGAGTATTGTGTGCAGTTCTGGTCACCACATTACAGGAAGGATGTAATTGCTCTGGAGAGAGTGCAGAGCAGGTTTACAAGAACATTGCCAGGGCTAGAATAGTGTAGCTATGAGGAGAAATTAGATAGGTCGGGTTTATTGGGACAAAGAAGGCTGAGGTGTACAAAATTATGAGGGGGAGAGATGGAGTGGACAGAATAAAATTGTTTCCTCTGGTGGAGAATTCTAAAACCCGGGGACATAGGTTCAAGATAAGTGGCAGAAGGTGTCGAGGGGACATGAGGAATAACTTCCTTATGCAGAAGGTAGTGGGAGTCTGGAATTCGCTGCCCGAGTTGGTGGTGGAGGCAGAGACCCTAAACTCTTTTAAAAAGTACCAGGATCTGCACCTTCTATGATCCTTTGATTCTATGAGATCAACATGCTGGCTCTCACTGACAACACCTGAATATAGTTTCAGATTGCACAGCGCCGAGCTCTATTTGACCGCCACTTCTTTCAGCCCTTCCGCTGCCTCTGCACTGTACAACTGCCGATCTCTCAACTTGGATCAGCTGCAATTTCCTCCAATTGACATCAGGGAGACAGAATCCATTATTTTTAGCTCGCCACCCCCCCCCCCCCCACCCCCCCCACACCCCTCCCCCCCCACCCCACCCAAGACCAAGCGACTGGTCATATTATTTTACTATAGCAGAGGAGGGGGCAGCGGTCCCTGGATGCACGGTGGTGAGGAAAACTGGTTCCAGAGAGTTTACGTTCATCATACAATGAAACCATTTCTGTGTCAGTAGATCCTGAAATTCCACTGGGATCCCCTAGTTTTCTGCTGCACCACAGCTGAGGGATCAACGTAACATTTGTAATAAACAAGACAGCCAATTTTAACCATTGACACCGTTTCTCCGAGGAGATTCTGCAAATCACCCTCGGGGCAACTTCAGCGTTGGATGATGTTCATAGAATTCCCACAGTTCAGAAGGAGGACATTTGAAAGAGCACCGTACCTAGGCCCACACGGCCTATTCCCATTATTCTCCTTGCGCTACCCCCCTCCCCCCCACCCGCCCCACTAACCTTTTTGGGCACTAAGGGGCAGTTTAGAATGCTCGGTCCACCTAACCTGCACATCTTTGGACTGTGAGAGGGAACCGGAGCACCCGGAGGAAACCCCCACAGACACGGGGTGAAAGTGTAAACTCCTCACAGTCACCCAAGGCCAGAATTGAACCCGGGTCCCTGGTCTTGTGAGGCAGCAATGTTAACCATCGTACTGCCCAAAAGAAACTGGTTACAATTTGCAGGTGAACAGCTGAATTAAACACCACAGTGATGAAATGACCAAACACTCGTCTTTAGTAGAAAGAACAATCCCCATGACTTCTCTACCACAGAAGGCTGTGGAGGTCAAGTTACTGAATTTGCTTAAGAAGGAAATAGATCAATTTCTACACTCTAAAGGTGTCAAGGGGTATGAGGAGAGCGCAGGAGCAGGTTGAGATAGAGGGTCAGCCATGATCATATTGAGTGGTGGAACAGACTCGAGGGGCTGAATGGTCTACTCCTGCTCCTATTTTTTTTGTTTCTGTTGTCTATAACTATGTTGCGAATTATGGTGACCTGTTTTATTTGTATTGTCATCACAATTCGGCACCTGTTGCCATGAACATTGAACATAGAACATATAGTGCAGAAGGAGGCCATTCAGCCCATCGAATCTGCACTGACCCACTTAAGCCCTCACTTCCACCCTACCCCGTAACCCAATAACCCCTCCTACCCTTTTTGGACACTAAGGGCAATTTATCATTGCCAATCCACCTAGCCCTAACCTCATCTTTCATAAAACCGACGATCTAACTGTCTCTATAATGTGGAGATGCCGGTGTTGGACTGGGGTGAGCACAGTAAGAAGTCTTACAACCCCAGTTTAAAGTCCAACAGGTTTGTTTCAAACCACTAGCTTTTGGAGCACTGCTCCTTCCTCAGGTGAACCTGAGGACCTTCACCTGAGGAAGGAGCAGTACTCCGAAAGCTAGTGATTCGAAACAAACCTGTTGGATTTTAACCTGGTGTTGTAAGACTTCTTACTAACTGTCTCCAGTTCATTCTTTTCTGAGCAATATATTCATGTTTAGGCTCATTGTGGCATATGTTCATCAGTAAATATTTAAAAACTGGCTTCCAGATTAATGCTTGAAGCTTGATTTGTAGTACATATCTAAATTTCTCTTCTGGCTGTTAGTGTACAGGGAAAGGGAGCTACCTTTCAAAAGCTGCCTAATGAGATTCCCTTCGGCTATCAGATATTCTGCCTTCAACCAGATGTACAGCAGAAAGGTCATTGAGCATTCTTTTAGCTCCCTGTTGAAGATTTTGTGTTCTTGACACCTCTGGTAGACCGTTGTCACACAACCCAGAGAAAGTATGTGAAGTATTTCTGGCATCTTACATATCTTGCACTATTTTCCTCTCAGATGTGGAGTCCAACACGATCAATCATGCTCAAGTGTCTTGCTTGACTTCAGAGTTTGTGTTCCTACTTTCCTGGGATCCCATCCGTGGTGTACATGATCTGATGAGATCCTGGACTGTCACTGAACTAATAATCCAGAGGCCCAGGCTAATGGTCCAGGGACATGGGTTCAAAGCTCACCATAGCAGAGGATAGAATTTGGAATCAGTTCAGAAATCTGGAAATGAAAGCTCGGACGGGATTCTCCGACCCCCTGCTGGGTCGGAGAATCGCCCGGGGCCGACGTCAATCCCGCCCCCGCCGTGTCCCGAATTCTCCGCCACCCGAGATTCGGCAGGGGCGGGAATCGTGCCGTGCCAGTTGGCGGGGCCCCCCGCGGCAATGCTCCGGCCCGCGATGGGCCGAAGTCCCGCCGCTGACAGGCCCCTCCCGCCTGCGTGGATTAAACCACCTACCTGACCGGCGGGAGCAGGCGGCGCGGGCGGGCGGCAGGGTCCTGGGGGGGGGGGGTCACGGGGCAATCTGACCCCGGGGGGTGCCGCCACGATGGCCTGGCCCACGATCAGGGCCCACCGATTGGCGGGCGGGCCTGTGCCGTGGGGGCACTCTTTTTCTTCCACCTTTGCCATGGTCTTCACCATGGCAGAGGCGTAACAGGCCCCCTCCCCTGCGCATGCGCCGGGATGACGTCAGCAGCTGTTGACGCTCCGGCGCATGCGTGGACTTACGCCGGCCAGCTAAGTCCTTTCGGCCCGGCTGGCATGGCGCCAAAGGCCGTTCATGCCAGCCGGTGGAGTGGGAACCACTCCGACGCGGGCCCAGCCCCTCAATGTGAGGGCTTGGCCTCTAAAGGTGCAGAGACGTCCGCCCCTTTGGGGCGACCCGACGTCACTCCATCACGCCGGCTAATGGTCCAGGGACATGGGTTCAAATCTCACCATAGCAGAGGATATCTCTACCCGCCCCGTCGGGTAGGGGAGAATCCCGGCCCTCATCTCAGTAATGGTGATCATGAAACTATCATCGATTGTCATAGAAAATCCATCTGGTATCATTGATGTCCTTCAGCGAAGGAAATCTGCCATCCTTACTTGGTCTGGCCTCCATGTGACTCCAGACCCACTGCATTGTGGTTGACTCTTCACTGCCCTCTGAAATGACCGAGTAAGCCACTCAGTTCCAGGGTAATTAGCAATGGACAACAAATGCTAACCTTGCCAGTAAAGACCACGTCCTATGAAATAATAAATTAAACATGGGGAAGAGAATGGATGAAATCTCACAGCTATACCAGGAAACTACTGCTGCAGTGTCTGGTAGTATCCACCGAAACTGTAACACATTTGCTGGCACCTGGAAATGGCGGGTTCAGGGAAGAATTTCCACAGGGTGAGGGTGGAATTGTAAATTATGCCCACAAGGCCAACGAAATCCAAGGCTGGGAACTGTGACTGGCATTTAGAGCTCAATTTGCATGTGCAAGGTGTCTACTGGCTGGTTCAGCAGGAATGCTGCACATCCCCTTTAGAGAAGGAAATCTGCCTTACCTACCTGGTCTAACCTACATGTGACTCCAGACCAACAGCACTGTGGGTGGCATAGTGACACAGTGATTATAGCACTGCTGCCTCAAAGCGCCAGGGACCGGGTTCGATCCGCCTTGGGTGAGTGTGTGGAGTTTGCACATTCTCCCCTGCGTGGGTTTCCTCCGGGTGCTCTGGATTCCTCCCACAGTCCAAAGATGTACAGGTAAGGTGGAATGGCCATGCTAAATCTCCCCTTAGTGTCCAAAGATGTGCAGGCTAGGTGGAGTTAAGGGGATAGAGCAGGGTATTCGGCCTAGGTAGGGTGCTTTTCCAGAGGGTCAGTGCAGACCCGATGGACCGAATGGTCTCCATCTCTACTGTAAATTGCATCTTAACAACCCTATCAACCTGGGTGGCAACTTTGAGGGATCTATGTACGTGGACCCCAAGATCCCTCTGTTCCTCCACACTTCCAAGAATCCTGCCTTTAACCCTGTATTCAGCATTCAAATTCGACCTTCCAAAATAAATCACTTCACATTTATCTGAGTTGAACTCCATCAGCCACTTCTCAGCCCAGCTCTGCATCCTGTCTATCTCCTGCTGTAACCTGCAACAGCCCTTGACACTATCTACAACTCCACCAACCTGCGTGTCAATGGCAAACTTACTAACCCACCCTTCCACTTCCTCATCCAAGTCATTTATTAAAAACCACAAAGAGCAGAGGTCCCAGAACAGATCCCTGTGGGACACCACTGGTCACCGACCTCCAGGCAGAATATTTTCCGTCTACTACCACTGCTGTCTTCTTTCGGCCAGCCAATTCTATATCCAGCTAAATTTCCCTGTATCCCATGCCCACTGACTTTCTGAATGGGCCTACCATGGGGAACCTTATCAAATGCCTTCCTGGAATCCATATACATCACATCCACTGCCCGACTTTCATCAATGTGTCTTGTCACATCCTCAAAGAATTCAATGAGGCTTGTGAGGCATGACCTGCCCCTCATAAAGCCATGCTGACTATCGTTAATCAAACTATGATTTTCTAAATAATCATAAATCCTATCTCTCACAGTCTTTTCCAGTAGTTTTCTCACCACAGACGAAAGACTGACTGGTCTGTAATTCCCATGGATTTCCCTATTCCCTTTCTTGAACAGGAGAACAACATTCGCCTCACCTCCAATCATTCGGTACTACTCCAGTGAAGAGTGAGGACGCAACAATCATCGCCAACGGTGCAGCAATCTCCTCCCTCGCTTCCCATAGTAACCTTGGGTATATTCCGATTGGCCAAGGGAACTTATCTATCCTGATGCTTTTCAATATTTCCAGCAAATCCTCCTTCTTAATATCAACCTGTTCGAGCCTATTCACCTGGTTCAAACTGTTCTCACAAGCAACAAGATCCCTCTCTCTAGTGAATGCTGAAGCAAAATATTCATTTAGGGCCTCCCCTCCGTCCTCAGACTCGAGGCACAAGTTCCCTCCACTATCCCTGATTGGCCCTGATCTCACTCTGATCATCCTCTTATTTCTCACACAAGTGTAGAACGCCTTGGGGTTTTCCCTAATCCTTCCCGCCAGGGCTTTTTCATGCCTCCTTCTAGCACTCCTAAGTTCATTTTTGAGTTCCTTCCTGGCTATCTTGTAACCCTCCAGAGCCATGCCAGATCCTTGCTTCCTCAACTTTACATAAACTTCCTTCTTCCTCTTGTCTGGAAGCTCCACTTCTCCTGTCATCCAAGCTCCTTCACCTTACCATTCCTTCCTTGTCACAGTGGGACAAAACTATCCAGCACTCGCAGCAAGTGATTTTTAAACAACCCCAACATTACTGTTGTGCATTTCCGTGAGAACATCTGTTCCCAATTTATGCTCCTCAGCTCCTGTCTAAGAGCAGTACAATTAGATACCTTCCCATACTGTCTGTTCCTGTCCCTCTCTATGACTCTGGTAAAAGTGAAGGAGTTGTGGTTACTGTCACCGAAATGCTCTCCCACTGAGACATCTGACACCTGGCCTGTTTCTTTGCCAAGCACCAAATCCAATATAGCCTCCCCCTAGTCGACCTATCTATATAGAGTCAGGAATCCTTACTGGACACAACTGACAAAATCTGCACCATTTGCACTAAGGAGGTTCCAGTCAATATTAGGGAAGTTGAAGTCACCCATGACAACAATCTGCTAATTCTGCACCTTTCCAAGATCTGCTGCCCAATCTGTTCCTCCATCTCTCTGCTGCTATTGGGGGGTCTAAAGAAAACTCCCAATGAAGTGACTGCTCCTTTCTTGTTTCTGACTTCCACCCATACTTACTCAGTAGACAACCCTTCCTCGGCCTACCTCCTTTTCTGCAGCTGTGATGCGCTCTCCAATTAACAGTGCCACTCCTCCTCCTCTTTTACCTCCCTACCTATTCTTCTAAGAACTGGCAGTTCTAACATTGCACCATTGTTTAAAAATTATTGGAAAAGATTCTGAGAGACAGTATAAATTATTATTTAGGCACGGATTAATCAAACTTAGTCACTATAAAATGGGACCAGTTAACTCGGTTGGCTAGGCAGTTAGCATGTGCACAGAATAATGCCAACCACACAGGGAGCAATTCTGACTGTGATAGATGTGGGGCCTGCCTCTTCACCCTGCCATAGCAAAGTCATGGCATAAGCCATGGTTCAGCGATCCTCGAATAATCAAGGATATAATCTGTAGAATGAGGTAATATGGAAGGTCAATGGGGGTAGTCATTGATGTAGTCTGCTCTAATTTTGCAAGGTTCCAGATGGCAGAGAGGTCAAAGAAGTAAAATCTCATGAGATCCAAGGAAAACTGACATTTGATCGAGAATTGGCGCATTGACAGGAAGTAAAGATGGCTGGCCAGTGGTTTGGTGACTGGAAGGTTGTTTCCAGTGTGGTTTTGCACGACCAAAAGGGAAGAATACTGAGTCCCTTGCTTTTCATAGCATGTAACAATGATTTAGACTTTAGTGTAGGCGACATGATTAAGATGTTTGCAATTGATACAACAATTAGTTATATGTTTTATAGTGAAGAAGAACAAAAAAAGGTATCAATGGTTTGTTCAGATGGGTAGAAAAGTGGCATATGGAATTCAATCCATAAAAGTCTGAGGTGATGCATTCAGGGAAGGTTAACAAGGCAAGGGAATATGCAATAAATTGCAGGACACCAAGAAGTGTAGAGAAACAGAGAGACCTTGGTGTTCATGCTTATAGATCCCTAAGGGTAGCAGACAAGTGGATGAATTAGTTCAGAATGTATATGGGATATGGTTCTTTATCAACCAAGGCATAGAATATAAGAGCAGTGAGGTTATGCTAGAACTGTATAAAACACGAGTTACCCTGCAGCTAGGGTACAGTCTGGTAATTACATTGCAGGAAGGGTATGATCACACTGGAGAGAGTCAGAGGAGATGTACAAGGATGTTGTCAGGAATAGTAAATCTTAGTTTTTAGGAAAGATTAAATAAGCTAGAATTGTTTTCTTTGGAATAGAAGAGATTGAAGGGAGATTTAATTGAGATATCTAGGTAAAATGGATAATGTTATGATCCCAGTGGAGGCCAATAACTTTAAAAAATGAAATTTGAACTTGCTGTTAATACTGAACAAGTGACATAAGAGTTCATGGTTTAAGATGTTTACTGTAATAAAAAGACTAGAAGCACTATGATTAAGCACTATTTTTGTAGGAAATTCATACTTTATACAACAAAACAGAACTTTTAACACAACCAAAAACCCACTATCAGGTACAGGTATACTATCCTTTAAATAGACATTCAATTCTCCGGGAATCAATCCAAAATGACTCTTAGCTCCCAGTCTTTTCCTGGAAATGTTTACTTCTAGAATTCTCTTTTATGTTGCATGTTTTCCTGGAAATGTTTCCCTGTAAAGCTAGGCAAATCTTCTAGCCTTAATTTAATTCCTCACGAATTTGGTCTTTCCAATCTAAGCATGAGTTCCCGCCTACATTCCCACACAACCATATTAACATAATGCCGTTAGCTGCTCTCCCTATCCTGGACATTGGCAGACTAACTTATTTCCAAGTTTCAGGGATATCAGAAATCCTTCTCTTCACAAAGACTCTCTCCATGGCAGCATTTGTATACAGGTAGAAATACAGATTATGTATTCTGAAGAGACCAACTTCCTTTTATCTTGGAAATAAATGGACAGTTTAAAAGACAATTTTTACAAACAACCCAAAATTCTCAACACCTTTCTGGAACTTTAGAGACTGCTGCCATCGTGTTCAAGTATAAATGCCTGACCGCTTCTTCTCAGTTAAACAATCCGGATCTCCTTAATCTCTAATAATAAAATCACCTAGACTTGCTGTGCAGCAGACTTTGGAAGTCACATGACCTACCTCCATTTTACTTTAAATAAAAGACACAGTCCCAAAACATAACAACATAGGAAAGATGTATTTCCCTGAGGAGAGAGGTTAATAGCCAGGGAGCATAGAATTAGGGCACAATTCTCAGGAAAAATTTCAAAGTGTGGTAGTGAGCGGGAATTGCCGTGAGCTTCCCGACGCTCGGCCCAGCGAGGCCAGCAACGCAATTCAACCTTAATTGGTCCACTTAACGAGGCCTCACGGACTTTTCATCGTCAATGAAGTCTCACCGGATGATTCACGGAGACCGGGCTTGCCAGCTCTCCCCCCCCCCCCCCCCCCCCCCCCCCCCCCCCCCGCTAACAAGGCTGAGCAGCACTTACACTTGCCAAGGTTCAGGAATGCTGACCTGGGGAGGCTCCTAGACACGGCTGAGGCCAAGAGGGATGTCCTGTTCTCCCGACGATCCTGGAGAGTCAGCCACACGGCTACCTTGGGAGTGTCACCAGGAGGAGTGACTGTCAGTGCCGTAAGAAGGTCAGTGACCTACACCGGGCAGCACGTGTGAGTAGACACCACCGCCCCTCCCCCCCAAGGAGCACCACCCCCCAAATCCCCATGCGACCACCAGCCCTTCCTCCACCCCCCTCCCTTGTCAACCCCCCCCCCCCCCCATCCCTCCTTCACACACACACACCCTCAACCACTGTGAACTATTTGTGTGGCTAACGATGTCCGCTCTGTGTCTCTTCAGGAAAATCTTTCCCATAACCATTGGGAGAGGGCCCAGACTGGTGGAGGAATGCCGGGCTTAAGAAAAGGGCAGCACGGTGGCGCAGTGGTTTAGCCCTGCTGCCTCATGGAGCCGAGGTCCCAGGTTCGATCCCGGCTCTGGGTCACTGTCCGTGTGGTGTTTGCGCATTCTCCCCGTGCTTGCGTGGGTTTCGCCCCCACAACCCAAAAAGATGTGCAGCCTAGGTGAACTGGCTGCGCTAAATTGCCCCTTAATTGGAAAAATGAATTGGATACTCTAAATTTATAGAGGGCGGCACAGTAGCATTGTGGATAGCACAATTGCTTCACAGCTCCAGGGTCCCAGGTCGATTCCCGGCTTGGGTCACTGTCTGTGTGGAGTCTACACATTCTCCCCATGTCTGTGTGGGTTTCCTCCGGGTGCTCCGGTTTCCTCCCACAGTCCAAAGATGTGCAGGTTAGGTGGATTGGCCATACTAAATTGCCCTTAGTGTCCAAAATTGCCCTTAGTGTTGGGTGGGGTTACTGGATTATGGGGACATGGTGGAGGTGTGGACCTTGGGTAGGATTCTCTTTCCAAGAGCTGGTGCAGACTCGATGGGCTGAATGGCACTGTAAATTCTATGAATCCTCACCTCCTCCGAGGTGACTGGTGTGGCCGAGGACAGATCGGTCACTCACGTGTAGGCTGGTGGACGCCGCAGAGGTGAGTAACCACTGGGCTCCACCCGGAGGACCTGTCAAACATGAGTTGTTATTGCCTTACTGACTGACCCATCCCTCCCACTGACCACATGTCCATTCTCTCACAAATCTGACAGCTGACAGCGCCAGCACATCCTGGGTGGCCCCAGAGCAGAGCTCCGAGGATGCAACCGTTATAGTTGCGGCACAGCTGTCATCCCCACCCTCCACCAGTGCAGATACACGCACTTCAGTGAGACGTTAGTGGTCAGGCTTCGGGAGCACAATCTGGGGAGCACTAAACCACTGATGATGCACATCGGGTGGAGGCAGGAACCCCCAGGTGAGACAGCAGTCGGAGGGCTGCTGGATCCCAGGACCTAGCTGGGTCCCAGCTTGACACTGAGCCTGTGGAAGTGTGTTAACTTGAGCTGCTGGAGATAATAGAGTGTGGCCGCGACATTCAGAGGGAAATATCAGCGTCACTCCAGCAGATCCATAGACGTTTGGAGGAGTCCCAGAGGCTAGGGGTGCAGAGGATGGTGCCAGCACTGAGTGGCTCTGAGGCCAAGATGATGATTGCAGTGGAGAGCCTGGTGTACGAAGTCGGCACCATAAGTGAATGTGTCCAAGGCGTCACGCAGTCGGTGACAGTCATGGCTGAGGGTCTCGGCGGTATGTCTGAACACTGGGTGATGTGACCCAATACCAGGCTGACCTCGATGATATTCTGCGGAACTTGTCCCAGTCACAGGTGAGCATGGCTGAGGCACTGCAGAGCATGGACCAGTCACTGAGGAGCATCGCTGAAGGCCCCGACACAATGGTGTGGACCATGAGGCACCACTCCAGCCAAGGGTCCCTCACCCCCCATTGAGCAGTGGGGTAGCAATCCCACCGCGCCTGGCCTCGTTGCCTGTGAGCAAAGATGGCTGCTCACCTTCTCGGCTCCCCACAGAAGCCCTTCCACCAATTTCACAATTTCCCTATCTATCTATCTATCGACCTCTCTATCTATCAATCTATCAATCTATTTATCTATCGATCGATCTATCAGTCTATCCATCGGCGCCAGCATGACCACTTGCTGGAGAGGCCTTTGGCTATGGGGTCGCTCTCGTTAATTGTATGGAAATGGGGCTTAAGTTGTGATAATTGATTTCTCACCACGTTATACCGAGGTCTCGACTTTGCCGACGGAAGCGGGCCGATTGCATTGCAAACTGTTTGGCGCCCGGCGCGGATCTCATTTTTGGCCTCTCCCGCTATTCACCTCCCTCGTTTCACTTGAGCAATAGCATAACGAGGCCGGAGAATCGTGCCCTTAAGGTAACTGGTGGAAAGATTAGAGGGGGGATGAGGGAACTTTTGTTACCCAGAGGATAATGGGAGTCTGGAATTCAGTCTGAAAGAGTGGGAGAGACGGGCGGCATCTGGCGCACTGGTTAGCACTGGGACTGCGGCGCTAAGGACCCGGGTTCGAATCCCGGCCCTGGGTCGCTGTCCATTTGGAGTTTGCACATTCTCCCCATGCCTGTGTGGGTTTCACCCCCACTACCCATAGATGTGCTGGTTAGGTGGATTGGACACACTAAATTGCCCCTTAATTGTAAAAGAAAAACAATTGGCTACTCTAAATTTTTTAAAAAGAAAAAAAAGGAAGAGTGGTAGAGGCAGAAGCCCTTGGTGTATTTAACAACTTGTATCTGCATTTAAACTGCAGGGCTACAACCCAAGTGGTGGGAAGTGAGATTAAACTACATTGATTATTAGTGGCCAACACAGAAACAATGGGCTGAATTGCTTCTTTCTGTGCTGTAATTTTCTATGATTCTATACTAGCGACATTTCAGGATTTGGTGTATAGTTAAAGGGAACTTGCCAAAAGTGATACAAGCTGTCAATATTGTGGTTATGATACTGTTTTATAATCCTATCAAACACTAACGATGGCAACTGATGCTATTTGACAACTTGTGGACTGGCATTACCAAAATAAATCCAATGGGTTCACTAATGACCTTCAGGGAATAGAGCCAACATCCCATTGCCTGTTTAGTCTACTTGTGACTCCAGAACCCCTACTGTGTGGTCAACTATTAATGGTCTCTGAACAAGCCATTCAATGATGAACTCAATCAGCCAAGAAGATCCACACTGCCTTCTCAACTTGTTCTATTCTAGACAGCCATGAGGTAAAGGATAGAGCTTGAAGTCGAATCTTTACACACTAAAAGCTTTTATTTACAGAGAGTTGCATAACAAACACGTACCTCCAAGCCCAAAAACCACAGCTTCAGTCTGCTTCAATTGTGATAGTCGGGGTATGTATTTTGTGTGTTATGTATGGATATACTCTGTGTAGATAAGGAAAGCTTGTCCATGTGTGTCTAGGGTTAATCAAAGGAGAGGTTTTAGAGTCAAACTGTGTATGGAGTATAAGGGCTGAAAGATTAAAGGTGTTAACTCTTTGCATTTGTAATGAGGCCTTATGGTGGGCTCTAGTTTATGGGGAAACAGGATAGTTCTGAAATTTATATATAAATGTTTTGGAGGAAAATGTAACTGGTCTGATTAGCAAGTTTGCAGATGACACAAAGGTTGATGGAATTGCGGATAGCGATGAGGACTGATTTAAATTGTTTGGAGACTTGGGCGGAGAGGTGGCAGATGGAGTTTAATCTGGACAATGTGAGGTAATGCATTTTGGAAGGTCTCATGCAGGTAGGGAATATACAGTGAATGGTAAAACCCTCAACAGTATTGACAGTCAGAGGGATATAGGTGTACAAGTCCACAGGTCACTGAAAGGGGCAACACAGGTGGAGATGGTAGTCAAGAAGGCATACGGCATGCTTGCCTTCATTGGCCGGGGCATTGAGTATAAGAATTGGCAAGTCATGTTGCAGCTGTATAGAACCTTAGTTCGGCAACACTTGGCGTATACTGTTCAATTCTGGTCGCCACACTACCAGAAGGATGTGGAGGCTTTGGAGAGGGTGCAGAAGAGATTTACCAGGATGTTGCTTGGTATGGAGGGCATTAGCTATGAGGAGAGGTTAAATAGACTTGGTTTGTTCTCACTGGAACGACGGAGGTTGAGGGGCAACCTGATAGAGGTCTACAAAATTATGAGGGGCATAGATAGAGTGGATAGTCAGAGACTTTTTCCCAGCGTAGAGGGGTCAATTACTAGGGGGCATAGGTTTAAGGTGCGAGGGGCAAGGTTCAGAGGAGGTGTACGAGGCAAGTTTTTTACACAGAGGGCAGTGAGTGCCTGGAACCCGCTGCCGGAGGAGGTGGTGGAAGCAGGGATGATAGTGACTTTTAAGGGGCATCTTGACAAACGGAGAACAGTACAGCACAGAACAGGCTCTTCGGCCCTCGATGTTGTGTCACGCAATGATCACCCTACTCAAACCCACGTATCCACCCTATACCCGTAACCCAATAGCCCCCCCCCCTTAACCTTACTTTTTAGGCAGACTCCGCACAGACAGTGACCCAGCCGGGAACTGAACCTGGGACCCTGGAGCGGTGAAGCATTTATGCTAACCACCATGCTACCGTGCTGCCCTCATAAAGTCAAAATTGCTTATTGTCACAAGTAGGCTTCAAATGAAGTTATGAAAAGCCCCTAGTCGCCACATTACGGCGCCTGTTCAGGGAGGCTGTTACGGGAATTGAACCGTGCTGCTGGCTTGCCTCGGTCTGCTGTCAAAGCCAGCGATTTAGCCCTGTGCTAAACAGCCTCAGCCTGAATAGGATGGGAATAGAGGGATACAGACCCCGGAAGTGTAGAATATTTTAGTTAAGACAGGCAGCATGGTCGGTGCAGGCTTGGAGGGCCGAAGGGCCTGTTCCTGTGCTGTACTTTTGTTTGATTTTTGTTCCTTGGGTGAAGTGTTGAAATTGTTGTGTAATTATTGCATTTCGCAAGAGGTTTAAAGGTAACAGAGTATTTGCATCCTACAGGAGAGCCGTGAGTAAACAACGGCAGACATTTTAAATTTAAAGAACAATTATGTTTAAAATAAAATCAATCCTAATCCTAAATTCTAATGTGTGAAAGTCAGCTAGAATTGAAACAAAATGATTCCACTCTTTAATGAAATAAATTATGAACTGAATCAATGATAATCCAAAGTCATATTTAGAAATGAATTAATTTAAATTCTGAATGATCCATTCAGAACAATGTTCAGTTATTCATATATCAAAAGTCTATGATATGAAGGCTCTCTAAAGTAAAGGCACGGTGGCATATGTACTGACTTTTCAGAATTACTTGGCCTCATCTCCATAAAAGATGTCAAGACATATGAGTCATGAAGCTCTACAGCACAGAAGGAGGCCATTCAGCCTATCTAGTTCATGAAGGCTCTCTTTAGAGCAATTCAATCAGTTCCATTCCCCACCTCAATCCTGTAGCCCTGTAGGTTTATTTCCCTCAAGTACTTTTCCAATTTCTTTTTTAAATCATTCATCATCTGCTCTTCCACCGCCCTCGTAGGCTATGGCTTTCAGATCATTGCCACTCACTGTGAAAACGTTCTTCCTCATATCCCCCTCTTGTTCAAAGCCCTACTTTCATAGAATCATAGAATTCCTACAGTGCAGAAGGAGGCAGTTCGGCCCATCGAGTCTGCACTAACCCTCTGAAAGAGCACCATACCTTGGACTATTCGTCCTGCACATTCCTGTAACCCCACTCAACCTTTGGACACTAAAGGGCAATTTAGCATGGCCAATCTGCCAAACCTGCACATCTTTTGACTGTGGGAGGGA